>NW_008825071.1:263149-289597 GCF_000699105.1 Pygoscelis adeliae | reverse complement strand
ATTAGAAATCTTATTTCCAGCCTAAATTGATGAATATTATATCCATGTTATCTCCACGGTCTCTTGTGGCAAGTCTCTTTACCCTAATTAGTTTTCTACTAACTGGTGCACGTGAAGTAACATAACTGCTTCTAGTACTTGAGTTACTGGATTGAATAAATCAAATTCCTTTAGGTTGTGTGGCCTCTAGGCAGCAGAGCCATACCATGCCACCACTAGCTGGAGCCCTGGAAGAAATAAAGCTGCATTTGGCTCTGGCAATTTAGTTGAGCAGCCCGAGCATGCTGTTGATGTGACTGTACAGCTCTCAGTTCTCAAACTAGGTCACTCTGAGCGTTCATGCCACAATTTTTGTTTGTGTCCACAATCCTGCTTTTGAAATAGGTTCTCTACCTTCTTGTCCACCTTCGCAACCCTGTTTCAGCTGAAATACCTTTTTCTTGAACACAAGTAATCAATCAGCATTATATATTGCATTTCAGATGAAGCCTCAAAATTGTCTTATACCTGTCATAGAAATATTCCACCTGCTGCATCCTAAGATCATGATCACATCCAACTTGGGGATCATAGTCATTCTACATTGAACTGGTATATCCAGGTATGCCTCCTTCTCCTCTGTTGTTTACAGCTGTGTTTCTCAAACAGAAATTGTTATTCATCCTGAAGGGCTGGATTTTTCACTTTGTGCTATTCACTTTCATTCCATTTCTATTACTCTGTCCTCAAGGTCATCCAGTTCTCTCTGCATGGTATTCTAGTCCTCCTCTGAATTGACAGTGCCTTCCAACTTTGTGTCATCAACACATTTCATAAGCCCACTCCTACTTTTTGAGCCAAAACCAGTCCTTGAGGAACTCCATTAATAGCCTATCACCAGCCCAATACTTCCTCTCTTGACACAGTCTGCTGTCATCTCTGCTTTAACCAGTTTTCTAGCCATCTTACAGTTTCTTTACTAATCCCCCTTTCCTTACCTAAGCAGACACTTTCTCACATGGCACCAAAACAACTGTTTTACTGAAATCCAGAACACTCTGTTTCCTTTGTCTAGAGAAAACAGTCATCTTAAAGAAAGCTATTATGTTGGTCTGGCATGACCAGACTATGACCAAACCAGACTAAAAATGGCATTTTCCTGCTTATCTTTATTCTTTTCTACAAAATCTGTTCTACAGACTTGCATGTTGCTGCAAACTAAATGACCCCAAGATAACCAGACCACCTTCTCCTCTTCTTATGCCATGTTGAAAGATGGGTATGGTGGTTTTGGTTCTTTAGTCATCTTCTCTGTCTCAAGTGTCTGGGAAGGGGAATTTCTAATGAATTGGTGATTTCATGTGCTGCTTCCCCAAAATTTCTGGAGTGGACATTAACCTGTCCCCTCCAAAACAAGTTTGATGTGGCACTTTGAGTTCTGTTTCTATCACCATAAGACTAATTCCCTCTGGCCATACTGTGTCTCTCTCCGTTGTCAGTGTCATTGTGCATAAAGGGAAACAAAAGGCACAGTGCGTCAGTTTTTGGAAAAAGCATTATTAATCTCCACCCTGGCCTAGTGCATGGCTCTTCCCTTGCTTCTTTTGTGCTCAATTCCTAGTTACATGGCTGAAAAATTTTTTGGTATTTGTTTTATTTCCTCTGTAAGGTCTAACACAGCTTGACTTTTGGCAATTCGTACTTTATTTCTGGACTTTGACCTCTTAAGATGCTGCTTTCTCAGCTGATTAGTCTTTCTTCTCATTCCTTTTAGGCTCTCTGTTATTATTCATGTGGTTTTTAAGGTGGATTTTTATTCAGTTCCTTCCTACAAGATCCTCTCCTACTTTTACCCTTACTTAGGAAACAAGTACCAGATATTTTTTTGGAACTCTGACTCAAAGCAGTCTCGATTTTAAGTAGCTGTTGCTTTTCAACCTATATCAAGAAGTGAACGACTCCTTCCTGAAGTAATGCATCTTCATATCTTTCATTAATCTATCATTATCATTCCCAGTCTTATTTTTATTCCTGACTTTTCCTGATCAGTGCAGAGCTTGAAATACCTTTGGTCCAGTCAAGACTCTGTTCTGTCCCTGTACAGAATGGGGGACTCCAGAGACATGGAACAATGCCACAGGTAGTAAAAGTCATAATAATAATCTTATAAAAACATATTATATTTTTTGTCGAGATATACATATTCACACACATATATATATAGAGAGAGTGCATGTTAATGCAAGACTAAAAGTTATCTATCAAGCTTAGTTATACAAATCACATTAACAGTACCAAAGTATGGTAATGAATCTTAGCAAGCCATTGTACCAGTGAAAACTTGAAAGGAAATGAATCCACCTCTCTCACAGCACAGAAAAAAAGCATTTTTTCTTAGCATTACTAAGTTGGCCAGGTGGGACTGAAAACGTGCCTTGAGCAGACCACTGGGTGAGAAAGTACCATTTTTACATAGTTACGTTTGAGAAAAAGTCCATACTTAAGGAATATTTAATACTTATATGTACTTAAACCTCTGATAGAGTTACCCAAAACCCATTCTCAATGTTTAGCTTCTACTTTGCAAAAAAGCAAAAAAGAGATTGAAAGGGTTATTTCTTCTGCTTGACTTGTTGCTACTCAGAAGTTGGAGTAAAGGTATTGGACAGCACCAAGCATGAAAGTGTCTGGGTACTTAACAAGGGCCCCTATTATGAGAGATAACTAATGATAGTAATAAGAACAGTTAAATTTAATCTTTGCTGTTTACGTCTAGACCTAATCCAAATTAGAGCAATGGAAAAGGTCTGAACTGTTCTCCATCTGAAGAGAATTAGCACAGGCTAACATGCAGAATGCCAAAGCTGTAACAAATGTGTGCTATTTTAAGTAGAAATTTTTAAGTAGAAATGTCTGAGGTGAAACACTGAGCCTTGTCATACGGGGCTAAAATCTGCTTAGTCTTCAGCACGTAGGAGTGAGGTATAGGGAGACAGCCTTTAGCACCGCTCATGTCAGGATGGGGCAGAACTGCATTTCTGATGTTCATAAGAATGCATGGGCTACACCCCTTGAGCTGTACAACAGAGAGGAAGGAGGAATATAGTGTTGCTTCCTTCCAGGCACACTGTCCAGCTGAGCTGCTTGAGTCTTTTCCAAGGAGTATACTCAAGGGAGCACTAGGAGACATCCTGCCTCTCTGAGGCATCACAACTGAAGCATTTCATAAGCACAGCATGAAACACGAGGTTCAGGGCAAGGTTGTGCATAAAATGAGATGTCTTAGCCCCGAAAGAATACCCCCAACTAGCCTGTGCATTTGCCTGAGTCATTGCTCCTTATTACATATCATGTCTTTGGGAAGATCATTATGAGTCATTAGATTATGAGTTCCAGACTCCTATCAATAACTGCATTATAGCACCCCATGTCATCATGGCCATGTTATTTCACACAATTCCCCCTTAGTTAGGCAAAGCAGTATCTTATCTAAGAGGATGCAAAACAGTCTCTACTAAAAACAGATACTCACTACACGGCAGTGCTTTTTCAGGCAATTTTTAAAAGCACAAATAGAGGTCCAGCTCTTAAACCTCCAGCAAACTGATGCTTCCCTACCCCTACTGCTTTTTTGTCTCCTGAATGTGGGATTTTTTTCCTTGCCTGAATGTGGAAAAAGAAACAGCACAGACAATACAGTAAATTTCGCCCTATTATATAAACACCCATTTTTTATTTGCACCCACAATATGCAAAAAGATATCTTGCGGCTCTGACACTGGCAGCTACATAAACTTCAGAGAGGCTGCTGCCCCGGATCACTCTATGAAGAAGTGTGCTTGAGTGTGTGTGGAGGGTTTTCTCTCCTTTTTCCTCTCTCTCTCTTGACTACAGAGCGAGCCAGAGGAGACAGATGCCAAAATTAGGAGAGTAAAACTATTTATGCATGTGCCCGCCACCCACTGAAATTAATAAGAGAAGTTTGAGTGCCTCCCTGGTTAGAGAGAAATTAAGAGTGCTTTTAGTCTAAGTGTGTTAATTCAGCCCTATGGCAAGAAAAGGTTGTGTTCATACTGCTCCCAGGCAACCTCCTACAAAAATGCAAACCACCTACTTTGTCTGGATCCCAGGCTGACGGTTTGGACTCAGGAAGTTAGTTCTGTGGTAAAGGAAGACACCAGGTTCTGCACAGTTTGAAGCTATCTGCATGTATCCAGCCAACCTGCGTGTTACACACGTTTGCTCGCTGTGGAAAGCCAGCGCTGAGCTGCCACACACTACTGATGGCATAGAGCACTTCAGTGACAGGTGCCTCCTATGTCTGATGCGAGTGAAGCAGAACATGTGCCCTTTTCAAGTTGCTGGAGACCAGTTTATTGCACTGATGTATTCTCTCTCAAATGATATCTGAAAACAGGACAAAGAAGCCTGACCATTATTCATCTCTCTGTATTTCTGATTTTATTCCTCTAAGCTTTTGATCACTTCGAAGGCTGCTGGCTTCAAAACAATGCCAAGCATAATTCCTTTACATTTTAGGAAACATGCTGGAAGAAACCAATGACTGCCAAATATTTTTAATTTGTCAGGGATCATCCTAAATCCATGCTGTGAACTGGAGCGCAGTTGTTTTCAGTCAGAACTTGACACTGGCTGAACCGGGGCATGTGCGGATTCACCGTATGTAGTAAGACTTCAGCCTTGTCCCAAGTGCCCCTAGAGCTCGAAAGGTTTCAGCGCCCATTTTTTTCTCACCTAAAGGGCAGAATAAATTTTGCGTCTCATCTGGTTTTAATTTCAGGCAGCATTAGTAGAATCTCCAGCATTGTAGTGGGGAATTGGCTGGAAACATCCCCGTCACGGCCAGGGACACTACCCTCCCGCAGATCGGTTTGCCACAGCACAGGCGTAGTGTGCAGCTGATGCAAAACACTATTTGAAATATGGAAACATCCAGCATTTTTGCGCTGCGGCCAAGATAAGCCTTTGTTTCTGCCACTTAGCTGGGACCCACCCTGTGGAACTGATGTGAGGGTTTAGCTCAAGTAGTGGAGTGAGTTGGCTGAGGCCAAATTCTGGTCTGGGATGTACTCACGTAACTCTACTGAGGCAACACGGCTGAACAGGTGTAAGTCAGAGAAGAATCGAAAACCAGCCTTAAGCCAGCATTTCAAATCCAAGGCTTTATTTTATCCCGTGTTTTCCTTTTGTGGCCCCATTTTGCAAGTTGCCGAATGACTGCGGTTCTGCTCAGGTTCAGCCACTGTGCACAGAGCTCGGTGCAGCACGGGAACTGTAGTTAGGACCTCACGTACTCCTGGGCCCTAAGGCTGACTGAAAAAAATCCTCAGGGACAACTTTGTAAATGCTTAGTATTCAGCTCAGGTGCCAGAGTCTTACAAAGTGCTCATTATAAATCTTGTGGAAAATCTGACAGCGTAGAGAAGTGTCTGAACTGGAGCAGATCTGTTCTAGAAATTGGATTTTCAGTGTGCTGTGAACTGCTCTATTTTCAAATCCTTATTTTAGGAGACTGGATTTTTATCAGTCAGTTGGTAGCTAATCAACAGGTTTTTTTTAAAAACCATAACCCCCACCCCATCTAACTGATCTTCTGAGAGAGGAACAACGTCAAATTATTTTCCTTCATATGACATGTCAAGTGGACGGTACCTTGCAAGCCAAAGATATAAACACTAACTCACCCACATAATTTTATTACTGACTAAAACAAAACCACATGATGTTTCTGTATCAGTGCCTGAAAAATTAGTTCACTAGATTCTGGCAATATAAAGTGTCCCTAACACTTTTGTTCATATACCTATAAAGTCCAATGAAAAATGGTGATAGTTATTTTCAAGGAATAGCTGGAAAGCAGTTCCCCCAGAACAGAAGTTACCTCAGCTGTTTGTCATTACTGCCATCAATGATAACTCAGAAAATGTTCAAAATGTAGTGTATACAATAAACTAAATTTTATAGGTCTTATTCAATAGGCAGTGAAGTAAATGAAAGGACTCAGATTAAGTTCAGTGGATTTTGGAGCTGTCTCTGTGCTTCACACCTAACATTACAGCTACACGTTCAAACACTACCGACACTGCGTATTACTCACAAAACTTAGAAATGGTGCTACCTAGTTTTAGGAATAACTGTACTGTCAAGGTAACATCTATCCAGAAGACAATTGATTCCATCTGTTTAAAAGAAAGACATTGTTTAGTTATAGTTACATACTTTTATAAGAAGAATAGCAGCAGAAATATATGAATTCTGGCTACAGTACCATTTTACAAAACTACTGTTATTTAGCATAGTTTGATTTTTCCAGGCAACGGAGCAAACTATAAATTACCTACAAAACCTGCTATCCCAGCTAGCACATTTGAAAAGAAAATATCATGATTTATTTAATATCTTGTCATCCAGGGATCTTGAAATATTTTACAAATAAGAATGACCTTGAAGTATCCTCTCTTATTACCTCCGCTCCACAGAATGAAAGTGCAGCACTTACTCTGTTGAGCGACTTGCCACGTTTGACAAGCAGAGCCAGGAACGGGGTCTGTAACGGTATTGTCTTATTGCCTTTTTCTTCTGTGGCATTGCCTATTGCTTTCAGCCGGATCTGGTAACGCTTGGAGCCTTGTAGAGCAAGGCCAGCAGGCAACGTTTCTTACTATAGATCATATCTACTATAGTTAGAAACAGCTGTCTGTGCACAACACCTTAAAATTAAAATTATCAGAAAAGTCAGTGAGACTGACAGCTCTGGAACAAAAGCCTTCAGTGCCCAAGCTTAGGAAATGTCTTGTACCTGTCAGATCCTATATCCTGTAGGTGAGGCACTGGAGAGCATTATCACACACAACTGCAGGGCGAAACGATGAAGTCAGGGTAGGATTTCAAGCTGCCAGTCTTGGCACCTGAGGAAGGGGTTGGGATAAGTAGGTCTGTAACACATGGGCCCGTAGGTATGAAAGTCGAGCACCCCTGTTCTGATGCTCGGGTGGTTGTGGGGTCTGTTGTATGTCCCCTCAGCATCCACCAAGTCTCCTCAGCTTTGCCTTTGGCAAACCACTTGTTCCTTGTTCCTCATCTGCCTGGTGCCCCTCAAACCAACACACGTGCACACACTCACACATGCACACACAGACGTCCTGCTGTTTGCCTGTCTTGTTTGCTTACGTTCCCACGAGCGCGAATCCAGCATCAAGAAGCCAGTCCGTAATGAGTCCATGGACCGCAGCAAACACTTTCTTTTAATGGCTTCTCTAGGACTTTTAGTCCTCTGAACCTACTGGCTGAACTGTTTCTTAGCCATGACAAGATAACTGCCTACTGGCTCCTGTGATGGACAGTGTTGTCCCTTGATGGCTACCTAGTAGAGAGGTTGAGATGTCATGTTGCTCTCCCCTGAGGCACATGTGACCATGCCATCCAGTGGCAAATCCCTATGTTTTTTTTAAGCTAAGGTCTATTCACGACTCTATATAGTTAGGTCATCGAACACCTGTGGGTTTTTTTAGAGAATAATTTTGATTAAAGCATGATGATTTGCCTGCCAGAAATGCTGGTGTGATCTGCACCCACTGCTTCACACTGGCTCTGAGTCCACCTCTGTGCATCTGGTTTGCCTACTCATTCTCAGACGTCACTGGCCTCCACGTGAAATGAGAGGTGTGATGTTTAAGTATGTATGAGAAAACCATCAGACTTATAGTTTCAAAATGCATCTCAGGCAAATAAGATGTCTAAGAATTCAGGAGAATTTATAGGCTCTAGTATCAAATGAATCTGGACATTTTCTGAGCCAGAGAGATACAAGACAGATGCTACTGACAAGAAATTACTATTTAGGATTTTCATTCATAATAAAATATTCAGTAATATAATCACAGCCAAAAGAAACCTACACATTTTTTCAGTGCAGTTATTTTAAATAAAGTACGTCATTTTTTCTCAGCCTGATCTTTGGCACTGAGATAGAATTGTACTTGAAATGAAGCAGTAAAACACAATTAGCCATTTTATGTAGCAATCGTAGTTTCAAATCCATTCAGCTCTAATAAAAAATTGTGGCGTTTTTGAATTGACAATAAATCACAGATTAAGATGCCTACCAGAAACAACTATTAGTTCTATATTTTTACAAGTAACACTTGATATTGTAGCCTCTCTGCCTGTTCTTTGTTCTCCTTCTTACCCCTTCACTCCATCAAAAGAGTTGATTTATGCCACCATGGTCAAAATTTCATTACCTGCTATTTAACCCAGTGGAAATAAACCCTGTCTTGAGCAATCTGGAATATGTGAAAAATCAAAGTTTGCTTTTTGATCTTTTACTTTAGGATATTGAACAGAAACGCCTTTTCTTTTCTCTCAGAAGCAACTACCTTGATTTTTTTTTTCTTTTTAATTTCTTTCAGAAACAAGGAATGGAAGATTAAAGAAATGGAATATGGTTTATAAAACTTTTTTCCGTAGGGCGTGCCCTATATGACAGACTGTGTCCCTGGAACACCTTGGCTCAAATGTAGTAGCTGTGGGTGTGGTGATTATTTCCTGGCACAAGGAGGGATTTCAGGAAAGCACTGACTCTGCCTTCTCCACCCAGGCAGGTTCCTGACCTCTACTTACAAGTGACAAGAGCCCTCATGTGCATAAATCCTACAGGATCCTTTAGGCAAAACCACTCACAGTGTTTGCATTGTGGGACCGTTCTCCTGAAAATATAAACGTATGTGTAGAGTGCCTGAGGGTACCCAGTTTTGAATTATAGAGTACCTTGTGAGCAGTTGTGGCATTTGGCTTGAAGATACTCCCCCTGCCTCCCTCCCCACTTCCCACTTCTTATTTTAAATTCAGCTTTTCAAAAGCTTGTTACCGAAAATATTCTGATAGATCTGTGGTGGTGCTGACTAGCAATAGCTTTGCAAAAGAGAGTGAAAGATCACTTTATAGACTTCAGCTTCTTCCTGGAATTGCTGCTTTTTTCCTTTCACTTTTTTTTTTTTTCCCCCTTTCTTGGCAGTTATATTTTAAAAAGAAAAAAAGAGTGTATGAATTTATTGCTATATGAGGCTGTTAGATGGGTAGCCACGGAGTTCAAAGTGCTCTCTCTGCTGAACAGGTGTGGCACGGTAAGTGCCAATTCTCTCCTTTCTGTGTCTTAAGCCCTACGCTGAGGGAATATATTTGTTGAGCAAGACCTTACACAGCCAGGCCTGGAGAGAGCCTGAACTAGAAAAAGTCACACTGAATAGGGAGAACGGACACAGGAGCTGCGTATCCAGATCAGGCTTAGATAAGTGGTCTGATAAGGTTTATAAGTGATAATAAGCTAATTCTAGCCCCATTCCTTCCCACACATCTGGCTTCTCCTGAGAGCTTTACAAGGTAACTGTGATGGTAGTAAGTAGATCATCATCAGGCTAGTGATCTGACCTTTGTGGTATGTCAGCAGTGGGTTGGACCAGGAACACTTTTTGCCTCATATACGGACTTTTTGTTTTCTTTTTCTAGAAAAGAACAACAGAACACCAACTGTGGTCAGTGCCAAATAGCAGAACACTGCATTTGTTCAACAAATGACCCTTCCCTCTTCTTTGTAGAGAAAGACTCAAGTATTCTGATTAACCTTGGCAGGGAGACTGTGGTGGAGAAGAGGAGCCAAGGAGCAAGAGGAGCATGAACTGGAAAAGGACAGACTATGTTTTAGGCACATACCAGAGCAAACCTGCCTAGGGGCTGCAGCTTCTGGTGTCTACCGGTACCAAGTGACTCATGGTTTGACCCGTGGCAGTGGAGCTGTTGCTGAGAGCTCCTAAACTTTGAAGCTTTGAAGTCTTAGGAGGAGCTTGTGAGACATCTTCACCAAGCAGAGCACGGCTTGGGTCAGCTCAGGGGATTCATCAAGGGTCAAAGCAGTCAGCCAGCAATCCTGGTCTTTGGAAGCCTCAAAGTTTAAATGGGCTTGAACAGAGCCCTGCCTTTAACCAAGTCCTGGAAAAGGAAAAGCCTGGAAAGATCAGGGCAGAAGCAGATGGGTCTGAGAAAAGGAGGTTAGTGGAAACGAAGAGGAGAATGAGGTGCAGAAATGGGCTATGCCCTCTAAAGCATCCTCTCTTCCAGTCTTGTCTGGAACCCAAGACTCCTGGTCACTCCTCTGCTTGTCAGCAAATATCTGTGAAACCCACAGGAAAAATCAGTTTGATTCTCCTTGGGTGACGATCTGCACCACTGTCATAGAATCATAGAATCATAGAATCATTAAGGTTGGAAGAGACCTCCAAGATCATCGAGTCCAACCATCAACCCAACAACACCATGCCCACTAAACCATGTCCCTAAGTGCCTCATCTACCCGTTTTTTAAATACTTCCAGGGATGGTGACTCAACCACTTCCCTGGGCAGCCTGTTCCAATGTTTAACCACTCTTTCAGTAAAGAAATTTTTCCTCACGTCCAATCTAAACCTCCCCTGGCGCAACTTGAGGCCATTTCCTCTCGTCCTTTCGCCAGTTACTTGGGAGAAGAGACCAACACCCACCTCGCTACAACCTCCTTTCAGGGAGTTGTAGAGAGCAATGAGGTCTCCCCTCAGCCTCCTTTTCTCCAGGCTAAACAACCCCAGCTCCCTCAGCCGCTCCTCATAAGACTTGTTCTCCAGACCCCTCACCAGCCTCGTTGCCCTTCTCTGGACACGTTCCAACATCTCAACATCCTTCTTGTAGTGAGGGGTCCAAAACTGAACACAGTATTCAAGGTGCGGCCTCACCAGTGCCCAGTACAGGGGCACGATCACTTCCCTGCTCCTGCTGGCCACACTATTTCTGATACAGGCCAGGATGCCATTGGCCTTCTTGGCCACCTGGGCACACTGCCGGCTCATGTTCAGCCGGCTGCCGACCAACACCCCCAGGTCCTTTTCCGCCAGGCAGCTTTCCAGCCACTCTTCCCCAAGCCTGTAGCGCTGCATGGGGTTGGTGTGGCCGAAGTGCAGGACCCGGCACTTGGCCTTGTTGAATCTCATACAGTTGGCCTTGGCCCATCGATCCAGCCTGTCCAGGTTCCTCTGTCCTTGCCATACATCACACTAACTCACATCCCTGCTGTAGTGACACTATTTACCACTACCACAGCTTACCATTATGCACAGGGAAACTGTACACAAAAACACCCCTTCAACTAAAAGGACATTATTGAGTTTTGAAGTCAAGTGCTCAAAAGCAAGGAAATCACTCTGCAGACTCCACTTACACCCTTCCTCACATGGACGGATTATGATAGGGCCTTTAATTGCATCATTGCAAGCTATCTTTTCCTTCTTGAGGCAGAAGTCATTCAGGCACAGGGTTACTTGGTGGCAATAGTAAGGATCAACAAGCTTATTTGGCAAACATCTGTTTGATTTTTTTTTCCTCACTGTACAATGTGTATCCTTAGGTCTTGCTTATTTGCAAGTGATTCAGATGCAAAATGATGAAAATTTCTATGGCAACCCACAGGCATCCTGTGGTTTGATGGCAACGGGAGTCTCTCAGGACAAATCCCTAATGTTGGCTTCAGGCTCTGAACATTTGAAAGGTGAGATGTCTCTAGCATCTGCTATTGCACTTATTTAATCTAGTCCTGCAGGTAAAAGCGGTCATCCCCCAATTTACAGAAGGGAACAGAAACACAGAAAATGGGTCAACAGTAAGTAATGTAGCACTGTGTGGGGATATCCACAACTGGAAGCAATATAGTTGCATTGGAAAATCACTGCACAAGGGCTACCTAGTTCTAGCGAGGCAGTCCTCTTCCTTTATCCCCTTTCTTCTCATGATATAAACCCTCTGCCTTCTTCAGAAAACAAAATTGCCATTCTACAGCCTCATTTGCTGCACAGTTAGTGTTTATTTGTGGGTAGTGTTTATTGTGCAAGGAAGGAGGGAGGAATCCAGCGAGGAAAAAATCTGCGTGCAAGTGCCTCCCTAAAGACAACCTCTTAGTTGATGTACATGTGTGGTGTTTGACAAAGACTGCTCAGAATTAATTTAATGTATTGTACCTTGAAGTCTCTTCAGAACAAAGAACACAGACCAGGAAGGCATGTTTTCTGAAACAGAGCATCAGCGACAGCTGGTTGCACAAAATTTCTGTCTTCTTCAGAGGCAAGAGCACCTGAGCTATGAACTCCTTCATTAAAAAGGGTCTCTGTCTTGGTCTCCCAAAAATTTTCCAAAATGTGTGTATTTTCTTCAAACATCTTAGCTTAGCTGAAAAGTTCTATTCTTTTTTTCCACCACGTGTGGGCTTTTTTTTGTTATAGAGTGAACAGAATGCACGCAACAAAGCACCTAAGCGCTTGTGTAACTTCAGGCTTCAGTGGAACTACTCATGTGTTTACAATTAATGGTACTTACATTATGTGGGTGGAATTGTCAAAGGAGCCCAATGGAGAAGGGCCGAAAAAAGCCGGTGGGAGTTGGGCATCTGACTCCTAAAACTCTCTCCTAAACTCATTTAAAAACCCCCACAATGCTGGGTTGAGGCCCAAGAGAGAATTTTCAATTCCATGTCAGTACACTATCGTTCAGTGGTCAGACCCGATGCTATTAAGTGAATGAGACAGCCGTGACATATTTATTTGCCATGACTTACAAGAAGACAAGAAAAAAAACCCTGCACTTTCAGCGTTCACTTGGTTGTAAACTGGCTGTTCATTAAGCGTGTGTCTGTGTTTGTCGCACAATTACTCCTTTTACACCTAGACGGCACATACAGGTTTTACCACCACTTTGTCTCTCTTCTTTACCCAACATTATCCGCACAAGGGATGCATGCCACTGTCATTTAGAACATGGGAGATTATTACTAACTAAAGTAGAAATGACCGGAAAGAATACCAAGGAAAGACATAGGGGACTAGGTCCAGTCACTGGTCCCACGTCTCAGTTTCTTCATTTGAAAAAATGGGGGTGATGATTCCAATTGCCTCTGAGTACTTGTGGGAAAAAAAAAAAAAAAACAACAAAACCACTATAGCTCAGTTCTTATTGCAAAACAGCTGCATGTAAGTGGAAATTAACATTTGAGTACATATGGTTTGGGTAAATCTGAATCTGTTTTCAGAAGGACGTTGGAAGGTACCTTTCTCTTTTACAGACTGTCTTCTACCAAATATGAGATTTTTGTCTGAAAAGATTTGGCCATTATACCTATTCCAAAGAAAGCTGCAAGATTTGGGGGAAATGGTGGGAAAAGTGTATTTTTTGTTAAGTTTTGTTTTTGCTTGATTCATGCTCAAACTTTCCCAAAATAGTCACTCCTGGAAAGAGAACAACCCCGGAAAAAGTTCAGCCAAAAAGGCTAAAGTTTATGAAAAGAATAAATAACTGAAACTGGGCCTTTAGAATGGAAATGTTTAGATGAACTTAATATTAGTGCTTTGACACATAGGTGCTTCACTGGATTTTTGAGTCAGAAATGTAGAAGGCAGGAAATGAGTGGGAGGAAATCACTGGGTTTTTTTTCCCTGGTATTTTTTTTTAATGAAAACAGGAAGAAAATAGAAGATGTCATGTACAGTATGTGATACTGATAGAGTTGGCTTAGACGATTGACACATCCTTGTGCTTTCAGTGATTCATCTTTAGTGGGCAATGTGAATTACAATTGAAAGTGGAAAATTTCTGTACAATTTATACCAAATATTGCAAAAACCTAAGGCTACAAGGTCAATGGATCAGTTACGTTCAAATAAGATTAGGTCCCATTGAAGGCAATGGCATTTAACATCGTACTTTAGCACATTAGTACATAGTAAGCCTACAATCAGGTACCTTCTGCAATTGTGCAATGGGGGAGACGACAAGAAAGAATGAAATCATACAAGTATTTTAATTTGCTGAGGGTTGTAGACTGACAATATTGGCAACATAGGCATCAGTAAAATTTGGACAAAAGTGAGGGATAACAGATAAAATTAGAGCTCAAACTTTTTTTGAGATACCATGGTATGTTACTACTGTATTTTAAAGCAAGTTCTTGCTTACTTGTGATGAATGCCGCTTGGAAATATCTGTTTGTACGGCTTTGTTGGTTATTTCATTTTCACAGAAATGCTCAGGCCCTCAGTTAAGCAACTCTTAAAACTAACAAACCCAGAGCTTTCAAAGTGGCCATCCAAAAGCGTCTGATGTATATATACTATGGCTCAGAAAACTCGTGTTTGCTTCCTCCTCCTACCAATTTTCTACTGGCAAATATGTTCACAAACATTTATTGGAAAGTAAATAGAAAATGAGTCTTATTTATCTTATTTTCCTGAGTTTTATTGATGTGAATGCCTATGCACATTATTTGTGTATTTGCCCTCTCTCTGGCTATGCTGTTTGACGTTCCACAGTTCAGCATGAATAATCCTTCCAAAAGGAAAGACTTTGGGGTTAATAATGGATAAAAATGGCTGTGCTCTGGGTTCTTCCATATCTATATTAGTGTGCTGAATTGAATAATTCATGGCCAAAGCCTGAAGGATTATGCATATTTTTTGTTTTGCAGCCAGTGGCCTCTCTCTCTTTTGCTCCTCACCCCCGGATGGAGAAGAGGAGATGTCTGCACAGCACTCCACACAAGCGCAGGAGCTGCCTGGGCAGAGCAGATTGTAATATGAAATCTCAGTCACTGATGAACACTGCCTTGCCTCCAGTGACAGAACAGATGTATGCAATAAGGTTATGGCAGTTATCTATCTTTCATTTCAGGGCATACAGCTGGGACTGTGAAGTATTGTTATTAGCTCAGTTTGCTCTTTCATGGGATTTGGAAACAATTATCACCTGTCTGTACAGAAACCACATATTTCTCATGAGTCACCTCTTTGGTTTCCATAGTGGTGATCTTCGCAGAAATTAACACCTTTTGTGAATCATTCTTGTCACCTTTGGCAGCGAGTGGAACTCTGGGCTTCCCTCGGTGGCCATCAACCTGGACCCTGATCTTCCTTCTGCTCCTTTTGCAGGGACTTCAGCAAAACCCAATCTGACTCACAAAACACGAGATCAAAATCTGCTCTTACCATTAGCGTTGTCAATGGTCTAAAACAAGAATGACCTGCCAGAAACATCTGAAGGCCTGGGGCCAAAATGGCAGTCGGAGGTCTGGCAGGATGTGTGCACCCATGTGTAACCAGGGAGTGGGCTGAAAGCTCTGGCCGCTGTCAGGAGTGCTCCCAGGCTCCAAGAGTGAGTGATGAGTTAACAACTGGCACGGGGGTCCAATTAGTATGCTCCCATCATTGGACACATTTTTCTAGCTCCACTCTGAGGGCTCTGGGTTTTCTTAACAGATTTCTGGCAACATTTTCAACATTTAAGATACATTTCCTCTGAAGCAGAGATAACTGTTTCTATTAGTTACTAAATTGTTGGTGCTTAACTGAGAGTGCAGTTCATAACTTGAGAGATGTTGAGTATGAAGCATTCAGGTCACTCGTCCTTCCTCAACAAGGAGGAGATGGAATCAAAACAGAAGGAAAATGTTACAGCAGGGGAAGTAGCATGGTATTGGGAAGAGAATAAACCCTGAAGAGAGTAAAAGAGAAAAGAAAGAGAATAAAGAGAAATAAGAGAGTAAAATTAGGAAATTTCAATCTAGTAAGCTAAGTTAGTGAGGCCAGGAGAGGGGAAAATTTGAATCCAAGTCCAGTACTGGCATACATTCATCTAATGCTTATGCTGCAGAACATCGCACAAGAAAACTGATTTTTTGAAGCTTCTTAAGTGATGTGTGTGCACATTCCTGTGACTTTTAATTGGAGTTGAATGTTTGAATTTCCCCTAATGGAACTGAAAATCCTGCTCAAAGTACTCTGCTACCCTGACAGGCCAAGCAGCTCACATGGTAGTGTAATGCTACATAGATACAGTCAGTACAAAAGAGGAGTAGCAGAAGCAGTAATATTTTTTTGGTGGGGGTGTCCTTCTGAATTTCATAGAAATACAAATTCTTCTTTCATCTCAAATACTGTACTGGCCAGTCCAGACTTAGCATAGATTTAGGCAATCAAAAGTTAAATGTTGATATATGTACATATACAAAGAACTGGCATATATTTTCTTCCTATTTACTATTTCTTTCCTATTGGGTAGACCAAGATGTCAATGAAAACATCACTTTTGATCTAATTTTAAAGTACAGCAAGCTACTGGGCAGAGTAAAAAGGCAAGATATTTCTGTGTCAAAAGTTTTGAAAAGTCATGTTGCAAGCTTTCTTCATGAGATTGCACACAGTGCAGGGCACAGAAACTTCTGTCACAAAGCTTCATCCCTATTATACTGGTAGGACTGCCCACATGGACGTCTGACCTAGTGATTCCAATTTTTGTCCAGATTAATAACCACTTCTTCATTTGTCTGTGAGAGTCCTTTGCCTGTGCACTATGCATATAGTACACAGGTTGCCAACCACTGCATTTGCAAGCATGTGTATGCCTGAATTGACCATTTGTAGTTGTGCACCCACTGCCCCGGAGAAGGAAGAAGCTACCGACTCTTGCAAATGAATAACAACATGCTCTTTTCCCTACTGCCTTTGAGATTTTATAAGGTCCAATCCCATTCCATGTAATTTTTCTTCCAAGAGATATAGCTCAGCAGGGGCCGATTGCTTTCCCATTAGCTTTTCTACTTTTACAAAACATAAATTAATACAAACCACATTAACACACAGTTCTGCTAGATCCATTACAAAACCTGGAATTCCTTCCAAGCCAAGCACTAGTGCTTTATTTCAGATTACTGTAAATCATGACTGGCCCATTTTGCCTTTTGACTAATGGGATGTGATACAGGAGATGACCTTTGATTGGACATGGTCAGATCTTTATTTTGAATTTTGCTGCTGTTGGCTCTCTTTGCAGCAAGAACCAACATTGCTGCTAGCTTCTGCAGAAAATGCTCTCCCCTCTGATGCTTCCATGGTGCTCAAAAGCTGCTGTTCCTGCTGCAAAGAGGTGAGACCGTGCAAAAGGGTATGATCTCAAACGGTGAAAGTGGAACAAGTACCTCTCATAGAGGAGGAAATAAAGCTGGTGATACACAAGACTCAAACCCACAATGTAAACACTTGATTTTCAACTGTGTCTGATTTCCAGCTTCCAGAAGCCCCACACATTCTACTGACATCACTTAGCGCTCCAGATCTCTGGAAATAACCACAGCATTTCAGTTTTCTTCTGTAGGGACATATTTTTGATTGCTATAGTATGGGGCAAGTCCAAAATACCTCCTTAAAACCACAGAATCTGTAGTCAGAGGCAGAGGTCTTAGCTAATCCTTAGAGTCCAAGAAGTACCATAAGAGTGAGTAGACAAGTCTTCACATTCACTATGTGTTAAAGCCTCTAAGGATGGTTTTGTATTCATGAATGTCGCAAGTAGTGACGGCATGGGAAGGAGAGTGAGTGTGTATGAACTCTGAACTCTAATATGGATTGTGATAATGATAAGAACACAGGAGGCATTTTTATTAATGCATGGATTAAACAGAATGGTTGCATGTGAGTGTAAGGTCCATGTTTACCCCTAAAGTGTGACTCATGCACAGCTACACTGAGTGCAACACTGGCCTTGTTCTGGTTTGGGGGGTTTGTTGGGTTTTTTTAGTTGTATTAAATTTATGTCTAATCATATCCTAATGAAATCGGATTTCAGAAAGTTACTTACAGTTTGTCTGACAAGCTCACAGGCTGTGGAGGCTGTGTTTAATAATGAGTGAATTCCAGGTTATTTCATTTAGTACATCAAACAGGCAAGGGCTTTCTGAATCAAACAACAGAACTATTTGCGTATTTCAAGCCATCTCTGACCTTGTGTCCTGGAATTGCACAGACTTGGCCCAAGGCTTTTCTGAAACTTAGCAAAATTCAGCTGTCCAAGGGCAAGCCCTCAGGACTCACCTGGGACCAGGCTGCTCCTTCCATGGGAAAGGGACAAAAGCAGGGCTCGGGAGGGGAGTCCTGGGAGACAGTTGTGGAGGACTGGGCTTGCTTCTCCTTCTGCCACCCGGGGGAGACTGGAGTAAGCCCGCACCGCCTAAACCCTGCCTCTCCCACATCTGTAAGCCTCACTGTCCAAAGCTCTAGCATAAACCACTGGAAACAGCTGTTTTACTGCCCTGACAGGGCACTGTGCTAGACAGCTGCCAGCTTTGCTGATTCCTGAAGCTGGTATTGGGAACGTTAGATCTTTTTGGTGATATTTACTTCCCATTACTTTATTTTCACATAGAGAGACAAGATATCCAGTATTCTGGGAGGTAAATCACCTTCTATTTGCTTTCTCAGTGCCTTTGAAGGTACAATGTATGAATGAGTTATCCAGTTGCAGATCATCACCTACCAAGGATCCAGTGCTGTGAAACCAAATGGAAGAAATGGGTCTAAAGTAAAAGTTAACACTGAATAAAATTTGGGGTTCTGTGCAAAAATCAATCTATAGTTTTCATCACAGCAAATAGTTTCCACTTGTTCAGATTGTGCTATACTTGTGGCCATCAGGGACCAGGTATCATTTCTCAGACATATATGAATGGATAGAGCCGGTGCCCTAAAGGAACTCCAACACAAGTCATTACCTTGTGTTCTTCCTACGTAAACTCTCAAGCCATTTTAGTCGGCTATATTGCCCTTTGCTTCCCCTGCTAAAAACAATCTTGCTGGCAGTGCTGCTTTTCCTCTGTAGAAGTAGCCACATTTCAATGACGGGTGACGTGAGCTCTGCAAATACAGAGCCAAATTCCACAGTAACGCAAGAGCACGTATTTGTGACAGCAATGGATTTGTGCCTGGTCACACTATGGCTGTATGAGGTAGACAGACGATAAAATCGTCTGGGGTGAAAAGCATTGTAAAGTATTGCTAACGTAGCTATGGTAGGTAAGTTCTATCACAAATCTGTTTAAGGGTCTCATGCTAAGTCGTGCAAAATGCCAGGTATTTACACAAATGTATTTCAGAGTTCATCAATAAGTTATTTGCCTTTCATCCTTTATTCATTCCATTCTTCCCTCCACAAAACTGTTAGTTCATTATTTTTAAAGCACTGCTTGCTTTATTAAAAGCTATGGAAAATTGGTCACCAATGGAATACTTCAAAAAACAGCGTTTGGTTTGGAGACAAAAGGGCCATACCTGCCGCATCAGCAGCCCTGGTTTGGAGCTACACTGCTATAAAGTGTGGCCTCAAAAGCATGTGTGTGTATGTGTGTGCAATGACCCAAGTGGAAAAGGAATTTTTGACATGTAAATAACTATTTGTTTCCTGCACTCTTGAACATAGACCCATTATCTTATCGTTCATTAGCAGACTATTGAATTCACATAATCAGTAATAGTTTCTGGAAGCTGTTTGGCAAGCAGATATGGAAATTACTAACTCACAGCTGGGTAAGAAAAAATGGCAAATACACACGTTGTGCTTGCTCTCTTCCCACTTCCCCCCCCCTCTTCCTTGGACACTGTAGATTTATTGCCTCACAGTATTCACAGATGATGTTTTCATAGTCACTAATGAGGTCCCAGCAGTTTTTTAACAATAACAGGACATTACTACTCCTAAGATATATTATGTGTTTTCCCCATTTTTCTCCATTTCGGTTGAATACTCAGAAGTGTGCTAGCTTAAAAATCTCCTGGTTTATTTTTATTATGATTGATAGTCCAGTCACGTGATATAAATGACTGCTGAGGTGTAACTTTTAAATTGTTAATTTGTATACAACTTTAAAATATAATCTTTTAACGTGCTGTTCATGGCTTTGTACATAAGAATGCCAAAATACTTGTTTGGTTGTTTTTCTTTCTACAGGCAAAAAGGCAACACAGGAGCGATCACTTTTCAATACTGTTGTGAGTTCACTTTTCCTCCCTGCAAGAATCTGGCTTCAACCCATCATAGTTGGCAGTGATGCACAAGGTAAGCTGAAAATATTTACTGGTAATAGTTAAAATAAATTTGTTTGGAGACCTATGGTCCTTCAATGCTTATTCAGCAAAAACAACTCAGTCAGACCCTGATTCAGGAAAGCATTTAAACATTTGCTTTATTTTACGCATGTGTTTAAGTTACACTAACTTTGAGATAAGTCTGAGTATGAGGGCTTTCTTTTTCTTGAATTTGAACTTTCATACATAACTCTTCTACAATAAAAAAGTAAGTTTAATTTAGGATAGTTGGTAGCATGCTGCTTTCTGAAGTCAGATCTAGAAGTTGCTGTCATTTAAGATCATAACGTTTAGAAGCTGTTAAAGATTAAGTCAAGTTTAATATGTGAGTATTTAATAGGCTATAGTATGTAAACCTGAGCAAAGCAGAGTTTAGGAGATCAGCCTCTCATTTACCTAGTACTCTGAAGTACGAATTTGCCACCTTCTTTGCCTATGATTTAAAATCTTTGCTCTAAATTGGGAACCTAAGGAGTCTTCTGCTAGACAGATACTTGCAACGAGCACCATTCATAATACTGAAACTGTCCA
This sequence comes from Pygoscelis adeliae, assembly GCF_000699105.1. Lineage (NCBI taxonomy): Eukaryota > Metazoa > Chordata > Aves > Sphenisciformes > Spheniscidae > Pygoscelis > Pygoscelis adeliae. Next base: position 269,091 of record NW_008825071.1, on the reverse strand, counting down.
AGGTCCCAGCCATTCCAACATCTATGCACCTTTAGCCTCAAACAAACGAATATTCACAGTGACTTCACGGGTATGGGACTACACACACTGGAAGTTAACCTTGTGTGTAGCCTCTCGCAGGTTTGGGACCAAAGAAGCTATCTGGTGGGAATGAGTAAAGCTGTGGTCAGGAAAACTCCGGGAGCTGCTATTTTTGCAATTAGCTCACACACCTTACTTAACGCCTTCCAAGTCCCTTAGGTCTGCATGCAGACTTGCTACGCTCTTCAGAGAGCATCAAAAGCAGAGGACGAAGTCCACACCCACTGAAATCAACAGGAGCTTTGCCAACAGGGTCCATGTGACCAGAATCCCTCCCCAAGGAATGTGCATCGCTTCTTTGGGTTTCATTGTTTATGAATGCAATCTGGGCATTCACTCTTTTTGGTTTTTTAAAATCATTTTCCTTAGGTTACATTCATCTTCCCTTCTCTCCTCCCTGTGCAGATGATTTGGCAGGAAAGGCAGTAAGCACAATGGGTGAAAGAGGTTGTGGGACAGAGGAGAAATTCCCATAACTTGGGAAGCAAAGCAAAGATTGTATTTGGTCTAATTTCCGTTCCTTTTGGTGTCAACTGGATTTTGCCAGGAATTTTAGTTAATTCAGAATACCCTGTGCTATAATTCTGTTCCTGAGAGATACGGGGAGGAGGGGCTGTAGTTTTTGTTTAGCAAAGCTTAATCCTGAGTCTGTAAGGAGACCCTCATGGCCAGGCACTTTATTCTGTTGAAGTTGGATTAGATGACAGTTAGTTAGATTTTAATGCTGTAATTTGTAAGCATGGACTCTTCGGTCCTGTGCTCTTTTGTAACCAGTTGCCAGATTCAGTCAACACATGGTTCCAATTTTGCCTCACCTCAAATTCTTATGATGTAAATTTTAATGGAAAAGTGTCACTTTGAAAACCAAAAAGTTCTATCAAGGAACCTAACATTTCATCAGCAGATATATTTGCAGCCATTATCAGCAACTTGCTCCTGGCAACACCCCAGTGCACTCTCCTAGATATGGTGGATGTCTGCCCCTTGTCAGCTGTTAAAGCTGTAATATTTTCCTTGAAAGTTTCTTGCAGGAGTCTTGTCCCCAGGTGCCTAGTGGCCCCCCATTTCCAGCCACTGAAAAAGAGCCAGTCCTTTAGAGCAGATGACTGGAAAGAGCGGGAAAGGGGGAAGAAAATCACAGAAACATAGGGGAATTTTTTTTTTTTTCTTGGAATGATAATGTCTCCATCTAATTTCTTCTGTTTTCCCTGGACATTACATTCTCACAGCTCTTGATTATCTCACCCGCCTAACAGTGCTCAAACACACACCAGATAGACCAAGGTTTCCATTCCCATTTTGTAATCACTTTTCTTTTCCATGAGACTCAACTACAAAAGAGAAGAGAAAAACAGAACATTGGTGATGCTCAAAATTAAGAAAATACCAAGCTGTCTCATGAGTGGCAGAATTAATGAAGCCTTGCCTCCTACAGGACTGTCCTTGTTCTTCTGCTTACTACCCCAAAAACTTGCTCATATTCCCTATGCCAGCCATATCAGAAATAAACAGCATTTACTGTGGCCAGTTCATATTGACTGTCCAGCTGGCTGCAATCAAAGAAAATGTATAATGGCTAAATAGCAAATGCTTTTCCCTTGGGGTGTCAGGGGTGGGAGCAGAGAGGGGACTCTTCTCCATCCAGCTGCCAGTTTTCTTGACGTTTGTGAGATTCCTACCCCTCTTCTACACTGGCTAGGAATGTACAACAGATTCGAAAGGTGTTTAGGTTGGGAAGAACTGGAAAATACTGTGATTACAAAAGCCTCATCTCTGTGCAAATCCATGACAAAAAATGGGGATACAATTCTAAGTGCATCAGGTGGCCCTGTCCCTCGCAGGCAGTTGGGGTTATCTTGTTCCTGGGAGAGGCAGAGACTTCTTTTTTTAGTTTCAGCTCTGAGGTGGAGAGGAGATGCTGCTGCTGTCTCCTTCCAAAACTGTTCACCCCACAGTGGGCTGGGGCTTCCTCTGGTTATAAGCTTGTTTGAGAGAAGCGGCAACATGCTGATGTTTCAAAGACAAAGTGGTAGTGTGGCAGTCACCCCACATAGCATCTGACTAGGAGCACAGAACAAAGCACCAGGAAAAGCAAGGCAACACAAAAACATGGACCTGTTTCCCTGTCCCTTATTCATATGTGCCATAAAAGAAAAATCCCTAGCTGCTTTTTCTCATAAAGAAAGCTCCAAATCTCTTCTCTTAGAGAAGGGCTTTGAAGGGCTACTTTGGGAGGCAGGGTGAACCACGGTGGGCTGAGCATTTGCAGAAGCTCTTGTAAAAGAAGAACAAGGGCCTGAGGTGAATGTTTTGTTGAGCCAGGTGGCTGGGGAGCCTTTGACACAGAAGGATGTTCTGATGGAAGGAACCTGCCCAGATCAGATCTGGAGGAAAGATGCTGTATCAGTACTCTGCATTTTAACTATGAAGGGTGTTTGGAGGTGGATGTCCTCCTCTGGGTGCTATGGGGAAGCTATTCAAGGGAGGTGCTCTTACTGGTGAGGATGTCTCTCTTTCTGGGTGGCATAGCAGGTGCTGTGTCCCCTTGCCAGTACTTTGCTAATTACACGAGCAGAGATGGTGTGTTGCATGAGGGCCACAGGACTGGACACAGTCCTTCCTTGAAAAGCCCTGCTCCTGCACAGCCTGGTGCACTGGCTGCCTCCTGCATCTTGCCTGTCTCGTTCCCAGTGCGCACGGGCAGAGGTTGCCATCTCATTTTAAAGAGCAGGCTCCATTTCCCTTCACAGCTTATTAATGTACAGCTGCCACGGCATGCTAGTGGGTAAGGTCCATGGTGGGGCAGCCGTGGATGTGGAGGTTCATCCTGTCTTCATGTTCTCCTTCTTTCTGTCTTGCCCTCCAGCACTTATCAGCCTTGGCCAGAGGCAGAGCGGTGATAACAGCCCCAGGTTTGTGGCAGTATCTGCATGCCTTTACCTACACACCACGTTCAGCTGCTTTTATTGATTTCTTAATGCAGTCACAAGCACTGCCTGCTCCAAAATCCTGCTGCAAAACCTGTCGCTGGCCTCTGAGCAAATTCTTCTTGCCTGGAGACGTGTCAGCCGTCAAAGTGGCGTCTCACTAGGCAGAAGTAATATTTCAACTGAAGTCAAGCAGGCTTTTCCCTAAAAGCAAAGAAATGATCGTTTTTCATGTAAGCGCCTAAAAATATGTTTCCCTGGGCCAGGCGCACATGCCTGATCCTGGCAGAGGGCTCAGCTAGTCCGCGTGGATCTCCATCAGTCTCGGCAGAGGCATGGGGACCATCACGAGCAGATCCCAGCAAAGGACTGGGACCCAGATTTGATAGACAGAGCTCACCCCTGGCCGACCCCTTTGTGAGCAGGTGCCCCCCATCAGCCCCATCTCCCTGGTGGAAAACTGAAGCCAAGAAGTAAAGGCTGGATGTTCAGAGTGTACTTTAAACTTAAAATGCCCTACTGTGGAAAGGCACGAGGCATCAGCTCTTCCCATTGACTGTGCTGGTAGTATAGGGCCATTCGCTTGTCAGGTCACTTATTTAGACCCCTAAATTTAGAACCTGAACTCTCAGCAAGATGGGAAATACTAGCCATGGGTTGTTACTGCTATGCGCACAGTGAAAGCGTACAGCCTTGCCGCTGCTTGCCTTTCAGGCAGTTTGTCCTTTTTTTGTCCTTTCAGGCGAATTTAATCCTTTCAGGATGTTTGTTGTCCTTGATTAATAACATCAGATGCCTATAATACAATGTCTGCTGTTAGCTACCATCTCTGCTGTCAGACAACCTGGTGTTATAAAAAGCGTCCTAAATGAAACTACATTTTTCATTTCGGAAGCATGTTTTCATCTTCAGAGTGCAACCTCATTCTGCTGAAAGCTAGGAAAACCATCTTAATTTTAGAGCTACAGGACAAGCAAAGCACAGTTTAGACTCAAAGATTCTCCAAACTATGCTTTTCCTATTACAGAGTCAATCTGTCTCCAAAGCTTTTGCTTTTGTTTTAACTGGAACAGAGGAGAAAAGATTAATAAGATTAAAATAGAAGAACGATTTTCTCAGTTCATTTACATCCTCTCTTTAGTTTTCTGTAACGATGGAGAGCAAAGCAGTTAACTTGTTCTTACCAACATAGGAGTACTCAGTACAATAAAGTATTACCCAAGGTAAAATCTTTCATTTCAACCACTCTGTTATTTTCTAGCTATGTCCAGTTTAAAGGAAAAGGTGAGAATGACTTGCCTCAGTTTGAAATACTGAACGTGAACTGACAATCTGCAGTTTCGAACACCTCCTCCCTGCCCATGCACAAATTCATTAATAGAGGGATAATATGATAAATATATCCACTGATCATTTGAAATTCCAGGTAATTTACTACTGGTAGACCTCTGGTTGGGGACTTTCTTTCCCCAGCCGATTCAATATGTGCTGTTACCTAAAATCAAAGTCAGCCTCATACAAAGCCGCTGAAAGCTTTATGCGCTCTGAGAACACACCACACCTAAACGCAGTAGGACATTGTTTCCTTGCTGTAAGAGAGATTGCAGAGAGTTACAAATAATAGTTCAGTTGCCCAATGTATTTTTAATGGATTAGCAAAGTTAACAAATGGTATCTTATTTCTGGCTCCTTCTGATGTAATGTAATTCTTTCAAAAGCACACTAGATGTTCCAGTCTAATGACCCTTCCTCTTTTCAGGGAACAAATATACACGTCCCTGTTGCTCAGTCCTTCACACCGACCTTCCAAAAAATAGCTGGGGACAGGACAGCTTTTGTCCTAACTGGATTAGAAATACTCGGTTCTAGCTTTACTTTCCGATGAGAGGAATTTTGACAACCGGGGGACAGATTTAAGTAAACTGAATTAGGTGGGGAAGATGTCAGGCCACCTTCCTAGAGCAAGCCACAAGCCCAGCAGGGAATACAACTTCGCTCACGGTGGTATCAGTTTATCTTCGCCATCAGATGTGTTTCTGGCAAGGGTCGCGGGTATCTCTGTGTGGGTTACACCCAGCCACGATGATCCCAACAGGGTGGGGGGAGGGAACACCTTTTGTCTTCTTCTCCCCCCCACCCCCCCTTTTAAACGTGACCTTCTTCCATCAGAGTGACTGCTTCAGGCTCCCGTTTCTGGTTGGAAGGGCGGGGTGAATGGTTTCCTCTTCCTCCTCCCTTCCCGTCCCTTCTCGTCCCGTCCCTTCCCCGCTCCCAGCTCTGCTGCACAGATCACTTGGCTGGGAGAAGCAGAGGGGAAGGGTGTTTCTAATGCCAAGAGCTTGAAAAGGACTGTGAGGATATTTTGCATGATTCCTGTTTCAGGCAGAAATATATGCAGAAGCAAAGCGCGGGGCAGAGAAGAACAAAATGAATAATCCCCAAGCCCCAGCAAGATGCTGAAGCCACAAACAAGTCCAGCAAATGGCAGAGACATACAGGTGCCTGCAAAAAGCCTAAGCAGCAGTGGGGCTCATCCCTCCCATCAGCTGCCCCAAGATGAAATTTAGGGCATGTTTCCCAGTTAGAGGGCTGCCAAATCCTTTCCAGCCTCACTGCCAGGCTGTTCTCACCACGTTTCAAACCAGTCAGAACCGTTTCCCTCATAACCCACAGTCCAAAAGGGATCGGAGCTGAGATGTAAGCACTGTGGTCCGCGCTGGGCAGCATGAAGTATTCTGAGGGCAAAGGGCAGTAAAAGTACCCTCATTAGGAGAAGGCAGAAAAGCACCCTCATTTTTTCAGCTAATGTAAATGAAGCTGAGGGAACCCAGCCGGCTGCTGTTTCTGGCAGTTTGAATGCTGTATGGCAGGAGAGAAGCCGGCTGAATCTCACCTTTTCCATTCCTGGGTAGCTGAGGTGGTGGCTTCCCTACA
>NW_008825071.1:239807-263131 GCF_000699105.1 Pygoscelis adeliae | reverse complement strand
CACAGTCAAATAAAAATAGTTTTGTCTTAGACCAAAATCACCATTCTCCACTCATTTTCAGGTCAGCCTCTTGCAGTCTGATGCAATCATGGCAAAACTTACTGGCTGCTTCAGTCAAAAGCAGACTGTTTTGGACCTCCTGGATCAAAAATACCATGTTTTCGAACACGCACTACCAGGCCACTTCCAGGAACCCCACCAAGTCCTACGCACTGTGGGGGACGATATGATCACGTCTGACATGAGAAACAAGGAGTGACTACCAGAGGCTATTGAGCTAATTCTGCATTGCTCACACAGCACCAGTGCCCCCTCGGAGGCCTTTGGGGAATGCTACCACGCGGCACAAACGTGGTCCCTGTCTCTGTCCCACTCCTGGAAGCTGGCGGAGGATCATGCCAAGGGGAAATCTGCTCTCACGTCGAAGCCAGCACAGCCTGCTCTCTTTCAGAACGTGATGGAAAATGCACTTTCTTCAGTGTTTTTACTAAGTGTAAAAGTGTAAAACCCTTGATGGTTTGCCATCTGGATGGAAATTGCTCCCCGTTCAGGGGAAGACAGGTAAAATGCAGAGCATGTGGGTGCAGCCTTTTTTTGCTCTAAGTTTTGATGTGGAAAACATTCAGTCTCTCAGGTGATTACTGCCATATTTATGTGTAATAACAGTAAATAATATTAAAAGAACAACAACAATCTGACGCGCACCACCACTGAGTGGTGCTCTGAAACCGAAGCGAGTCGACAGCTCTGTGAAAGAGGAGGCTGAAAAGGCACCGCACGTTAGGTGCAAAGCAACTTTGGAAATGCGTGTCTCCATCAGAAAAAAAAAAGAAGAAGAAAAAAAAGAGCATGTGTTTGTTTGCAGAGACTGGGTGGGGGGCAGGACAGCGAGGTGGTGTGGGAGACCTCGTGGGGAGGAGGGCAAGCAAAACGGGAGGATGTAAAAAATAGCAAAGGGCTTTTGTGAGCTTTTTGGCAGATGCTGGAGCAGGTGGAATGCAGAGTGTTTACACAGTTCATATTTCAATATACTAAGAAAACACGGGAGGCAGGCTCTAAGCTGTTATTAAGCTCCCCGCCCCTCCTGCCCCAACCACTTCTTTAAAATCTGCCTTCAGATCTCGAATGAAACTGCTCTCTGCTGGACTGATGGCGCTGGGGCAGCGACTGTGCCACCAGCTGAGAAAACAAATTTGAGAAAGAGAGTGTGCGCTCAGGTTAACAAGCCTTGGGCAAACGAGTCCCCCCCGCTTTCCCTGTTCTCACCTCCTATTCCCCAGGCCCCTGGAAATAGTGCGCTTTGGTAGGAGAAGCTTTTCGGCATCGAATGGTGGACGGGCTTCAGAGCAGCAAGCGGGGAGGAGAGGGGAGATTTACAATGTTCCAGTTTTGACTTTTTGCATAATGAAAACCAGAGGTCTAATAAAATACAGCAGCAGTGACACTGCAACAGGGGGAAAAAAGGAAAACAAACTTTTAGGATAAAATAAACATTGTGTACTCAAGTAAGGAGTCTATCTTTATTTCCATCTATGGATACAGACATAAACACACTCTCCTCTACTAATTCAAACTAAGAAGATTTAATCCAGGTAAACTGAATACAAGATAGGTAGGAACATTTCCCGTTAGCAAATCAGTCCTCGGCGAACGAGGCCAGAAAGCAGCTTTGGCCACAGGACTGTATGAGTGGCCCAAAGGTGTTTTCATACCTTTTTGCCGCTCATCCGTGATCTGACCCTGGTTATTCAGAAAAGGGCCAGAAATATATTTTTGAAAAGTTCTCAGTTCATTCAGAATGATATTGGCAGAGGGGTTATTGCATTTACACTTTTATTACTTTTTAGGGAGAACTTTTTTTTGCAGGGCTGGAGCAGAGGAAAAAACAGAGCACATCTGAATACCTCAGTTGGGAGTACCTCAGGCTGGTTTACATCCTGTGGGATGAAAATTACATTTTACAATAATTTCTATCATTGATATACATAGTGCTTCTCATCTTGAGAGCAATGTGGGAAACATTATGATCAGGATATATCGGCCAGTTAGAGGATGGCAGACCTGTGCAGCACACAGCAGCTTCCATCCTTCAGAGCTCCTGCATAGTGTGTTCACTTCACGATGCAAAACTAAAATTTCTCCATGGTTGTGAGTATGGGGCAAAACTGAGGGTAGAAAGAAGGGTGTCATGGGCTGCACCCTCTGCCCCTTCCAGTTGTTCTGGGAAGTTCAGGTTCTGAGTTTAATTCACAGGTTGGTTTCTTTCTCAGTCTGTGATCCTGGGAAAATCATTTAACTTCTTTGACTTCTCCAGTTACTCATCCATAAAACAGATAGTTTTATTTGAGCTGGGAAGCTCAAGTAGAATTTCTACTTGAAATTTTTACAGGAAAAGTAGTATAAAGGGAAAACAACTGCCTGAACAGCAGTAGCAGCAAGACATACTTGCAAATCACAGCGGGCTTCTTCGAAATACATTGGTTAGTTCCATGCTATTTACCTGGGTTTTGGAACAACGCATCCTTTGACCACATGCCATATTATTAATGATATATTCACTAATAAAGTCGCAGTGTCCTGATGGCAGTGAAATACGCATTTGAAATTCTATAACTGCATCCTGGACCATGAGCAGACAGGCTGACTGGCTTGATGAGCTCCCGCTCTTAGATAACGTTTGGCTAATGCAAGCTCAGCTGAAGAGCGCTAGTGCTGACCTTGGGTGTCCTAATATAATCTCCCAAATTTGAGAGCAAGGCTTGCCATCCGTGCATGTATTATGGCTTCATGACTTCTGGCCAGCACGTTGAAGAAGACGTACTGTGCTCTGCCTAACTCAGAACATACTTTGGAAAAGCAGCAAGCGCTTAATGGACAGACTCAGAACTCCTCTGGCTGAAAAACCCCGATTCCCCCAATTCCTCCTCTCCCTTCTCTCCTCGAGGAATTTAATACAAAATATCATCTGTGGACAAGAGGCAGTAAAAACATTAGGGAACACACAGCCATAGAGTGAAAATCCAAACCTGCGTTACTACGTATCGTTCTTTGTTCACCGCCCGGACAACTAACTGAGCTGACGCCTCGCTGTCCCGAGCTGTGTGTGGGTCCTGGTCCCTCACTGGGACCCCCTGTCACCCCTGTAAAGCCAAAGCTGGAAGTCTGTATCTGCAAGCTCTAAGGAGCTATGAAAGCAGCACTGCGAAGCCGGCTGTGGGAACAGCGAAGGGAGCTGATCCCGGGTCCCTTTGTGTGATCACCTCAAATACAACAGCACCCTCCACTGTCTGCTCGGGGTAGAGAGAAGTCCGCCCGGGTAATTCCCTCTGACAAGATGATAAAACCCAGCCAGCGGAGATCATTCTAATTACGACAGATTATCCAGCTGTTTGAGGAACACAAATTAATACAGATGATGGTAAGTAAGCGATTGGAATGCAGCCACTCGTTTGAAAAAACTGTAAAAGGGAATGACACTTCAAAAAACGCAACCCGCTTTGGAGCAAAATTAAAGATGAAATCGTAATTAGTCTACCGTGTATAGTCTACTATGATATCATTCCAAAGAATGTAAAGTTCTTTATGGTTAGTATTTTTCCCTTATGCTGTTATTTGAAGATACTTTTTCGGTCTCAAGGAAATACAAGTCAGATGTGCTTTTTCACAGTAAACTCAGCCATTTTAAGTTAGAGTGGCTTATAGCCAGAGAGCTGTGAGTCACAGCTCCTTTCAGTCACAAATGCAGGACACTAAACATGACCACCAGCTACTATTTCTAGGTTAGAAGGCCTTTCTGGAACAACAGTGGCAGGAATATTTGATGAAAAGGCACTGTAAAAATAGACTGGGTTACTCAATTTTTTTCTTTCCCTCCCATATGTTTTTTCCCTTACTTCTTTTTGTTTCACATATGTTTCTTCTCCTTAAAACATTCATGACTGAGCTAAGTTTGCCATTAGCATTCACTGGTGTAAACGAATGGAACAGAATTGCCACTGGGAGAGAGTCACCTGGTAAGCAGGGAATGAGGTGCAGGTACCGAAAATGTTTGCAGAGGGGAGGAGAGGGCAAGAGAATGACAGGCAACCAACGTAGCTGGAAGAAGAGGGAAATGATGGAGATGAAGGATACAGGGAGGAAAAAGAAGGTTCCTCCTCCAGCTCGGTGGATAGTCTATCTCCTCCTGTCAGACCTGGAAGCTCTCCTTTTCATTGTGATTTCTGCTGCACTGCAACCGTACACCCCAACTCTTGCGCCATGCATGCTGCAAACACACAGTACCTCAGCAGCTTCTCAGTCTGTGTGGCCAAGGAGTGGGAGCATAACGCAGATATTACAGATCTGCCTGAATGCCCTGAGAAGTTCCCTAATTTCCAGCACAGAGCATCCCAGCAAGGCAGACGTGTCTCACTGGGGAGATTTCCCAGTACCAGCAGCACGGAAATATGGGGAAAAGTTTCTGTACTGCCACATCTGGACAATTGGTGCAGAGCCCGAATTAAAGATGATCTTCCTGACTTACTAGCTTTTTTTTTTTCCCCATACTAGCACTGCTGGAGCTGGTGACAGGACAATGAAGAGGTAAAAGCAGAGCCCGAATTAAAGATGATCTTCCTGACTTACTAGCTTTTTTTTTCCCCCATACTAGCACTGCTGGAGCTGGTGACAGGACAATGAAGAGGTAAAAAGCAGGGATTTTTAGGTGGTAAAAGCAGGGATTTAGGTGGAGCTGGCAGACGAAGCAAAAGGAAGGGTCCCGTGGGCAAAAAGAAAAGGAAAAGGAAGATGAGGCAGCAGTAGTGAGGCTTACCCCAAGAGGTTCGGAGGATCTAGACCAATCCTTCCCAACAGCAGAGAGCAGTGAGCCTCTTTGGGGAGTGGATGTTTTGCTTGGGGGCTCTTGGCTCCAGAAGGGTCATACCAGCAGCTCCTTACAGCTGAGTCATTGCTTTGCTCGCAGACCTTGGGAAGGACTCTGGGAACAATTTCAGCTCTTTGCAAAGCAGAGCAAGAGGCAAGGTATGGTTGGGGTCTATGGGAGGGTAACAGCTCTTTGACAGCCTTCCAGGAAAAGCCCTGCTGCAAGGTCTAATACAGCAAGCGCACAAAGGAAAGTCTGCTGCCACAGTTCGATGATCGCTCAGCTTAGTCCACAGGGCTGGTGAAAGAGGTCTGGGTCTGGGGCAGGAGCAGCATAACTGTGACAGTCTCTAAGGATGCAGAGGGACACCTGACAGCAGGGGTGTGTGGCTGCGGGCAGAGAGCCAAGGAACTAAAGGCACAGCAGTCCCCCCCACTTGCCTTCATGAAGTCATGCTTGACCTGTGCTGCAGCCATCGGTATCCTGGAGCATGCTGCGGAGACACTGGGGCTGCTTTAGGGACTGATAGCTCTTTAGCTGCAGTAGCGTATGGCTTGGTATGGTTGCTTCTTACCAGTGTGGTCTGAAGAGAAAGGGACTCAGTTCATGCCTCTGTGGTGACAGAGCTAGGTTACTACTGACACCATAGAGAAATAGGGCATCTCACACCAAACTACACTGTTCGCTCTTTATTTAGACTTCAGGACTGTTGCTCAAATGTTTATCATATACCCTATTTGTAATTAGAATTGGATTATCAAAGGGAGTCCAGCTCCCATGGAAAGCAGGAGAGAGCTGGGGATACAGTTCCCCTAAGCTCCTTCCAAAACTCAGCAAAAAAATGAAGTGTCCCATTTAATATTCCAGAAGCTTTTAACAAAAGCATACATAGTGCATCCAAAACTTACTTCCTGCCGCACAAAAAGCAAAATACCGAACCAAGAAAACCCCAGGCTCAGCCTGAATTTTCAAAATGCCATTGTGCAAGTCTTTGGCAAGACTTTATCCAGCTCAGGTCACCCGCATTCAAGAATGAATTTATTCAGACGGGGACAGTTGTGGAAGACTTCAGGCTCAGAGTAAGAAAAGCCTGTCTTTCTGGATGAGACCGAAAGAGCTTGTCTTGTTTAGTCTAGCAAAAAGAAAGTTGAAATGTGTTCACTTTTTATAAATACATCAAGGCAGGAGACACCAAGGAGGGCTGACGAGCTATTTAAGCTAAAGAGTGATGTTGTCAGAAGAACAAATACCAATAGACAGGCCCTGAACACATTCCCACTGGAAATTATGACAAGTTTTCTAGCAGAAAGGGCAGAAACTTTCTGGTAAAACATTAGTAGTAGTTGAAATGTGAAGCTCGATCAGTTTACGAGAGGGATTATGTGACATAATTGCCTGTATTAACAGGGGACTGAGTCAAAGATGGCTACTCAGGAGGTGTTTCCTGGCCCAGGCTCCTCAGCTGGCTGGTGATTTGGACACCTTCCCCATTGGGTTCCCACACTCAGATCTGCTGGAAGGACATGGTTTCCAGAAAGTGTGGAGCCTTTCTGAGTATTTTGCCTGGGTCAACCTTAGAGACACACCAAAAAAAGTCAACACAATGACTTAAAAATACCTCATTTTTCACACACACCCTCCAAAAAAATCTTTTCTTGAGAGCTATTCTTTGATCACTGACTCAGGATCAACATTCTCAGATAGACATTGGCTTGAAAGCCAGTACCTGATACACTGTTAGGTAGATGTTAACTTGTGTTCTGGTGATCATGCCCTAAGGCTAATTTAATTGTCCATCACTGTTTATTAACACCTATGTCTACCAGATACTATCTGATGGAAAGGGTAGTAATGAAACACTCCATTGCTTTGAGGAATCTGAGAGGAGTCATTCAACTAGATGAAGCAAGAGGACGCATTACAGGGGTATATAGGTAGATCACAACAGTCTGTATCAAATCCATGTTTCCTCTGGTCTACAATGTCCAAAACCTAAGAGAAGACGGCAAGTTGCCTAAATATTTACAGACACTTGAGTGTGTGCACACATCACACACTGTGATTACTACACAGATAATTACAAAAAGCAAGACAGGCAATCTTGGCAACAGAAATTCAGTTAGTGTTTAGTAACTCAAATTATTGACAGAAGCTGTGTAATGAATCTCAGAAAAGCCAGAAGAATGAGGTGGCTTGGAGGCAGTTATGAATGTATGCAGTTTTATAATGAAACTGTTTCAAAGCTGCTTTAAAAATGAAGAATAATTCAGTATTATAGGGCAGCAGATGCTAGTGGAACACTAACTCAAGTCAAACTGACCGAACAAAAGGGAAAAGTACACAAGGGAAGATTATTTCTTTCAGACAGCTTTTCAGGCATTGCAGCCCCTGCTTGTTTTATGTCTACACTGAGGTCAAGCTAGTATCAAGTGCTCAACATCGAGCACTGTTTATCAGCATGCCTGAACTAGATTAAAAGCTCCAAACCTGGCATTTCTACACATTGAATTAATGGAATTTGGGAGAGAACGTGGCAACCACAGCCATCCATTGATAGGAGATGATACTTTATTTTCTTGCTAAAGACAAGAAGTTTGACATAGCTTTCTGAACACCACAAATATTGGTAGATTTTTCTCCCCAAACCAGCAGTAATGAAATACAGTTTATGAGGTGGAGGATCTGTGGATGAATCAATGAATATCCCAGCTGTTTGCAAGAACTGTATCAATCTGAACAATATTAGTCAGCTACCTATATTGGAGAGACCTTTACGTTCAAGAAAGAAGCTCTCCCCCTGTGAACATTCGTCTTTAAACTGATTGCAGCATTAATTCAGACAGGAAAGCAACTGGTAAAGGTTGCCTATTAACTACAGGCAGTCTGGTAGTTACAAGGCATTGGAGACTTTTGGTAGGTTATAAGGCCCTGCAGTCAACTGTTAAAGTATAGGTGTATTTTTAAGCAGTACTGTGCAGCTGATTTGCTCACTAAAAACCACATATGCAAAAATAGCATTAATTTTCAGTTATCACTTAGCAGCTTTGTCTAGAACAAAGCAAAGTGAAAAAGCATTTCCCACTGGAACATAAATATTTTGGGACTTTATTTTCTTTTTATAATATTGCTTTTGAAATTGAATTAGGATCCAACCTAAGATCAACAAGGATAGGATAATTAAATAAAAATATTTGTACCATGCTGAAAACTCTTTGGGCAGGTGATATTCCTAGGGGAGTTGTTTAGATGGTTTTTATAACTTCCAGAAAAGCAAACAGCTGTCTTTCAAGTGATAGCTGCATTGTTACACAAAGTTTCTGCCCTAGTGACTTAAGGCACAGTAACCTAGCAGCCACTGTGGCTGTCCCTTGTGAAGATACTATGTTATCTGCTCTGTTGTTATCATGCTGTCTCTTTAAAAACTAAAACTGAATCCAAGCAGAAGAGCAGGGTTGGTTTTTTCCCAGGTATAGGAAAGACAATACCAAAATAAATTATGTGCAGAATAAGAGAAAAAAAAACCCAATCCCCAAAATGTATGCAGCATGTGTAAATGAGCCATAGCTTCAACTGGTCGTTTTGAAGGCCTTCCTCCATGGTCTAAATTTAAAGTAGAGACTTTTGGTAGGTTATAAGGCCCTGCAGTCAACTGTTAAAGTATAGGTGTGTTTTTAAGCAGTACTGTGCAGCTGATTTGCTTACTAACTCCAGAGTCCTACTCCAGTGAATATTATTGAATCAGGTGAGCTGCTAAAATGCAACTCATCTGGGCCCTGTGGTATGTCTGTTCATTACATTTTGAAGGCAAGATAAAACGTCCCATCTTTCTAAAGGATTTGACTTGCTGTCAAGTTACCATTTATGCCCATGGAAGGACCGATGAAACGGTCTTAGCTGCACCCCTATGCACAGCCAATGGATCCAAAGGGTTCATGTTTGTATTAACGCTGTCCTTTCCAACCCCTCATTTACCAGGTCCCTCCTCACCTGCCAAAATATGCAAGCATTCAGCAGCACAATAAATTCGCACTTTTCAGTCTTGAGAAATATTCCGTAAGTCCAACACTGCATCATTCACTCGGAAAAATGTAACCAAAGAAAAGTTTGCGTCCAGAAACAAAAATCAGATCACTGTGAAACCTAAACTATGTCTGAAGTTCTACGAACAGAGAGGTTGGATTTGCTTAGGCTCATGCCAGGCTTGTTTAAGACAGTGAAACTCCACTTCCTTGTACGAAAATGATTTGGCGAGTCTTTGCTAAAACTGACTTCATTTTACATGTATTATGCTAGTTTCCTCAGAATGGTAGCTCAAACCAGATCAAAGCACAAAACAAGGTAGTCACCGACCTAGGCTATGCTCCAGACACAATTTCTCTTGGCTGTTTTGCCCGACCATGGACTTGTCCCTTCTTTAGGCTCTTAGCACGTCTCAGAGTTAACATGAACAGGCAGTGGCATCATGTTCCCTGCTGTCTGCGTACCTAACATCAGGCATCAGCTCCATTTCTTCACATTTCATTTACTGCTTTCCTTAGTTATGGCTTCAATAAGATTTAGAAAATAATTGGTTTTGAAGTATATAAAAAAAGGACATTTTGATTTCGGCTCTCCCTGAGGTGTGGGTATGTGGAATGAAAGCACCAGGAGCTTCCCAGAGCACAAGACACAAGGCCATCTTTCCTTTATGATGATGGCTTTCGTTCCTTCTTTCCAATAAAAGATACTGACTAAACAATGATCATAGTCCTCATTTTGTGCAATGTGAAGAATCTTATGCTCTTTCCAATCTCTCTTGTGGAAAAAGTGGGACCACACACTCAGTTTTACCTTTTTTTATTAGGTCATTTCTTTCCCCCATGGTCTTTTATAACCCTTTTAGCTGACCGCATAAAGACAAGGTGATGTGGCAGAGTTCTCGTAATTGAAAGTACCGTGGAACAGACTTAAGGCTGCCTTGGTGATGGAGAGGGGCACAGCCTCACAGCGAAAGGCCAAGTTCAGAGCCAGTATTGGCACAGGGGTTTGTACTGACTGCTTTAGAGCCAGGATCGCTTTCTGAATTTGGCCCAGAGTCTCTTTGGCTAGGGAGTCAAACAATGAGCAAAAAAAAACGCTGGTTATGAAACTGCACAGTTATTACAGCCTCTAAGAACTCAGCTTGTAACATATTATAGTTGTAACAAAAAAAAAAAAAAATTGCAATCTTTGCCTAAATTACTTCACTTGTTTGACAGCTGATTCCTATTAAGGGTTTGTATGGATCATACCAGTAATCTTGATAAACCTCTGATAAGGTGTCCAGATGTCCTGGTTTTGCCAGTTTCTAATTAGCAGTCCTGGGGTCCTGTCAATTTAAGTTGGTGTTTGCTGCCCAGGGCCATAAAGTGAAAAGTTCTCTGCATCTGATGTCAATTCTTCAAAGAAGGACCCCCTCCTTACCATTGGATATTGAGTCCCAGTTGGAGAGACTGCAAATTTGATCAGCCTAACAGAAATTACAGGCAAGCCTGGAAACAATATTCTCATGTGTATGTCCTAAGAAAGTGCCATTCTTCCTCCACGCTTCGCCTGTGCCTATGGACAGACGTGCCCCAACCTTCCTAGGGAGAGACAGGGCTTCCTCTTGTCCTGTGTCCTGCACAGACAAAATCCCATGCTGCTTCTCCCTACACCCTGCCAAGGATTGTGTCTCAAATATGACCAAAGGAGAAAAAAATAAAAGTACTAAATCCTGGCTAGATAGGGCTCATTTCCTCACAGGGATACAAGGGCAGCCAGAAACAAATGTGAACGGAGAGGTAAACATATATGCGAGGCTCTTCTTAAAGCCTGCTGTCCAGAGAGAGTCCAAGTGACTTGGTGTTGAACTGCTGCTCCAAGGATGGCATTTTCTGGTCTAGGACAGGAAGCACAAGTCATCTCCAAGGACCTCATGCTTTAGGGGAGATTGGGGGTCTATATCTAGGCACGCCACCACCTCTTTTTGGCAATACAACAAGTAAAGGAAACGCGCAACTAGAGAGGACTCCACCAGAGGAGAAAAAACCCTCCAGTATCTCAAGTGAAAGAAACTGGTAGCTGATTTCTTGTCCCTTCCCTAGTACCATTTCAGAAATGATGCACATTGCACGCTGCCAAGAACATACACCACAGGGACAAAAACCTCCCCACTTTTGTCTGGCTGAAAGACAGCCACTGCTAGGAGGTAGAGGTCGAGGGGGGAGCCAAGCGTTTAAAAAGTGAAAACCTGAAGGGCAGGAAGAGCAAGTAGTAGGTGTGCAGATAAAGTTAATCTGATTAGTCCTTCAACAATGTGTGTCACAGCATTTCGCTCTCTCCCTAAAAATACCATTCATTTATACCAAGCAGGCTGAAGCAACACCAGCCACTTCCCTGCCTACAGGGAGCTCAAGATGACACCCCATAAAAGTGGAACCATTTAAATTTAAAATTCCCAGGCCAGATAGATCCAGTTTAAAGACCAAAATGAAAAGTGTAGGTCATCTACCACCTTTCAGAGAAGTGCTGGGAAAGGCAATTACATGTGACAGTTCTGGCAGCAAATTCAGCCAGACCTTTCTTTGCTCTAAATGCTCTTAGATCCTGTAAAACCCTTATCCTTTTCTTCCGTAGCTCTGAAGGATAACATTTCAAGAACAAGCAAACTATGAGTTACTGAGGTGGGAGGCAATCTAAATGTTGCCATAGTGGTTAAATCTTAGAGTTTAGCTTAAGACATTGAGATTTTTTGTAGCTTCTACAATAAGACAGTTAGAAAGCAGTAGATACAATCTTTCATGATGCACAACAGTGTAACACTTCTGTTTTAGTGTCATCATTTGCTTGTTCTTTAGTACCTTTCGTTTTTACCTCTTTTCTCCTGCCATTATGTGTGCATGCACATTGGAGTTGCAAATTGCAGGGCTGCCAGATTCTTCAGAAAACAAAAAAGCAGCTACAGAATCCTAAAAATATCATCTCAAGCACTGCCTTTTAATCCGTATTCAGGAGAGAGCTTTTGCTGACAATCCCCCTGTGTTTCCCATGTTAGGGGAAGGCGTGACCCCAGGAATCTGCCAGAGCGGCTCCACTGCCACCTTCTCCACCCTCTTTCCTCACGGTTGCAGAAGAAAAGCAGAGATGTTAGAGAGCGCAGAGATGTTAGAGAGCGCAGAGTCATCGCTGAGATTATCAAGGGTCAACGCACAAAAGATTTCTCAACCAAGGCCTTAACTAGGATATTGAATTGTCACGGTGAGAGGTAAATCCGGGAGCAACGAAAGGCCATGCTGTGAGCCCGGACGCCCTGCAAGAGGAAAGCCGCCGCGGTGGCGTCCTGCAGGCATCGGCTGCTGCCGAAAGCACAGACGCAGTGCTAGATGCAGACGTGCTCAGCTCAGGGGTTTGGTATGCTTCCCCGGCAGACCGGAGTTGTCCCTGTTTAGTTTCAGTGAAAACTCATCCAGCCGACTCCACAGAGGAGAGCCTTCAATACGAAACGCAGCTTGCCAGGAAAGTTAGCCGGTCATGTGAAATCTCAGAAGGAAAATGAGGAACCCCATTTGTCAGAATTATAAACTGATAAAATTGGAACCTTGCCTCTCAAATAATATTAATGGTAAATAAAATGCAGCTTTTCAATGAGCGGGCAAGCTAAGCAAAAAATAAAGCAATTAAAGTAAAACTTCTGAATGTCTGTCCCATCACTGGCTCTATGAAATATGTTGATGCAGGAAGCAGAAGCCCTGCTTTGTAGAGATGCAGTTTCTCACTCAGTGCCCACTAGACTGTGTTATGTCCTTTACGTACACTTTATGCATTGCAGGGATCTCACTGAGCAATTTCCACTCATGCTGCTCCTGCCTGGTATCAAGCTTGCCACAAGCTTTGCATTCTTGTTTTCTTTATGTGCAGTGAACTACGGTAGTTCAGACCACAAAAGACTATTGTTGGACGTGTTAGAAAAAGCAGGATTTATAGGCTGTGCCTTTTTTTTCTTTCGACAGATAAACGCTAACACCAGAATTATAGCACAAGCTCTTAAAGTCCAATAATTAAAAACAAAGGTTAGTCCCTATGGCAAGAGGTACTAAGGTCTGCAAGATGTCCTTCAAATTGAAACCGACTGTGTAACTCACAAATAATATGGATACAAATTAGCTATATGTGATCATCCACTTCTGTTTATCCAAAGCATATTCTTTTCTTGTGGTTTTTGCATACATTGCATTTACAGTGTGAATGAGCCACACATACCTAGTGTTTACCATCCGGTATTTCACATGGGGAAGATGGCAATTAACATTTTGGTTTAAATTCAAGAAAATCTTCCCTCCTTTCTATGACCCAGTGCCTGATTTATTTATGATGACTACAAGTGCTTACCTTAGAGCAAAACAGAAAGAAACATCTGTAAAACACAGTACTTCTCTCCGAAAATATGATACCCACTGAAGAGGAGCTGCAAAAATTCATTAATGCAGTGCTGGGAAAAAAAAAAAAAAATCACGGAAAGACTAAAAACATGTATTTCAAAGTTTGTCCAGTGAACTAACTCCTTTTGATGTACAAATTAGGCTACACATTAAACAAGCACCTGAGAAAATTTCTTGTGCTTCCTGATTTCAATGACATGTGAAATAGAATTTTTCTGGCCATTTCCAAAGATATAATTTGTAATTTTAACAAAATGCTAAGGACCAGCCCAGCCCCTGTATAGACTTACTTTTACTATGCTTTTGACTTTCAATAAACAAAAGACAAGTTGCTCTCATGGTAGGTCGGTATTTTTACATCAGACCCTTGATGGAGTCAGGGAGTAGAGAGTAACAGCAGTTACTGAGGAAAGCTAAACAAAACCCAAGCAGGATCAACAAGCCTTTTGCAGAGGTCATGAGCATCGGAGTTTGGCCTGGGCTGCATTTGTGGGGGAAGATTCTTGTTGATTTTTATCTGGGCTGGACCCCCTCCCTAGCGTCTCCAGTCTGCAGCACGGCGTGGCGTGCATACCAGGACAGTCCAGTGCCTTGGCAGAGGTTTCCACCGCTGGCAGCTGGAGCTCAAACCACGGCCAAGGTCAAAAGGAAGAGTGGGGGAAGAGTGAGGGTGGTGGTCTAGACCTATCCCCTGGAGGAACTTTGTCCACATCATTCGCACACATGGACATACAGCCACCACCACACATATTTGGAAGTCAGGGCTTCGGAGAGTCCCTGACCGCTCCCTGCAGCATCGGAGCAGCAGGGCTGCTGCCAGTCAGGTCGGCGTCACGTTAGCAGAGCTGTGTGGGAGGCTGGCACAGTCCCTGCTGACACTCTGCTTGGTTTCGAGCAAGCCTGCAAGCCCCTCCTTTCCACTAGCATTACCCTGCTACGGAAGATTTCACCATAACGAAGTATTTTGGCAAAGCCCCCCCGAAAGGTCCCCAGTCCTTTAGTGATGACAGGGAAATCGTGCGGAGGAAGTTCTCACCCAAGCGCTGGGAGCTGAGCTGCACAGTGCAGGGGGATGGCCGCTAACAGGGAGCACCGGGCAGTGAAAGCCCTCCCATGTATTAGCACTTCGGACTGGTCCAACTTATTCCCAAGGAGTCTTTCCTGGGGAAACACAATTAACACACTCGTATGTACACACACCGGCGCTTCACGAATCCCTGTCTGCTAACAGCAAAGTAAACATGGCTGGTCTGCAAGGCCAACAGGGGTGGACTGAGAGATGCAGTCACATAGCTCCTGCAGAAGCACATGTCCCACTGCTGAGGGAATCAGACACCCCAGCTAACATCCTCAACTCCCCTTCGCCCCCTTCTTTCCCACCCCTTCCTCTTCCCCCTCCCCCACATTTTATTTTTTTGTTGACCCTTTTCCTTAAATACCCGGGGCATCTTCTTTGGTCTGACTTCCCTCAGGAGCGCTATCAGCCCCATCTTCTTTATGAATTACTGGACCTTGGCGTCCCTCCAGCACTACAGAGTTAAGAAAGACATTTTCTATTCAGCAGTTCTGACTCCATCACATATGTCTCTGTAGAGTAGGTCAGAAGGCAAAGCCTGCAGAGTGCAATAATATTTGTACTGCTGTCTAATCCTAGAGGGAAATTCGTAGGAGGGAAGCAGAACGAGTTAAGAGAATGCCAAGTACCTCCAAACCGCAGGGCTCCGCAATAAAAGGGGAACAAAGAGAGATGGCTCTAACAATACCCACAGTGTTTCTTAATCTAATTAAATTTTTACTCTCAAGTTTGTCATTGTAAGAAATGCCCCTCATAGGCTTTTGTTATCTTTTCCTCTTTCATAGGTAAAGTTGCTCACCTGGTTAAATAGAAAGCTGCTAGTAAAACAGTCCAAATATATAGCAGATGCATAAGCATACCTTGAGAAATGATTGCTGGAGACATAAAATCTGATTTCCCCCCACCCCCAGTTCTTTTGTTTTCTTCCTCCTGTGGTGAAAATGCACCTCTCAGAAATGTCCCTGTTTTCTCTTGGACTGGGACATGGTGGTCCTGCTCCAGGCTTGAATTTTAGCATCACAGAAAGTATTTAAACCTATGTTTTTATGAGACAAATATACTGTAAAGGAGAGCTTTTACTTGCTCCATGGAAGAAGCTTTACCCTTTCCAACACCCAGAGTGAGGAGACTTAAGAACACAGCTCACTTATCTATTAGAAATATCTCAGCTGACAAACAGTACTCGATTAAAGATTCAAAGTAGAGGAATGATCCCCAACCATCAACAACACCTCTACTACTACCTGTGGCTTTCTGTTCTTCCATATGAAACTTAAAAAAAAAAAAACTTTCCTAATTCTTTCCAGAAGGACAAAAGTATCACCTCAAAGTAACAAAGGTCCTGAGTTAAAACTATCGCTTTAATTATGTTGGTTTAAGAGAAGAGAATCCTGCAAGAAAAAAAAAAAAATAAAAAAAAATCTCTTGTGAGAAATTTCTGTAATCACTGTGAAAATGCTTGCAACAAGGTATTAGGAGGTAGTATCACCTCAGTTTAGAATCAGTAAGCATACATGACCTTGACTGCTGTCCTTCCACTACCTTTCCTTGGAAAAAGCAGTCAGAAATGCTGAAATGACACCTCCTGATTCTTCTTATTTCCTCTGTAGAATTATTCTTTCAGTTGATCTGAGTAAGTCTCTTCCATCTAGAAAGAGCAGAGAAAGGTAAAGTTACCTTTCTTCCCTCAAAACTGGTGTGTAGTTTCCCATTTTCACTGGTTCTGATCGAGTGAAATACCCTGGGCTCAGCTCAGCTGCCCAAACGTCTGCTGTTTGAGATGCCATTGAGCATCCCGCTCGGCCTCCTGCTGCTGGAGGTCTCACCCACACTTTGGAGCTGTGTAGTTGCATAAACTCTCTTAATCCACTCAGCGGGGTCAACACCACTTGGGAGAGATCGCCAGTCCTGAAATATTGAAAATAGATCCTGTCCCCGCCAGCTGCCAACGGCTCCAGAATCACACGGCACCGTTAAAGAAAGGACAGCCTTGACATGGTTGCAGATCTCTCAGGCTTCGCAGACAAAATGGCCTAAATACTTGTGAACTTCACCTCTGCCTTTAATAATGACAGGAGGGCTACTGCTGGGTTACCTTTTGGGTCTTTGTTCAATATACATGTCACTATGGAACAAGACAAGAGGTCAGTTTTCAAGGTGGATACTGAAAATTTGCTGTAGAAGTGGCAAGAGTCATTAAAGTAATCATTTGGAGAACCAGCTCAACCCCCTCTAGAGGGAAGTACTTTATTTCTGAAATGTGGAGACATAAAAGACAATTTTTGCCTCACGTTTGGGTCATTTCAAGTATGGTTTGAGACACACAAAATAGGAGCAGGGAGAAGAATGCTATATAAATAAAACTAAACATCTTTTCCCCTTTCCTCCCCACTTTGTCTTTAACAAAATGCCTGATCTCAAAATTTCTCAGGAATATGCCACCATCCTCAGCCTGTCATTAAAAAATGCTTGCTGTCTGCAAGTACCAAGTTCTGAAAAAGTACCAAGACATGAACAGTATGAGGGGTAAGAATATGCAAAAGAGTGAGAGGCAGAATTGTCACAGTCTCTTAATTAAAGAAATGAGGGATGAAAGAACAGACTTATGATCTCCCTACTGAGGTTGAAAAGCTAGATAAGCTGATCTGAGACCGTATTACACTAATGCCTGTGAAGATATGGGAAG
This sequence comes from Pygoscelis adeliae, assembly GCF_000699105.1. Classification (NCBI taxonomy): domain Eukaryota; kingdom Metazoa; phylum Chordata; class Aves; order Sphenisciformes; family Spheniscidae; genus Pygoscelis; species Pygoscelis adeliae. The sequence continues at coordinate 246,071 of NW_008825071.1, read as the reverse complement.
TCATGTACTGAGCTCGACGGTCCATTAGGATGCAATATGGGAAGAAACAGTTTGGTCTGAAGCTAATACGCGAAATAGAGCTGTGGTGAAATAGGTTAAAGTTTTTTTGAGGATGGAGGTGAAAAGTAATCACATCATAAAAGAAATAAAACATTTGTAACATTCATTTGCTTCCTTTTTCAAATGAATCTATGAAAACTAGATGTAAACTTTCCTCTCCTGCCAGTTCTGAGAAAGTTTGTTTTCCAGGAAAAAGAAAAAAAAAGGAAAATAGCACAGTAGCCATCATTCTTCATGAAGGATGGGGATCAGGATGCCACGTCTTAACACCCATTTGTAACATTATTTGCATCCAAATGTAGGTTCATTTTTTATAAGTCCCTGTTCTACTTTTATTGGTCCTGGCAGATTATGTGATATGAGATGTGCTGCCCCAGCCTGACAGATGGAGCTGCAAAGCTTTCTACTGCTTGAAGATAAATCAAAGTAGTAAATGTAAAATTTGTAGTGGACAGAAGGAAAAAAAAATTGCTTATGGCTAGATACAGATCCAAGGCAGGTATCATACCTGTCCCACTGCAGCATTTGTTCCCCAGCATCGTTCATGCTCTCCAGGATTGCCCTTCCTTTTTGCTTGTTGACAATTTGAGTAGAGACCTTTGACTACATGCCAGGGGAAAACTGACAGCTCAGAGCTATCTCAGTCTTGGTCAGATCTCCCCCAACAAGAGGAAAAACCTGCCGTTCTTCTCGAGCCAGATGGAGAAGGTTGCTCCCTGCTTACTCCCTGACCTGGACCAGCTAAGCCCTGTTGCAGGTGCGTTCTCTGAAGCAGTGCTCCACAGAGCTCACGGGATGCCAGCACAGCCAAAATAGCACACAGAATTTATCACAAAACAGAAATATATGTGAAGGTGGAGGGAAGCTGTTGCAGTGCTGTAACCCAGGTAGAAGTCAGAGCACTGCCCTTCTATTCCGCCTTGGATCGAGCCAGACTTTGAGGGCTGCAGTCTGCTCCGTTATGACTGCACAGAGAATTACAACTTGAGTTTTGGCCTGGTTCCAGGCAAGATGAGTGAGACTAATTATTGACAGGTTTTTGCAATACTTTTAGGATTCAAGTATACGTTTATGTCACGAGTCACCTAGGTCTTCTCAACTGATTTGATTTTCATGATGTTCTGATTAAATGTTAAGAAGTCCCGGTGGATATATATGGTTTGAGTTTTCAAAGATGCTCCGTTTCTCACAAAAGAATTGCCCATAAAGCTAGAATAAACACAGAAGGAAGAGCAGGCAAAAGAAAAGAGTCATCTTTGAGCTAGGAATTACAATACACAGCGATCAAACACAGCATGGGATGATTTAACGAGGTTTTCAGATGTGCTAGAGTGGCTGTGCTTTGGAAAGTCCTCGCTATTTTTAGTGGCCTGCTAGAACATCAGTATCGCCACATAGGCTAGCAGACTTCTTTCTTCTAAGAATAAACTTGTTTCCTACAGGTCTCAGGAAGATCTTTTCCTCCTGAGTGCTGCATCACGTGAGGGGTTGGGGTATTTACCAGCTCTGCAACGGGATGTCAAGTAATAGTTCTTTGCTGAGTCACTTCAGAGGGTCACACAGGAGCGCTCTGCCCTGCTAATTTCTGTGATCTCATTAGCTCTTCACCTTTGCAAGCATCTCGTTCACCCACAAAAAACGTATATGCAGTCTAGCCGTTACCCGATTCCAGCAGCCCGGATTTTAATCACTGCTCCATTCCTAGTTGTTCTGTGATGGGATCAAGCATAAAACAAATCTGCTCCTGATTCTTCCTGTCAACAAATGAACTAAAGGCCATAAACTATCCTCTTCCTAATCTACTATTTCAGCATATTAGCTAACATAAACCTGTTCCAGTGACCCGTGTAATAGCCACGCTGACATTTTATGCTTGGTTTCTCAGTCCCATATGTAAATGATTAAAAACTACAAGGGTTTTCTTTATACAAATCTATTAATAGCTTGGGGATTTTTTTGTTCAGTTTTTAGGGTAACGTATTTTGAGTTTAAGTGCAGCGCGCATAGCAGTGGCTGGTGTCAGAAGCCACTGCAGTATACATTTCAGTTTCCTTCAGCCAGCCACAGCAAGAAAATTGATGGCCTGTTCTCTGGGACTGGTGTGTTCCTCCTTGGCTGCTGTCTCCCACGCTGCTGGTGTATTACTCTGTTTTCACTGGAAAAGAATGCAGGACATTCAAGCTATTCCAAGCAGCATCCTTGATGTCTGGATTTCATGGGAATGTTTCACACCGCAGTTATTGCTAACTGTTAACTTTCATACCTCGGACTGTTTTTTTTGGCAGCTCCCTCTGTTTTGCTAGCCGGACAGACATAAGCCAAAGCAGCCTTCGCTGCAAACATGAGATGCATCGCTGTCTATCATATTATTGCCAACTGGGAGACCCAGCTGATGGCACCCTGCTATGTGGAAAAAAGGAGGGAAAGAAAAAGAAATAGAAAAGGACCTTAAAAAAGAATCCATCTTTGCTCTGCTCTCCAGGAAAGGCTTTCAACTCATTCCATGGAACAACTTGGAATTTCAGCATCTTAGTGCAGTTAACAGGCGTTTAGGCAACAGTGTGTGCCTGTACAGGAGCAAGAAGACAGCGGCTGTGTCTAAGAAATTCTGGCCCTCTTCATGATCTTCTCCATGCTATAGGAAAGCTTTTTAAAGCAATTACCCTCTGAGGGGTGACTGGAAAGGCTTGGACATCAGTATCGCCACATAGGCTAGCAGACTTCTTTCTTCTAAGAATAAACTTGTTTCCTACAGGTCTCAGGAAGATCTTTTCCTCCTGAGTGCTGCATCACGTGAGGGGTTGGGGTATTTACCAGCTCTGCAACGGGATGTCAAGTAATAGTTCTTTGCTGAGTCACTTCAGAGGGTCACACAGGAGCGCTCTGCCCTGCTAATTTCTGTGATCTCATTAGCTCTTCACCTTTGCAAGCATCTCGTTCACCCACAAAAAACGTATATGCAGTCTAGCCGTTACCCGATTCCAGCAGCCCGGATTTTAATCACTGCTCCATTCCTAGTTGTTCTGTGATGGGATCAAGCATAAAACAAATCTGCTCCTGATTCTTCCTGTCAACAAATGAACTAAAGGCCATAAACTATCCTCTTCCTAATCTACTATTTCAGCATATTAGCTAACATAAACCTGTTCCAGTGACCCGTGTAATAGCCACGCTGACATTTTATGCTTGGTTTCTCAGTCCCATATGTAAATGATTAAAAACTACAAGGGTTTTCTTTATACAAATCTATTAATAGCTTGGGGATTTTTTTGTTCAGTTTTTAGGGTAACGTATTTTGAGTTTAAGTGCAGCGCGCATAGCAGTGGCTGGTGTCAGAAGCCACTGCAGTATACATTTCAGTTTCCTTCAGCCAGCCACAGCAAGAAAATTGATGGCCTGTTCTCTGGGACTGGTGTGTTCCTCCTTGGCTGCTGTCTCCCACGCTGCTGGTGTATTACTCTGTTTTCACTGGAAAAGAATGCAGGACATTCAAGCTATTCCAAGCAGCATCCTTGATGTCTGGATTTCATGGGAATGTTTCACACCGCAGTTATTGCTAACTGTTAACTTTCATACCTCGGACTGTTTTTTTTGGCAGCTCCCTCTGTTTTGCTAGCCGGACAGACATAAGCCAAAGCAGCCTTCGCTGCAAACATGAGATGCATCGCTGTCTATCATATTATTGCCAACTGGGAGACCCAGCTGATGGCACCCTGCTATGTGGAAAAAAGGAGGGAAAGAAAAAGAAATAGAAAAGGACCTTAAAAAAGAATCCATCTTTGCTCTGCTCTCCAGGAAAGGCTTTCAACTCATTCCATGGAACAACTTGGAATTTCAGCATCTTAGTGCAGTTAACAGGCGTTTAGGCAACAGTGTGTGCCTGTACAGGAGCAAGAAGACAGCGGCTGTGTCTAAGAAATTCTGGCCCTCTTCATGATCTTCTCCATGCTATAGGAAAGCTTTTTAAAGCAATTACCCTCTGAGGGGTGACTGGAAAGGCTTGGAGGAGGTAGGGGGACCGTAATGCATACCCTGCCATCTCTACCACTTGTACATCTCTTCTGTCGCTAGCGCTGTCTGCTGTTAGGAGGTCACAAGCCAGGCTGGGTTAACCATTCTTTACGATCTTACAGCTGGCAGCGTGTCAAAATATCCTCAACACTGGCTTGACATGGCAGGAATGAAGAAGGGGCATGGGAAGAGAGGGATTATGTTTGAAGCTGCTCCTGTAGTTGATTAGATTGATACCAGAGAGATAATACAAAGCTTGGACTCAGACCCAGAGTTTGTCAGAGTTCATGGGTCTTCAGATGGAGAGCTTGATTCAACTCCTCTAATTAGGGGCTAAAAAAAGTTCAGATGCCGATCTGGTTTGCAATTTTCCTCATGTAGAATATGAAAAATTAGGGCTTTGGACTGAGTTCACATACTGCACAGAGAATAAACTATTGTTTATGTCACAACGAAAAAACAGGATAATTATTATTAGGAAGCTGGGTCTACATTCTATTCAAAAACTCTGAAAATCCCACAGACTCTGGTGAGTAGAAAAACAGAGCAAGACAGGAGTCTTTCAGCAGTTTATTTAACAGGCTTTTTATGCAGTGTTTCTTTTCACTTGGAGTGCTTCTCTATAGAGAGCTGGTTGCAAAGTGTCATAGGAAAATGTGCTGAGCACAAAGCATTTCCTCGAAGCATCTCGAACTCGACACCAGCGCTCGGAGAGGGGAGCCTGCCTCCAGCCCTGGCAGGTCCGCCATGGCCACAAGCCAGTTGCCTGCCTTCCTTCCATCAAGATTTGGAGAGCTGTCATGCTGATCTCCTTCTGCAGTGACTGGAGGGAGAGGTGCATGCTTCCAGAAAGCAAAATGGATGTTCGGCTCTTTGGAGAGTGGTTTGGCACATGGTACTAACCGTTGAATTTAGAGGGTGTTTCGGTTATCTGCATTCCTTAGGAACTCAATAAAGACACCCCAAATGAAATGCCATTGTTCTTCTGTAAATACTGAATGGATTAGGCATCTTTGTCAGCCAGCAATTGGTGTAAAACCAAAGAATATCAAGCTATAAGGAAACTACAGATGTGAGAGGGGAAAAAAAAAAAAAAAGAAAAAAAAAAAGAATTGGGTTCAGTCCAGTTGAGATCTTTCCTGCTAGTATAATCATCATCTTACTGACAGAGAAGAAAAACACAAAGGCATTAATGGTTTCTTTGAGGCCACACAGGAAGCCTGAGAGAGGGCTAGAAACTGAGACCATATCTTCAGCATCCAAATCCTTAACCACAAGGCCATCCTCCTTTTCATAGCTGTCTGTCTTGGGGAAGAGAAATAGAGTAATTCTGAATCCCGTGGGCCAATAAATTATATTACCATGACATGCAGAATCAGTGCTTTGTGCTGGCGTATTCTTTGCTGCTTGCAATTACCTTACCAGGGATCACTGGGCTGCATTTATTGGAAGACCAGTACATAATTTGGTGGAGATAATATGTCTTACTGTTTCGTTAGACCTGTAAATGAGCTCGGTGGTCTCTAAATCTATTGTCCAGTGAGTAATGGCCCATATTGCAAAATCTCTCCACAATTTATTATCATCTGCAATATATTTTGAATCGACTTCTGACTGGAAAAGAAAAGGCTGCTGCAGATGAGGCTGAATGACACAGCTGGCTAGAGGAAGCTCTGACATACTGCCAATATGTCTATCTGGCAATACTTCCTCATGTTTCTTATCACTCCTTGTGCTTTTAAAGATTGTGAGGGGGGGGGAAGAAAGGAATGAGGTTTTTTAATTTTTTTTTAAACATAGCAGTCTAAGGATCAAAGGTGAGGTGAGACAAGGCCGGTAGGGAGAGGTAATGCCTTATTTTAAGCACACAAAATAAACACATCTGGCCTAATAAAAGATACTGGCTCTGCCTTGTAGTCTGGCCAGAGGTCAGTAACAGAGTGCTGCTCTGGTGTGGTATGTAGCCTTCACTAGCTGGTGTTGCAGTCATGCATACAGCAGTGCTTCACAACACTGGTCCTTGCAGAGCTCAGGGATGGAAATAAATAGCTTACTGTTTCCTTCAACTCTTAACAGAAAATACTGAGCCTTCCTGTGTAAGATGTCTGAAATGTTAAAGTGAATCAATGTGCTGTGAATGGAGGATACAAAACAAAGAAGTCACGCATCTTACTCTGGACTTTTAAATGGTAG
>NW_008825071.1:230778-239684 GCF_000699105.1 Pygoscelis adeliae | reverse complement strand
TTCAAAAGTAGTAGATATAAGAGGAGATGGGAAGGAAAGAACACAGTAATTCATTATTATGAGCGGGAGCCACAGTGGGTTTTAGCATGGGTGATCTTCCTTTCCTTTCCAGAGGACAAGTGACCGGGTTATCTGCACTCTTCTGAAGGGGTTGTGATGGGAGAACAGTGATGTCCCCTCACTCGGGGCATGCCCCTTGCAGTTTTTCCACAAGTGCAGGATGAACCAGGTGAGGCAGCTGTAACTGGCATCCTCATGCGGATGGTGCTACAAGAGTCGCTCACAAACAGCAGACAGTCTCAGCCCATTCCTTTCCACAGGTGCTAATTCCACCAAGACATTGTCAACTAAGCCTGGGTATAGTCATCCTGACAAGCTGCTCCACGCAACCCAACAGACCATAGTACAACTAATAAAGGAAGGAAGCCAATCTCAGGAGCAATTTAGGATACCAGAAAAGGTTAATTACCTTGCTACTCTGAGTCAACCCTTCCCCTGTGACTCCCATGACGATCCTACAGCATTTTGGAAAGCAGTGCTCTGGTTAAATGAATATTCTCAGAAGAGGCAGGGTGAAGCCCTATACACATATTTCAACACGTAGATCAAGAGGTGGAATTTCATCAGCCCACACTGAAAACTAAGCATGTCAGCACCGCTCATGAGAATGAGGTCTCTTCTTCAACACCCAACCATGAAGTTAGAGGTCTTGTGAAGCATTGTCCTCCAATTCTAGACAGACACACATAGTGATGAGGTCCCCTCCAGATACCCTTTCCTCTTAGCTCATGTCCTTGTCCTACAATAATTCATAGGCATTTCAGGACCTTCTGAAAACTGTACAGTTGCTGTGACTAGATTTCATGCAAACACATGTGACTATTGGAAGCCACATGTGATATTGGGCTAGCTGATAGCTTACGACTGCATCCGCTAACCAGTGAGAGACACTAAACAATTTAACTCAGTCATAAACCATTTCTGCATGTTTGAAGTACTAAGGGAAACTATGTGAAATGCAATGAGAGAGACGGTGTCAAACTTTACATATAGGAAGCAACTTATACTCATTTTAGAGTGAAATAGCTGACCTTCACATCTTCTGAGGCATGCAGGGGGTGTACTCTACTTTTGTAGCCTTCACCTCTCCAGTCTTGTGCCTGTTTCAGGCTCAGGCTTCAAAGCTGCTCAAGAAGGACCTGGCCAGATGCAGAGATTATTTGCTAAACATCCTGAAGATATGCAGGTTTGTGAAAGCTGTGCCTGGCAGCTACTTCCACACTCCCTCACCAATGGAAAACAAACCTAAGTGCCAGAGGCTGTTCAGTAAAAGTTCACTAATAAACTTTGAACTGTGTGTTATAGGTATTCTTGTTAGCCAGTGTGTGTTATGTTTGGCCATAGAAATACCTCAGCTTTCACTTATGCAAATGAACCAGTCAGAGACATCTGACAAAATCTTGGATGGCCTGGCAGTATGGCTTTCTGGACTCTGTTGCACTTCGGAGAGAGGGAGCATGCATGTATACCCAAATTAAATTCATCAGAGCTTGGTTTCTCTGCTGACATGAGCTTCATGGAAATGGAAGGCTCCTCCATGTAGGCTCACAGAAAGGAGACACACTGACACCTGCTCTGGTCCCAGGTTAAGAACATTTCATGTTGAAGAGAAGCCACCTCACTGCCAGCCTGCTGCAAGTTTAACATCCATATTTCCCATTAACTGTGTGATATTGAGGAAAGCCTTATAAATCTGAAGCAATCTATAAAGGGACGGTGCCTTAAATAGTTGTAAAATTTACATCAACATAAAAAAACTTAATCCAGATGTTTGTGACTGGATTAATTACTTGTAAGTGTTCAGGTAGTGTGAGTCAACAATTTCTTGCTTGTAAGTTGTTCTCAAGGGAACTACTTTCTCTATGCGCCATTTCTGCTGTGTAATTTATCACTTAGGCCCCATAATCGTGTTTCTGATTCCTGGCTGAGTAACTAAACACTTTTAGTCCTGTGGACACATTTAAACAGGAGCATAAGGAAGAAACAAGTGAAAAAATAGTGAACCCAAATATTTGATGCAAATAAAGTCTTTGTGCAATCATTGACATCTGTATCATCAGTTAATCACAAGTTTGGTGGAGCTAAACAAGAACACAAAGAATTTGGTTACAAATGCCACTCTTACTAAAATCAACACACCCTGGTGTCAAACCTATTCTACTTCAGCACAGGATGGTCAGTATAGATATCTTTAGGCAAAGAGAGAGAAGAAAATCATTACCTTTCTCCTGCGTAATTCTCTCTCCCATTAGACTGAGGCAGTTTTTGTTACGTTGATTGAAAGGTATACTTAAGAAAGGTACTGCTTAGGTCTTGTTTCACTATAAAAAGTCCCTGGCATAAGGCTAGCTATAACTCTTCTAAACTATCCATTTTGAATGACTGTCATTAGGAAAGAATTTAGTGGCTTTGCATTTCATATAAGGTAATAGTTTCTAGAGGATTTTGGGGGAGCAAATAATAACTTTAAACGGTCTCAGGAGAAGTCTGGATGACGTACAGCATTCAAAGCACCTGAGAGAGTGTCTTTTACCACCAAGTTTAAAGCATCTATTACCTTCTTGTTCTTGTCTAAACCAGTTCCTCAGACACAGATAGGAACAACTCACCCTGTATTGCCCTACCGTTGCCCTCTCAGCTACAGTTCATACTAGTCCTACCCAAGTTACTACCTAAGAGATGTCGGAGCTGCAAAGCAACGTAGTGGACACTCCTGTAGAAGTCCTGGGGGCATTTTGAAAGAAAACCAATTTTCTTTATAGTATTACACCTTCAGTGGACACTTCACAAACCAATGGCTGGTGTGGTGAACAGAGGGAACACTGTCAGAAGATTTGAACCCAGCTCTTGTGATGACGTAAATCAGGATAGATCCATCCACTGCCAGTTCACACAGCCTGCAGACTTGCCCCATAGTCTCCCGTTGAGGAGAAAAAATACTTCATGCTGTATGCTGCTAATGGAAGTGCTGCATAGCTTTATGCATGCTACCGTTGAGCATTTGTGGAGAGATTACAGAAGCATCCAGTGCTCTGCATGTGTGGGTACACATGGCTTTCTTTCAATTGATGGAAATCATATATAGATGAAAGTTCCTGGGAATAAAATCTTGTCAGCTCAGGGAGAGTCAAGTTTTCCAGCCAAGTTCAGTTCTTTCCTTTGAGACAGAAGGAAAGGCAGGCAAGGAGAAGCAGACACGTTTAAGAGGACAAATTCTGTAGCATTCAACTCCAGCAAGTTTGAATGGGTTGAAAGTGAGGGAAGAACTTGTCACATGGATGAAATCCTGGTAGTGCTTCCATCATCTCACAGCTCTGGCCACAACAAAGCCAGCAAGAAGCACTGAGGAGCTTTCTTCACTTTGCATAGCTTAAATTGGTTTTAGTACAGAAAACTCATGGTAAGACAGCAGATTTTTAGTGTTTCCAGGATGTCTAAGCAGGTTTCTTCCTTGGGACAGAAGGAGGGATGAGGAGCGGGGAGGAAAAAAAAAAAGGGAAAAGTTTACGTTCAAAATCTCTCTACTCAAAATCACTTAATCTTAGTTGTACTTGGAAGATGGATAAAAATAAGGAAGAAAAAGCCTGGTTTTGGAAGTGCTAACATGTTATTTTACTAGTTTTCGAATACTTTAACTAACATAACTGGATTCCAGGAGCACTCCAGCACAGGCCACAAAACCAGAATAGGCTACACACAATTTCTAGGTAGAGACAGATAAATAGATCCTACTATAGTACACACCAGAATTTGGATGAAAACAGTATCTCCCTCTCACTCCATCATGAGAGTCATAGCCAGAATATATGTCTTTTAATTCTGTCTTTTCATGATTCAGTCGTTTAAATCCCCATATAATGTGGAGTAGCTTCAAGAGGACAAGACAAGGAAAGGCAGACTAGAATTCAATATAACATTTCTCAGGGAAGAATGTCTGCTCTGCATCAGGTAAAGACGTGATATGAACTTCATTCCTTTCGATTCCCTGATGAGTAACCACAGCCCACTGCTTAGGACATAGATTACAACTCAAGTTTCTACTTTCTGTTTTGCCAACAATTCCAAAAATGCACATTCGTTTTTAGGTCAGCCCAAGATCATTTATTTGTTTTCCTCCAGTTGGCCGGCACACCAAACCCTCCAAACCTCAAATTATTTATATTTTCCTTGTCTCTAACACTGTATACCGCCAGAGTGAGCAATACATCTCTTGGGATTACACTGTTGCAGTGACCCGATCTTCATCCATGCTTTTTCTAACAGAGTTCAGGAGAATAACTTCTAGCAGAAATAAATTTCAGGTCCTACCAAATTATTTTAAAAGAAAACTTGAATGCAAAATTAAAGTATTTGTCATACCCAAGAAGCTCCAAAATAACTAGAACCACTTTAAATATGGCTATTTAATCTATTGCATTTTTTATTAAGCGGGATCATCAAAAGAACAATAGGAATAAACAGTGAAGTCAGTACTGGGGGTGGTAAGGAAGCTTTTCACTAATGATAATATGTGTCTGAACTGCCTACAAAGAAGGCTTTTAAGTAGAAGGAAGACACGTAGGGGAAGAGGAGAGGAGCAGACGACCAGAACAGGCAGCTGTGGATGGAAAAAATGTTTTTGCCATGTTTTTCTTCTCATTCTTGGCCACAGATTTCTCATGTGATTTAAGATGGTTCTAGAGCTCCAAGAGGTAATATGGTCTTGTACTAGGGATAACATAGTTATGATTGAACAAGTAGTTCTGTATCCTTGGAGATGCTCTACTCCTTTACCCCTTGACTAAAGTTTTCTCTACCTTGCTTTGAAACCCAGAATGTGGTTTAGAAATTTGCTTGGACCTTGCATGGTTTTGGTTTTGCTCTTGCTTCAAAATCTTCACCTTGCTGCCTGTTTCGGGTCCAATTTTAAGAAAGCACAGAACCACATACTTCAGTACAGCTGAGATCAAAGAAAATTATTTAAAGTAATTTAGCTACTTAAGGGCCTTATTGATTGAGGTCATAAGCATATACCATTAACAGAACTGTGTCTTGTGCGTGATTGAAGAAGAAACAAGAAAGACTGAAAAAAAATCATTGTAAAAAAAAAAACAAACAAGAGAATCTGTGCTTATTCTAAGTAATTGTACTTCAGGACAGAAGGCTACACTTACAATGGCATTGCAGAAGACAGATTTGCACACCGATGCTGTGTGCCTGAAGCAATCCAGCAGTAGGTGCGCATCCCCCCTCCAGAGGATTCCTTTCCAAAGTGTCCCCCAGTCCCCAACAGCTTTCCACCACTGTCTTACACAAGAGAGGACCAGCACTCCTAACTGATAACAGGATTTTCACACTTCAGGGTGTCTCCCCATAATTGCACTCACGCTGCACTGCTCTCAGGGTTCTTGGACCATCTTTGCAGCAATTTTTCAATCGGACGGTTGTCCTCAAATATGTTTACTGAATGGCACATTAAAGAGTTCACAACAGAATACGTACTGCATGTATAAACATGACATGAAGAATGGCTAGGGATGGAGCCAGAAGGAAGTATTACTGCAGCTGAAGGGGATGGTCCCACTTCAAAACCCCACTTCTTCCCCCTCCCTCCATTTCAAGGGGTGAGAAACAACCTTAAATATCAAGACAGAATGTAATCTTTATGTGAAGCATTTATTATTTTTTATTATTATTTTAAAGTTCAAACCTCTAGACTGTAGCCAACTCTTGTTAATTTTTATTTGTAACAAAATTCATATATGACAAAGTAAATAAAAAAAAATGGAAAGCTATGAAGATGTGGATAATTACAGCTGAATCTTACTGACATCATAAATCATGAAAGACCCTAGAAGTACTTGTAACTATGTCACTCTAAATTTCCCTTTGGGTATTCTGTGCATTATTACACATGCTCGCTCTATAAATGCAGATTTAAAAACCCCATGAGTTTCAAATGGCACTTTATTATGGAGCATTTAAATCATTTCTGAGAGCAAGATCAATTTAAGCATGCAGAATTTTTATTAGTAGCACAATAGAGGAGTCCAGCTGTTCCTATGGAGCAAACGTGTTTGAACCAGGCTTCAGAGCAATTTCTGCTGTGCCAGCCACAGTGTTAAATGTTGGCCAAGAGGGACTTTCGCAGAACAGAGCGAACTGAGTCTGCAACACAGCTGAGGCAACACTGCCCCACATTTTGCATTTCTTATTAGAATGACCTAGTCCCTGAATCACCCAAACGAGCCTGTCAGAGATCTTCATTTCACAGCAGCAGGCGCTGCGCAAAACACAATGTAAGAAGTTCTTCAGCTCTCAGAATATGAGAGAAAGGGGGGGGGGGCAGGTGTCAAGCCCCAAATATTTGTCCATCTAAGAATTTGTCCCTCTACGTTCTGGGAACCAATGAGTGTGGCCATTGCAACCATATTATAGACTAGCACATTATTTGTTTTACCCATATATGTAAACACTGGCTTAAGCTGTTTTTTTCAGTCAAAGTCATGAGCTCACTCTTAACTGCCAGGAATATACCTCTAAATTTGGGAATCACTGCTACAGTGCAGGTAGCTAAGTCACCATGGGGCACCCACTTGAGCTTCTAGAGTTTACACCAGTTATGAATTCATCTGCCCCTGGAACCATTTTTATTTCCAACAAAGTACTCTTCTTCCAATGAAATACATGCCTTTTTAAACACATAGGGAACATTTACCAGAATAATTGATATTTTTCTCTGAATGTTAAAAAAAAAAAAAAAAAAAGACAGAAAAATGAACTAGGTCTGCCCTAGTTGGCCCCTCGTGGCAATTGCAGAGTGAAATGTTTTAATTGCCAAAAAAAGTCCCTTTTGCCAAAAATCACGTCTTTATGGAGCTTGTCAGAAGTTTTCGGTTTCTGTCCAAAAAGCTGCCAGAGTGAAATCCAATCACTAATGACAGCAGGATTAAAAGTGCACAGACCGGCTGTCTGAATAGCAGTTTATAATAGAACAAAAATGTTGTGGATTTTACACAGTTGATTCATGGCAAACTTTTTAATAGGACATAGATTTTAATATCAAATGCCTATCATTTTATCCCCTGGCATTTCTTGAATACATGGAAACTGTTGGGCTGGAATACTGAAAAACAGAAGTATTACTTAAAGTACATTTCCCTTTCTCTATTGACAACTGAACAGTTAATAAAATTAATTTGAAGTGGGTATTACTGGAAATACAACAATGTTGAACCCTTCCCAGTCTAAAACACTGATCTTGATTCATGCATTTACCAAGGCTTCTGTATACTGTAAAAGGGTTTTCTCTGCAACAAGGGAACAATGCAAAAGGACTATGGCAGTGCCCTGCCGTACATTAGCCCATGTCTCTAACCACAGGATGGATTTGCAGTGGCAACTCAAAGTAATTAGCTAAGTATTGTATGATATTAGCTTATAGCATTTAAAAGTGGAATGCACTGTATGAAGACTTCATAAATATGATTTATAGAAGGAGGTGGTATGGAGGGTAAATAGGAGTTTTGCTTTCTGCATCTTTAAACACAGGCATTTCTGAGCAGCAGAGCAATTGAGATTTTGAGCATGTGAAAGAAGTTTACACCTCAGCAGAGTATTAAACCCTCTTCCTCTCTTTGATGACTAGATTAGCTTGAGTTAGCTAGGCTGAGGTTAGAGGTACACCTGTCTGTGCAGCTTTTATACTCTTTCAGCTGCACATGCATGCACATGCACATGTGTGCACACAAACACTCAGAGCAGCTCTTAGCTCCCCAGCCCTCCAGCACAAACACTTGGGGCCAAGAAGATCCCACATGCAAGCTTTGGAAAAGACATGTGAACCCTTCACTACCGTTAGAAGCTGATCGGTTAAGAAAAGCACTATTTCAGAATCTGGGCCAGAGCTGTCAGGAGCTGGGGAAGAATAAATTCCAACCTGAACCACTGTAATAGAACTGCCATAGCATAAATCGGAGCCAGTCAGGTATATTTTGACATTTTATAAACTCACAGCTTAATACAAGAATCTAAATCGTACATCTCCTTCATTCATCTACTGAGCAGTAATGTCACTGCATATTTACCTGCATGTACACTGAAGCCAACTATTTGGCTCTAATACAAGATTAATTTTACCCATAATTTTAATTCTTATTGTAATATACAACGCACGTATGAGACTTTCCTGAAGAGAGAAAGCTATACTATGTGGTGGTAGTACATCAAACAGTTTGGAAATGAAAACATCTGCTCTTCGTCTGTTTTACTGAAATAATTTGATGCTTATCTTGTCCCAGTCAAATCAGAGTTACACCTATGGATTTTATTAAATTTATTCCTTTCATGTGAATGTTCAAATCACATCTTTGGGATGTTTTACTGTATATAAAATATGTATATAATACAATGAGACACAAGGATTATTATTTTCTATTTATACAAGAAAAATGCGAAAAAGCTCCTGATGTAGCTATACTGTCCCTTAGCACTCTGGGAAGCACTGTTGTCTTTAATGATGTATTCGTGTTCACTATACCCCTAGATTAAAGAAAAACACGGTTTGGACACAGCAATGGTTTTGTCACAGAAGTATTAAAAATGAAGAACTAGAATGAAAAATAGTGTCATTAGTACATTTGGACCTCATTTCGTCTGTATTTATTAAGCATTCTACTTTTGATGAAACATTAACAGAGAAGACTGGCAAGCTTTCCTCCCCCGATGGTATGGATAATAAAAGATGAAGATCAGAAATAAGACCCATTCAGCGCAGAACAGCAAGACAGCCTCTAAACCCAAGAATATTAATAAAGACTTATCCGTGCATCTTCAAAAACAAACAAGCACCTCCCCAGCACCCCCAC
>NW_008825071.1:200727-230603 GCF_000699105.1 Pygoscelis adeliae | reverse complement strand
AAGTTCTCCTTTTCCTCAGAAGCAGATTTTGGAGAGATAACATTGATTAGTGTGGGAAATAATTGCATAGGTTGATGAAAGCTCTATATAAACATAAAAGGTCCTTTGGGCTCCATTAAGAAGAATCTCAGCTGTTATAGAAAGTTAAAAAGAAAAAAAAGACAAAGCCCTGGCTCCCTTCAAGTCAATTGGACTGGACTCATAGAATAAAAAGCTACGATGTGCTATACTCTGGGGACAGAAACGGTTTGGGCCCTAGATTTCAAAGCACTGAAGAAAACAAGGAAAAATATTCTTCCTGAAGGCTGAAAGAATCTATTCTTTAAAAACCATGAAGAGATGGAGGGTAACTTTAAAGTTTCTCCAAGGGAGATAAATAAGTACCAAATGACAACAACAACAGAACCTTTACAATACTTTCACTTTTTTGGAAATTCTTATTCAGCAGCTGAGCTGTTTTCAAGCAGTAGGCAGTTTCAGCTTCTCTCTGTGTTTATCACTGTGATTACTGCAAAGGAAAAGACAGAGGTTCCTTATTTTTGTTTTTAAATGGGAAAAAAGTCATCACAGAGATTGCATGTAAGAAACTGCAGCACCTTAAGAACTGAGGTGTTTTTAAATAAATAATTTATATTAAATCATAAGATTTTAAAATAAGTTAGAAGGAGAAAAAAACCCAAACATTTGCAACATCCAGTAATTTCAATTTAGATGTGCTATACAAATTCTTTTTTTTAGATTCATCTGGTCTAAACTAGCACCATATACTTTCAATAAGGGACTTTGATTTTTCCCTCACTCTTCTACATACTTTAATTATTCTAATGACACCTTCCACCTCAGTGCAAACTGTGGCGAATGATGATTTTGTTTAACAGCGCCATAATGTCAATCTACTATGCCGTCTAGGTGATGGTTGCTGTTACTTCTTGTTATTTTACATTATACTTCTCAAAATAATTTGCCCAATCATACACCTTCTTGTTCAGGCTTGTTCAGTCTAATAATACTAGGTGAATCATAGCTGTCAAGAGATTTCTTCTTTTTCTAGGCCTGTCAAACTAATCAGTTGATTGTTGTTGGGAGTCACCAAATACATGATTTATGTTCCTTAGGTTTGGAAAAAGTGATTAAAAAAATAGAAGTGACAAAGTGATCCAGATACTTTGCTGTTATAAAAGAACAGGTAATAATTTTTAACAGAACTTGCTCCCAGCCATCCTGTTTAAGCGAAGCGTTTTCTATTCATCTCCTCATTGCAATATCATGAAAGAATAATGTGATACATGAAAGCCATCACAGGTAAACAGCACTGCTCTTCTGCCTGTCTTTTGGATTGTTGATATCTCAACTCTACTACTTTTTCCATGGAAAACACTTTCCTTCTCCCGTCCTCCAGGGTCCACCTCTCAAGGGTGCGTACTAGGAATGAAGACCAAATAGTAACAATTGTTTTTAAAATACAAATGAAAGCCTGTCAACACAATATTTTAAGCATTTACCAAAGACTGATCTGGTTAAAACCAAATGTGTAGGGCAATGCAAAAGACATCATTGCCTTGATTCAGCAAAGAATTTAATTATTTTCTTACATTTAAATGGCTGGCTGTCATTTTTGGATGATTAGCCATTAGGTTAGCCATTATTAGATGATTATCATCTTGCAACTCCTCTCTTTCAAAATTATTCAGAGCTGTTTAAGTAAAAATTCTTGTTTTATACATCTGAAGTGCCCTAAAATTACTCATACATATAGGAAAAACTTTTCCTGGAAATGTTTAGTTGAAAATATCCCAATTCCCCTGCCCCTTATCCCACCCCCTTTTCTTAGGAGGATTCAAGTCCCACTTTAGTCAACACGAGCTTTGGCATTCACCTTGGTGGAGCCAGGTTTTCACCCCTAAAGGGTCAGGAATGGAAACTAAAGAAGCATTAACCTCATAATTCTCAGTCTGAAAGACAGCCAGGAAAATAGACTAATGGACTCTCAGCTTGCAATGTACCAAGATAACGTATTAAGCAAAGAGAGAGACAATTACATGCATAGTACTTTACATTACTAATCAAAAGATGGACCACCATGGGAAAATAAGTGCAAATTTAACTTAAGGGGGTAGGGGGTGGGAAGAAGAACATTAAATTCAATTGAGTTATTCTCCTTTATCTATTGAGAAAAGGACTCGGTATGTTGTTTATTTCGGTCTGGGCTATTCCTTGGCCTCTCGGTTTTTCTTAACACAGGGCTCATCCTTACAATTACAGCTCATACATAAGACACAAACAATTCATAGTGATCTTACTGAACCTTATTGCCTTATTTTTTCACATCTCATTCAATTCTCTTGTCCATTTGCTCCCAATTTATACTATGCTTTTGTGTTTTTCCTCCCTGCATATTTGAAGATGAAAGTAACTGGAAAGGTAACATTATTTTTTCCCTCTCCGTGAAGCTCTCTGGAGTCTATGGGAAACCATCTTTGCTAGCTACAAATTTAGCTATTTCCTTATCTAGGGAAAATCCTAAAGCAAATTCTCAGAGTGTTTCTGAAAGAATTTAGAAATAAGCATAATGAACAGTCTAACTGGCATTTCACTTGCAGAATTAGTAATGTGCTATGGACCTAATTCTGCCAAACCCTCACTGACTAAAAATAATACTTCTCATTCAAACTAGCAGAGAAAGCTCTTGGAAGGGTGTTCCCTTTGCTAGTGCTTAAAAAAATATGGTCGATTTTCAGACTGTGCTGTACTTCATGGCAATTAAAAGGACCAATCAGTCTCTCGTCATTCAGTGATTGATCCTTTGCAGGCACAAAACATTATTTAGCTATGTGCAACATTTTCAGGGGACTCATCAAGGTAAAGAGAGATGACTGTTTATAAAAGGCTTCCTCTCTGTAATATAACTCTAGAGGATACACAAATCCACTAAAGAAAAATAGTAGTAGGAGCAATGGGCATTTTAGAAGGGAATGCATCAGTCTCCACTTATTTTCCATGACAGTGGAAACATTATCGGAGATATGCAATCATGTCTGTCACATCATTCTATCACGACCAAATGATCTTCTTTTCAAAGGACATAAATCCAGCTCCTCCCAGTACTCCAGTCAAACACAAGTCATGCAGTTCATCACAAGTAAGAAGTTTCCTCTACCACAGCCAGCACAGGACTTCTTCTTCCAGCAGACTCCACCACAGACCTATAATAGACTTACACAGGTCTCTTTCCAATGGCAATGATCTCGGTACCTCATCAGCATAACTATACACACTTTCATTCTTACTGCGTGAGTTACTACAGCTGAGGAACAGATGGTCTCTCTATTTACTTATTTTTTAAGGATGCGATATACCCCTTTTACATTTAAGGCACTTCAAATGAACTAAGGTAGTACTGACGCACAGAGTGGGTTAACACCTTTATTAGGACTTTTCAACATGAAGAATACAATCAACAGAGCCACAAGAGTTCTTCAGATAGAAAGTAGGTGTCTATCTCAGATAAGCCGGTTCTTTTGCTATACTCCACTGACTGTATTGATGGGCTCTCCACTAACTATGGCAGGAGCTTAGATATTAGCTCGCATTTACACAGCTACATGCAGAAACCTTAATTTGTGTTTTAACATGGAGCTGAATCCCATGCACAGTTTCCATCCTGAGATAGCTGAGCACCACTGCAGTTGTGCCCTGCAGTGACTGAATCCCTCTCTTGCCTCCTCACACAGGCCAGGTCCTCAACACATCCCTCCTATACCTTTCCAGGGAACGGCTGGCACCCGGCCTGAGGGTTTATCAAACCCAAGTTCTTGCTGGGCAAATGTCACATCTAAGCCTCAGGGGCTCTAGGACTACAGTTATTTACAGTTGCAGCAGTGTTGCACAAGAGTAAGGATAATTACACGCAGGCAGTCTGGTTGCAAGCCAGGCATACCTCCCTCCTGCAAACACTTGAGCAATCTTTAAGGCATTGAGCAGTATTTCAGCAGACCCTCAAAATGATCTACTGCTCAGTAAACATGTTGCCACCTTTTTCACAACGATCTCAACACCTGACCACTGTGAAAAGCCAGTTCTCTCTGTAACACTCGAGCTAGATCCTCCCAGAGTCACCCATCATCGCTATATCCAAGCACAAGATATTTCAGGAGACCTTTTGGGATGACAATCCCTTTGGGCACTTGTACTACCATTTGGCATAACAGGACTGTTTAAGTGAGAGACGGGTCAGCACGGCCTGGGGCCAAGACCTTGGACTGCATGATAAATAGCATCATGATGGCAAGGGAAAAAAGATGACTATGCTAACCTAAGCACCAATGTGTAACAGCTTAAGGGACTGATCATTCTGTATAACCCAAGCCTTACAATGAGCAAGGGCCTGCTGCCACGGCAGTGATGTAGCCCTCATGGAGCAATGGATCTGAAATCACCTGGTTCATATTTCATTGCTTTTGGTGCAATATATAGTCATCTAACTTGCTCCGTCACACCACTCATCATACCCTGAAATAGGGTCGTTGTTGAGCTTTTTTTGGTTTCGGCTGCTTCACTGCAATAATATGACCTTATTAGACATTTTTTAAAAATGTTTTCATATATGAACCATATTTTTTAATTTCTGCTTTCAGTCTCCAAACAAAGAATGGTTATTCTGTAATATAATAAGAGCTATTTACTGGTATTGAAACCACAGACTTACTGTAAGTTTTACAGCATTCAAAATGCAATGTAATTCTTCTCTTTCTTTTCCAGCCCATAATAATTTATTGCCATAATCACATCAGCACTGTCTCACTGTTTAAAAAAAAAAAAAGTTTGTTGAAAAGCAGACTGTGAAATACTTGTATGTTACTATTTAAACTGCTATTTAATAGATCAACAACAAGCTAGTGGCTAAAAGCAACTTAAGTCTGACTGGCAGTTTAATTCTCCTTTTCTTTTTTACTGCTCTCTTTACCTCCTCTCCTCTGACTCACGTTCCCCCAAACACACATACACAAACACTCTCACTAGTTCACATAATGGTACTGACTGCTGAAGATCAAAATTTCGGCTCTGTACCTCAACTGCAGCAAGAGACATGGTCTTTCTTTTTCTCCCACGTCTGTTTAGAGAGTCTACCCACCTGGCTTTTCCTTGTGCAGCAATGCAAGGTTTGGGAAGTAAAAAAAACCCACACACCAACAACAACAACAAAAGAGAAAAAATAAACCCCACACCCCAAAGAAACCCAAGAAAACCCAGATCTCAAAATCCAATCCCTTCAGTTCTTAAGCACATAGGAGGCATGCTTATTATCTGGGCATGTTATTCTCTAGTTAGGATAAATGAGACTAACTTTATTTACAGTACATACCTGAAGCCTTATCCAAAGCTCTTTAATATCCATGGGTTCACTCCCACTGCCACTCTCACCAGGATTTGAACCAAAGCTTTGCTGTGCTTCTCAAGCCAATCTTGTACAAGTCTTGCCAGCTCTGTCTGGACCCAAACCTGTACAGAGTACTCCACCCTCTTCAGCTCTGTAGATGTCAACTGGGGGAGCTTGACTCCTCCAAACCAAATCTGTTCAACATCCTGAAATCCTGATCTGGGCTCATAATTTAGTGTGACTGACACATCTCCAAACTGGCAATTTGCTGTAGGCCCCCACATTGCTCCCTATGCCACTTGTTCAGGAAGGACAGAAGGTTAAGACGACCTCTTCATACCACTGAAGTTACACACTGCACCCACGCTAAAGTCCCTGCAATAAGCAAGAAGTGATATCCAGGGATGCTTATTGGTATAAGAAGCCCTCCTGTCTGGCACAAACTACTATCCTTTAATTATGATGCAGGAGGCAGGCTGGTGCTTATCAATTTACTCATCGCAGAAGTCAGCATTGGTCATAAAAGCATTTAGCAATTTAAAAAAAAATAATCTGGGTATAACACTGAACCAACATGACAGATAAATTAACTCTGAATGGCATTCTATATAATTTACTTCATTTTAAATTTACCTGGCCTTACTGTCGAGGTAGTGATTTTTGCTCACATAGTGTGATGGGATCCTAAGGAAACTGGGATTTCCAGAAGTCAATAGAGTCTCCTAAAGCAGACTTACTGACAGAGAATACTTCCAGTCAGTTGCTAATGTATTTTAGAGTTTCTTTTCCTCCAAGCATTTATTTCAGCTTCTTTTCTCCCTTCTTACCTTACTCCTTTTCCCTCTCCCCCAAAGTTCCCATCCTCTCACTTGCAGCAAATGTTAAGCCAATTGTTTGAGTGACTGCATGCTAAGGGAGGAGAAAGTATCTAGGGAAGGTTGATACAAGGGAGAAGGGATGCTGGCAGGGGGAAGAAAAAGAGAGGGGAACTTCTAAATGTGATTCTAAAGACTTACATTTATTGTCTGTAAAATTAATCTATGAATTTTTTTTTACAGATCCACATAACATGATCAAACAAATGGAGTATAGACTAATTGTAACCAGTCAGATTTTGTTCACTGTACGTGGCTTGTTCTGGTTAGGGCACGTACATATAAGAGCACATTTGCATTTTTCACACTTGGATTTTCAAGAAAGGTCTTTGTTCAGTCTCTAAACATGCTATATTCTGATGGCATGGTAGGGACTGTCTCTTATAGTTTGTTGTTGTGCGATCAGAAAAGTTTTCAGTTACCTTCAGTTTTACACTGTAGAACGTAAAGTCCCTTTATGATCCTTGATTTTTCCACCACCTAACATCTTGGCGAGCTTTCTACATTTTCTTGAAAGCTATTTCCTTTCTTAAGCAGTCAACCTAAATTTCGTAAAAGGTGGGATGCTCATGACCTCTACTCTTATTTATCCACAATTAGGTAATTCCACAATCATTCTCCGGGCTCTTTCACCAAGTTATTTGTCTTTCTGTCACTGTGTTATATACTCAGAATGAACTGTTGTCTGCTTGACTACCCAGATCTCATTTGGAAGAACAGACCTATCAGACCTTTTGACATCAACATTATTCAATGCTGAGTCAGACAAGATGGCTATTAGGAAGAGGCCTTACAATATTTTAACCTCACAACGTCTGAGCACAGTTCAATTTTGAGATCGTTCGACCTTTTTTCCCACTGAACTCTCTCTTTCCTTGACGTATAAAACCAGATCCCAGAATTTGGCACTGCAGTGCTCAACCAAAAGCCAGAAAGATTTTGCTAAACCTATTGCTATAGTAACATCATAACAGACATAGTGAGTACAGGGGAAAAAAATAAAAGAAAACAAGAAAAAATAAAAGAAAATAAGGAAAAAAATCAAAATAGGACAAGTCTGTTCTTTTATAATGGATATGGCTTTCTTATTTAAATCCTTTCCTCAGCTTAAGCGAGGGGAATTATCACCATAGTTCGTTCTTTCCCTGATTTTTGGGCTTATTGGAATAAGGTTTTTTTAGAGGACATCACCTTTAATTCTTTCCTTATGAGGAGTCAGTCTGACAGCCTTGCCTATTATTTTGTGCTGGTAGCAAAGCCTAGCCATCTCCACAGGGCAGTAGGAGGCAGAGACACATTTCAAAGCTTCAGCCCTATCCCGACCTGAATTAATTGATCTCAGCAGCTTTATCTCAGCCCACACATAGCATGTCACATGAGTCCTACTAGCATTGCATACCTGTTCCTGTAGGAGCTACACAACAGGGTTTTTAAACTCTCTTCCTCAAGCCTGAGGTTCCTCTCTGGCATCTCCCCTGGGGCAGGATCGCCAAGGTGGCAGCTGAGAGAGTCACAGATGAAGAACTACCACAGAATAAGGGAAAACCACATAGAAGCATGCAGACACACACACAGAGCACCTACCCTGGGTAACAGCTGCCAAATATGCATCCTGTAGGACTTGTATATTCTACACCAGTGATTTTCAGTGGTTTGGTAATACAAAGTGGCCGAAATGCACCAATTACTTGACTGTTAATTTCCAGCAAGGATTTCTACCACCCCTGAAGATTATACTCCTGACAAGTTCTTTAGAGCAAGAAATAGATATTTTAGCTTCACAGCATCTCTAGAATTTATCACACCATTATCATCATATAGGGCATATCAAATGGCACAACAGACAATATTTGTGCAATTTATATAAATGGAGCTTACAATCAATCGATCCCAATATTTAGAAAGACCACAAAAAATGTGTAGGAAATCTCATTCCATGGGGAACAGAGAGAAGAGCTCCCATTTAGATTATATGGCTGAAAATACAGTAATGGAAAAGTAGTCATATTGATGATATGCATATCTGATGTTTTAGTGGAGTTGCTATGTTTTCTCGTCAGCTGAGAAGTAGTTTTCAGTCCACCTAGATACACACAATCCTTCCATTTTGGGAAGGACTCCAGGTTCTGAATGAATTCAAATGTAAGTTTTATTTACCCTGCAGGACATATAGGCAGTAAAATAAATTACATTAATCCTTCATTTCCAAAGCCAGCTGAAGCCAGTGGAGTCTTTGACTTCATATTGACAGCCTCTGCTCTTCTTTCTCTGGAGGTTTCCCAGCCCAACAGGGTTATATGCTATTCTCAATAAGGGCCTTCAGAGATCCTGGTCTTCACCAGAGGCTCACAACTCTATCACGTAGCAAGTGACACAGGTGAAAGCTTGTGCCCAGTGTAGTGACATGTGACAACAGAAGGGTTGCTTCAGAAAACAGGGAATTATTTCAACAGTGGAAGATGACTGATGGAAGTAGAAAGCCTTAAAGAGCGGCCAAGGTGGGAAAACCCCCAAACACTGAGCCTTTCTTCTGAACCAGTCATATTTACAAGAAACAAGTACGTGCCCATGCTAGCCACTTAAAGTCGGAGTGTCAAATATTTAAAGCTAAATTAACCTTTGCTCGGCTGGAGCAGAGGCACAAGGAGCTCAACGGCAGCCACTTCTGCCCAATGCCCTGTTGCAATGACCACACGAAAATGGCTAACGCCTCTCTCCTAAGCCCCTGCAGCCTAAGCACTGGACACGGAGCAGGGGAGGCCCCTCAAACCCACTTGTGCCAAACACTGCTCGGCTGGCCCTGTCCCCCGGCTGTTGTTTGAAGGGCTCCGGTTCCCCAGGAGGCCCAAAGACCCCTTATGCTAGAGGAGGAAATAAGCCAAAATAAAACAGACTCTGATTGCCAGCTGAGCACAAGGGCTTACTGCAGGAGGAATGGAAATCATTCCTTGTAAATTGAGTGCCTCTAACAGGGGGGGTGCTGAGAAATAACACATGGGTCTACTTTTATTCAGTTTCTGGAGCGGGGCTCCCTTTGAAAGCCATAACTATTTTTCCCACACTTGAAGAGTCCAAAGCTTTGAATCTGTGACTAGTGTAAAGATCACTGTAAGTTGTATAAGCACAACAGACATTTTGAAAAGTCTACAGTGTCTTAGGCGCTTGTATGAACTGCATTTCCAAAATCAGTCAACACCCAAATCTCTTATACAATCCCTCCTAACTAAAGTGCCTCAGCACCTTGTTATCCTCAAAAAGAGAAACTTTTGTATAATGCCACCCCCCACATGCTATTGCTGAGTGGCAAGGAGAAACACAGGAAGACTAAGGACAAAATCCAGAGACGAGGGAGTGGAGGGAAATTTCACCATGTAAGAACATAAAACAACAACCTTGCTTGGAAAGAAAGGCTGATGGTGCCTACCTCAGGAGAAGGCTCCAGGCTGCAGCTCCAAAGCAGATTAAGGCACCTCCAGCACCCAGGAGAAAGGAGCGGGGCTGAAGGCTGACCCCACTCCATCCCACATCCTACCAGCCAGGTGCAGGCACTTCCCTGCTCATCAGGGGGCAGGAGGAAGGGGAAATGAACTCCTTTTGGAAGGGCCATACTTTTCCCACACATCGGATTGGGAGCACTGGTTCTTAATATACTGTTCTGGACTTTACTTCTGCCAAAAGCTAAGCTTTTCAGCACCTGACTTTCAGACACTTAGCTAGTTTTTTGGACCTATCTTTACAAGGTTTGCCAAAGATTGCATAGGAAGGCTGCAACAGTCCAAGGTCTTGAACCTCTGGTCTCCTGCAGTCTATATTCAAACGTTAATCACTGTGTCATTCTTCCTCCCCAACAGGTTCTTTTTAAGAGTTACAGTCACCAAAAGAGAGAAGAGTTATATCCCATTATAAAATACGTGACCAATCATATAGCTCAAATTTAATGCATAGCAGCCACTTACATCAGCCTGCCAGCAAGCTTGTGACAAAGAATTATTCACAAAATAGCAACTGGCCCAAACTGGCAAATGCCTTTGAAAACAGAAGCTGTAATTACATATAGCTTGGGTTTGGGGTAATTAGCTAAATACCGGTCCCTTCTTGGAGAGAGGTACTTTCCAGCAAACAGTGTATTTGACCTAAGCAACAACTATGAAACACAGTAGAGCACAGAAAATCGTGGCCTCTCCCCTCTTCTTCCTGCGTCTAGCTTTCAACTCCATCCCTTGCCCTGCACCTCCGAGCAGGATAGCAGCACATCGGTCTGGCTCCATACATATATTGCCATCCTGTGGACAGATTCTGCCAGCACAAGTGACTCTCAAAAGGAGGCAAAAATAACTCCTGTGAACCAAGTGCTGCTGTTTCTAGAGAAGTAAGGTACCACATGGCCCAAGCAAAATAGGGCTTTATAGTAGACATAGACTTGAGCTAGAAAATGCAAATCCAGCCACAATTTTGAACCTTTGCAGTTCAAGGTGCAGCTGGATTTACGATTCAGCGGACTGTTGAAAAATATCTGAATAATATTGAGATGCAGGAAAGGAGGAAAGGAGCTTGAGGGAGAGGGGAAGGGAACATCAGGCTTTGAAATCTTCAGCAAAAACAGAAGTGTCCACCACTGACTTGAGCCCCGGAGCATCAGGGAACAAAAACCAACCGGGGAAGTGTAAACACAAAGGAAAAGCCTCGACATGACAGATGACCCAAAAGCCTCTGGAAACTTGACCCCCCTACCAAGAGGCAGTCGGAAAGAGGGTATGACTTGATTAGGGTGAGTGATAGGAGAAAGAAAGCAGAAGCTGGGTGGGAGTCTGAGGGTTGCTAGCCCATTTCAGAAAGTTGCCCTGGATGTTGCATCCAGCCCTCTATGGCCAGGGCGAGGGGGATGTGGAATTCTAGTAAGGCTGTGTTTTGGTTGCTTAATTCTTTTGGCCTCCATGGAGGAGGCAATATTCCCCTTGCAACTGCTTAGGAAGGCAAAAGGAAAATGTTGATTAGCACTTAGCAGAGGAAGTGGCTTATTTGGCCTGATTATAATCATGGGAACTTTGTTCCCCCTGCTCCTGTGACCACATTGGTAGCGTTAACTGGAAAGCCAAGTAACTGGTAAAGAAACTGCTGAATCAAGCTCAGTCTCACACTGCTTGCGTAATTTTCCTTGAACGGACGTACAAGGAACCTTAACTTTCTTCATACATTGGGCCCTTGGTGGCTTTCTCCAAAAAAAGCTGTTTCACGGCTCCTTATTGGGTCAAAATCTGCCTCTCTTTCCCCTGTGTGGCTGCTTGGGCAGTGATACCATTTCTCAGGTGCCTGAGAGTGAAATCTGGGCCTGGGATGTACTGTAGCTATCAGTCTATCATCCTTAAATATGCTGAACTTGTGAATTATGTCTTGAGAGCCTTTTCTAGGCAAGGGTTTTCATGTGTGTGTTTAAAACAAAAATTTACAGTGCAATAGACATTAATTTCAGTTCAGGGTCACGCAGGCCAGAAGCAATAATGAAATGGTATTTTCATAATTGACGTGTTTTATGGTTGTATTATTAAATGCTGGAAAGCCAAAGTGAGATTTTCCTTAGTTCTGTTAAATTAACAGCTTAAGTCAATGTACTTATCAATTAATAGGCATTCATCTCAGCACGGGCTGGAAACCCTTCAACGTGGGCAGCTAGAGCTTTTCCAGGGCCTGCTTACATGTCAGTGTAGAGCAGCCCAAGGCCTGCTTGAGGCCATACTTTACATTTCATTATGGTGGTGCATTTTAGCTACGCCGTCTCCCTGCCTTACCATGTTGCATGTCCCCCAAGCTAGCACACGCTCTGTGAGACCCTTGAGGCTGGGTCTCTGTGGGCCATGGAGTATGTCTGGTGTGGGCATTTCCACACTTTCTGAGATCTTGTTGGTTTTCAAATTATTAGTGTAGCTGAAAATCAGGCCCACTGGCCCTGAACACCAAAAGCACAATCCAGGAGAAAGACTGAATTTCCCCTTCGTAACAGCATCACTGTTATCCTGCAGGACTGCAGAATGGGTTTCTTTTTTCCCTGTTGCCGTCAAAGGCAAAACAAGAAGAAAAAAGGTAGCAATTTGGCAACTTTCAATGAACAGAACAGGTTAAAAAAAAGAAGAAATCTTGCGGTGTAATTTTCAAGCCCTGTTTTGCACGGTGGAGACTACTGAAGCTTATTAGAACACCGTGTGGGAAAATGATTTTGTTTGGAAGATGCAAATAGAAAAGAATAATTAAAAGGTAACAGAAGACCAGTCCACTTAGTGCTGAAACAGACACCCTGGGCTTAGGAGCACCAAATAAATTTACCCTGAAAAATATCCACGTAATCCTCCCATCTTCTCTTTCTCTTTAGATAAGAGCGGGGCAGAATATTCCAGGGATTTAAGGCATCATTTGTTTACATGGTCATATTTTAATCATCTGCAAGAAGCTAAGGTTACAGAACCCCAGCGTCCAAACGATCCCCTACCTTGCTGTTTATAAGAAGTGGGGCCTGACATTCATAACGTTCCCGGGCTGCTCCGAGGGGACAGGAGGAGAGGGATGGGGAGGGAGGAGGAGGGAAGAGAGGAGAGAAAGGTCAGCTCCCTTTTTAAGCATTTCTGAGCTTGCTGGAAGCTTTCAGCGTGTGGGTGGTAGGTGTATCGGCTGACACGGGGAAGTGTAAGCGTGAAGCTGGCCACCCAAGACCTCAGGGTCACTGCTGACACTCCAGATCTCCAAGCTGGGGAAGGCACCTGCTCCCTTGCCAAAACAAACCATCTCCTGCTATGGGCATACTTGAAAAGACCTGCTTTTGTCAGCCCAGGGGAAGAGGGAAGGCGAGGGGGCGACGGGGGGAGGAATTAGAGGGATGTGGGGGCTTTTGGTTTTACTTAAACAGTCTCAAATAACCAGTTTACAATGCAGCGATGTTCTTCAGAATTTATTAAAGGGGGGGAAAAAAAGGAGCCGAGGAGACTTGACTCCAGATCTGGTGAGCATTAATATGCATCGTGCTAGAATTTCATGAGGCAAGCGAGTTTTGTAGCCCTTGCTCTGGTGGTCCTCTGCTGACAGGATCTCAAGCCGCTATTTGTTATCTTTAGGCCTGATAAGTACATCTGGTTTTGATTCAGGTGGCCGCGAGCTTGTCTCAGAGTTGAAAAGGGTGCTTTGCTCAAATTGAATTTTCTCACAAATTTCAAACTGGGATGAGAACCAGAAGAAGCTGGGTCCTGTCACACAAAACTCCCGTTTTGCTTGCTTGGCCCTTGGGCTCGTAAAAACCTGGCACAAATCAGTTTCACCTGTTTGGCTAAGTGAGTACATGCTAAAAGTAATAAAGCTATTAGTGCAATCAGATATTTCTCCGCATGTGTTCTGATGTAAAAAGAAAAAAAAAAGAGAAAGAAAGCGGGGAGGTGAACTCTTCTCAACCCTGCCTGTCACATATCTTCCTGTGTCCCTGCAAATTAGATGCAGAGAGGCAGCTGCCGGTTCTCCATGCCTTTCTGCTTGGGCATTGTAGGCTGGCAAGGAGATCTGGCTGCAAAGAGCTATTCGACTCCATCGCCCTCCTTAGAAACGCAATTTAAGCCACTGTCTGAGGGGAAGGGACTTCTTTTGTTGTTCACCATCTCACACTTTCCGGCTCTCTTTGTACCAATACCAGACTTGTCCCCGCTTTTAGACAGCGAAGCCCCACCTGGCCCTCGAGCGAGGACTGCTTCAGCACCTGAGCAACCTGAGTCCTCCTGACCCCAGGTACAGTCCCTTCCAGCAGCAGGACAGGGCTTGGGTGATTAGCTCCTGAGATGCTATAAAGTTTGAAACAACACACGCTTCTGACACTGTTTCCTGGCGCAGTGTATAATCGTGTCCTCACAGCTGGTGTCTTTCATGACTTATGGGAAAGACTCTCGGGCAAACTTAGAAATGAAAGAATTTAAGAGGCTTCTGGCCCCAAACAAAGACCAGTGACTTCTCTAATTAACTCCACTCTGGCAACACATTTTATTACTCATAAATTTGTAGCATTCCAGTGGTGTCTCCTGCTCGTGCGATACGCTCTGTGAAACGCTCTGGGAACTGCTGGACAGAAGATACCATAAAAGCATACTCTGTAACTCTTCACCCTGTCATTCATCTGTGCTCCACTTGAGGAACCTTCAGGACAAAACATGGGGCATTTTTTGTTTGACCTATTATCTATTTTCCACGTCCCTTTTTTCCATTTCGTTATACTTTGCTTTGTTGTGCATTTTTCTTTGCAGTGGCTTCTCTTATGTCTCATTTTAAAAGAAGCTTCACCTGCCATGGAGATTAAGAAATTACAATTATGATACGTGCTTGTCGTGCCAACTAAATATAGACAGACTTACCTTATCAAAATGAATAAAACAAGCCCCTTGGTACAAAATAATAATCCTCACAGAGATATTTTAAAATTGCGTCAAAGCAACTCCCTAACCTAGATCCGACTGAAGGAATAAAAAGAATGATACTGTTGGCATTTTTCATAAGTATTTCTCCATATTTTCCAAAACTAAAATGCTATAAAAATATAAACCATCTGTATAGCTTCTTGCAGAGAAGGTTGTCAATCTTGAGAAGAAAATTACTGAATTTCCTTTAGAATGTTTTCTATGTTAACATCTTTTAAAAAAAAAGTTTACCAGCTGTACCAGTTCCCTCTCCTAAACCTACAGAGCAAGAAAACTGGCTGCTTTCTGATATGAAAGGTCAAGAAAGTGCAAAAAGCCATGTGATACCCGTTTCCTCCGATATTTAATGGCCAATATTTAACATGCTAATTCATGTACTCTTTGGGGTTCTCAAGAAAGGTACCCCATTTGCTTGCTCCATCTGTGTACCCAAAGTCTGAGAGGAATTCACTTTTGAAAGTATCCTCGTAATTTATCACAGTCCCTTTTATTTAAAGTGCTAAGTAATGAAAATATCATACCTTGCTATTGTGTGTGCACCCATGGAGCAAGCGTTTCTGCATAGCATACAAATGGTGTAGTTCCCAATTGCATGACTGAGCTCTGAACAAAGGAAGAGACGTGAAGGATGCTGAGAGGACCACTGGCCATAAACCAAAGGAGGAACTGAATGCTAGAGCCAAAGTATTTCTGCCCATCAAGACCCATCTTGTCTGGGGATGATTTCTGTGAGTGTCACATTCTTAGGCAGGCTGACAGAGATGGAAAGCCAGAGTATTTGGGTGTCTCCTTCAGCCGATTCTAGGACCCTCAGGTGCTTGAGAACATCTGAGGGACCTCTTCTCATTGTCTTCATGGCTGTATGTGTTTTCCTACAACAGCTTTCTACTAGATGGAGACTCTGCCATCTTTGTGGGATTCCCCAGCCTCATAAATGCAATACCATGAGACATCTCTGTTGGCATTTGGGAAGCATTGTGGAAATTCACTTCTGTGACTGTTCTGATACCACCAGGAAGGTCACTGACCCACTCTGTCAGACAAACACGCAGACAGAGCTTTCAGACAATGTCTGCCCCATCTCTTCAGGGTGTAGCTTTACCTTTTAAAAAAACAACAAAAAACCTGCTCATAGCCATATATCTCTTTATGTTGTTTGGGATGTCACTTTGAGCCTGTCATCAGGCTGACCGAATCCATGGCATTATGTAGGTCATGGTTCTCTTCCACTCACCTTCATTTACTTGGCATGGAGTCACCTAGGTCTGGGACACAGAGGCAGGATGTGGATGAAGGCATTCCCATGGCATACCCATTTAGGACCTGGTTCTGGCATCCCAGTCCACTCCTCCAGCATCTCGTCACTCGCATTTCTCACAGATGGGAGTAAGGCATTGGTCACCGTAATGGCAAGAGTCGTAACAGCAGCCTTTGCGACTGGGTGGTACAAAACTGACAGCTGATTTCCGCACTTGCTGCCCTGAATACCTCTGTCTAGTTGTTCCTAAAACTGCCAGTCTGACTTTCCCAAACTCTAAGTGAATGCAACTTCTTATCTTTCGTCCACTTCTGACATCCTGCCTTGCCTTTGCACCCGGCCCACCAAAATTCTCCTCATTCTTGCAGTGTTTCTCTAGGCTGCGAATCACAAAAAAGAATGGGAACAATCAAAAAAGAAAACATGCTTAATTTCTACTGGTGGGATGATTCCCTCCACCCACACTGGCCTCGTTTAGGTGGCCGTGCACACAGCGTGGCCCTTTCTAAGCTGACAAAGTTCATGCAGGGGCAGCAAAGCCAGCTCACCGCAAGGTCACCATCGAATTAACATCTGCAGTGTTTCTCGGCCCCTCTGTATGATCTTTAGGGAAGAGACAGGTCAAAGGGAAAGGCCATCAAGTTTGGGGATTTTTGGCTTCTAAGTCACGGGGACAAAATGTCACTGGCTGAAGAGCAGCAGTGGCAGCATCGGAGCATCGTTCACCGTGGGCAGGCTGAGGAGACAAGGAAAGGGTAAAGCCCTGGAAACAAGTCGATGCCCCTAACCCTGCAGGAGCTGGGGATCGCGGTAGCAGACTAACATGGGGTGGCTCATTTGGTCTTTGTGCTGCAGCTGACACAACTCCACCAACCACGATCTGTCACCTGGCCTCTCGCAAAACCCACCCAAATGCTCAGAGCAGTTCAGAACATTTTTTCCCTACTCCGTCCTGTTCTCTCAGCTAAAATATAAGAAGGCAGAATTCATTTAAAAACCAAAATATCAGTACTTCGTTGTTTTTTCAGTAAGCTATTTTACAATGATGTATACTTTTCCTCTTTACCTTTCTCATCTTTCTTTCCACCAAATATTTTCCAACAGCCACAGTCTAACAATAAAAGCAAAATATTTAAAGTACCAAGAAAAAAAATCAGATTTAAACAGGTTGAAATAGATCACAGCCATAGAAAGCACACAGAAGCAGCAAGAATATCAAAACTGCAGAGAAACATACTTTAAAAATGAAGGAGATGAACAAAACAGGTTGGAATATGTAAA
This sequence comes from Pygoscelis adeliae, assembly GCF_000699105.1. Classification (NCBI taxonomy): domain Eukaryota; kingdom Metazoa; phylum Chordata; class Aves; order Sphenisciformes; family Spheniscidae; genus Pygoscelis; species Pygoscelis adeliae. The sequence goes on along the minus strand of NW_008825071.1, from coordinate 213,374 downwards.
GTCTTTTTTTAGAGGTCCTGTTTTCTAGGTTTTCTCTCTACAAAATCTGGTACTGTTGGTCTTTTGCTCTTTATAAATCACACAATTCTTACGAGTAATTCTGTAAATTCAGAACTATAAATATATATTTTATATGATTTTTTTTGTTTAATAAAATTAAAATAGGTAAAGGAAAAAATCTGTTTTAATTTAATATGCCAGAAAGATGCTGGAAATGGCAGGATACAGGATAAGAGCAGAAAAAAAGACAAACATATTTACTTATTCTAGGGAGGGATACATGCAGTCAGTAGTATTATCCTGATGTTTTTTGAATAGTTTTAATTCCAGGAAGTGCTTAGAAAATTTACTTTATTTTTTTTTCCCCAGAAATCCACAGAGGTTTTACTTTTCTCCATTTTTTAAATAGATCTTTAAAGTTAACCACAAGCATAATTACTTTCTGAAACAGGATCAGTGTTCAAGCGATTTACAAAATTTAAAAGGTGTGAAGTAAATCAGAAGCGAGTTTTGGGAAGAAATGACCCATTTGTACAATACTAGACATCCAGAAAGTCAGAATGAAATTGACCTTTGCCATGCATCTCTTTCTGTAGCAAAAGGGTAATGGATAATGTAATATTTCTATGTTAGAAAACAATATTTCAACAGAAAGTACTCTATTGCAAAGTCAACAAATCTTAAGTTATGAAAAAGAAGAAAAGGTAGAAAGAAATGGATTTGACAACGTATTTTGTTTCTTTAAGGATGGATATTCTTGGTGCAATCTTGTGGTCTTAGGAATTTCAGGATCTATCTTTCAGTTTATTTAATTTTCTATTTCCTTTTCTCAGCCCACAAGTAATCCATACACAGACTGTGATTCAGTGTGTATTTTGTTTACTGATTGCAGTAGAAAATACCATCCTATCACTTCGAGAGACATTTATTATAGTGTAGATCCCTCTTTCCTCAAAAGCAGTTGATCTTCACAAACGCTTGATTTTCTCCACTGACTTGGACAAGCTGCACAACCAAACAGCAACCTTGGTCTCCCGGTTATGTGGGAACATGCTCAGAAAGAGTTATTTTGCTGTAGAGCTCTGCGAAACAGTTCTGCAGACTAGCCAAGAATTTAACTGCTTTATCTACACGAATAAACTTAATCAGACTATGACCGGGTGAGATACTGAGCTATTTACCTCCATTTTGCAGGAAGGGAAAGAATCTCATCTACAACCACCTGAGACGCGTACCAGGAACTAGAGCATCCCAACCTCACCTACGTTCTTTGTGAAAGGCATGGAAAAGACGTGCAATGGATGCACAAATTTTATTTGGTTCCTAACCCTTACCCATGCTTCAGTCCATTCTTCTTGTTGCTTTGACTTAAAATATGTATATACGTGTGTAGTTTTTTTCCTTACCCTATCCTTTGCATCCCCTCTTTTCTACCTGTGCTGAAGTTTTACACGAAAGCACCAACCAAAAACATAGACTTTCTCCCTAAGTACTCCCTGCTTACCTGGAGTTACCTACTACTGGGTATTGGGTAAGAGATTTTTTTCCACACTCAGGGACTTGTGTCATTCAGAGAAGCTGTCAAAGAACACCTATATATTTACCCTGTAAGCTACACCTGAAAGTTTCATTAGTTAGCTTTGGGGCTCTGATTCATGAAGGGCTGGCACGGCTGTTGCAGCTGAGAAGAAAATAGTCCCTGCATGTTTTCCTTGTCCTGTGTGTGGGGATGGTTCGTCTTCACATGAGCAAACCCCTGACTCGCCGCAGTTTTTAGAGGCATTGAAAAGCAAACAATGATGGTTTACCTTAAAATACCGTGTAGTAAAGCACAGCTGTTCAGCAGCTCCTCCTCGAGCAGTTTAGCCATCTGCGTGGTAAAGGGCGAGTGGGGGCTGCAGCCTCTCCCAGTCCAACAGGTCCCATCTCAACGTTGTGAATAGGGGCACAGGCACATTTATAGATCACAGATTTTGATGCCAGAAGGGAACACCGTTGCCATTTTAGCTTGACCTCCTACGTGCGTTACAAGGCAACCTGACTTGGCAGTCTTATTACAATTAAACAGTTACTTTTTTTATTACATTTTGAACACTTTCCCCCATAGAATAAAGTTAAGCATATCGGAAAAGCTGCTGTTCCCACAAGCGCGTACACTGAGTTCACAGAGTGAGGTAGGTGTAGCACAGGCTGGAGCAGGTTATAGGTGCAGAAGTTTCTTATAATTCTTGAATTCCACCAAAAAACATTTGCTGATGCTTTTTTATGGCACTGAGCTCTTTCTACTGTCATTTCTGCATTGTCAAAATGCTACGAAAATTAAGCATAGACAGACCTATAGTGAAAATACCCTCTGAAGTACAGAATTTGAAGCAATAAAGAGTCCCTTAAAGTTAGTGGCAGTTGTGGCCTGAGTATGCCCAAAGGCACGGCATTTGAGGGGTTAAGGTTGAAAACTGGGGTCCTAAGAAGGTTTAGAAGATTTTAAATCCGAACCGGTTCCAACCAGATACCCACTAACCAGTTTTTTTCAAGAGGTGTACAAGAACCTGACTGTCATTTTGAGGCAGCCGGAAGAGAAGTAGTGGAATAGTATAACTCGTGCACTATAAACCTGTCTGGGTATTTCTGGCATTATTGTTAAATTAAAGTTATATTAAAATGAAACACTTCACTATTTAGCTTTCTGTCTGCCTGGCAGGTTTTGCTACATAAATCTAGTTAGAGAAAATTGGCCCATTTGAATTGGACATTGGATATGGCATTTCTGCACCATCAAGAAAATGGCTGCACATTTTTTTAATTGTTTCCCTCGCAGATAATTTTTAAACAGTCTTATAAAAATGTTTTCCTTGTTTCACTCCCCACTGAATTAAGAATGCACATGAATAGTTGCCAGTTGGCCTATGCGATAGTCGTTCCAGCAGGCAGCAATGAGAAAGTATGAAGTGGTTTTTGGAAGAACTACCTTTCTCTGCAAAATGCACTAGACTTTGCATAGCTTGAAAGAGATGCCTTTTATTCCCTGCAGACCACTTCTTTCAGCTCGAGAAGAAAGAATAATTTCCTAACGGGTGAACATAAAGGATAAACATAAGAAGTCTTGCGTGTACTATTTGCGATCTGCTTTGCAAGTAAACAAACTTTTGCTGTTTTGTTGAAATTTAAGTGACTTACATTCTCCAAAGATCTTGACCGTGCATTAAGATAGAAGCCTCTTGTTGCTGTAGGCATGTATGGTATTTAATTCTTTCCTCATCGCCTCTGGACACTGCCTTTCTTACAAATACACACGTGCATAAACATACCCATTAGCATATTGATGATTGCCATGTAGTTGCTTGGCTATAGTTCTTTTTTAGGGGGTTGGGAGGGGAGTCACACATTCCTGGAAAACATCATCATGCTGCCATTCAAAATGACATTTGAGATGTATGGTAAGTAAGGACAAAATATTTTGTGCCGCCAGCTTATCGGACAAAAGCCGTATGAAAAGGTGCATGTGGTGCTTCTGTTCTGTCGCTGGAAGAGAGAGGGGGGAAGTAAATTCCCACTAGGGCTGCACTCACCGCTGACGTCTCTAGAGCTGTTCAAAGTGAACAGATAAGGAGACAGCTATTTTATTTCATTGTATTAAAAACAAAAGTCAAACAGTTTTCAAAAGCAAAGTCAAAAAAAGGCTTGTCAGGTGGGAGAAAAAAAAAAAAAGGATGATGAGAAGTGAGTGCAGGCAGGGCGGTTACATGGTGTGACTGAAGGCACCGGCGTTAAACCAGGCTGCAGGAGATCCCTGCCCTACTCCACCGACCCCCTGCCTGGGGGGCATGGAGGCTCCCCAGAGCCCCCGGGGCCACCAAACAATCGCTGGTTTGTTGCAGGGACCAGCTGCCCTGGGCCACCAGGCCCAGCTGGAACAACACTCCCTGCTCCCAGACTGGCCTGGGGAGTTCCTCTGCCGGGTAGCGCTGGGCAAACCTACAGGAAGCGTGAATAATTGAAGGTTTTTAGCTAAAAAAAAGCCTCACAACTAATCTTCCACTCCAGCACTTGCTTGATGCTTTCAGGTCTCGGGTAGCCCCAAAAGACATCCACACTCTGGGACCAAAGTCCAATCCTGATCCCAGCAGAAGAGCAGGGGCCTCAAATTGATTTTTAGGAGTCCCTACCACATACGAACATCTCCCTGCGAACATCTCCCTGCTCTGCCCAGCTCCTCACCTGGTGAAGCTGATTTATTTGTGAGCACCACGACAGGGCGGGTGCAGCACCCACAGGGCACACACACCTCTGTCCCAGGGCTCTGTCTTGAGCAAATCAGGGGTTTGCTCAGGAGCTCCCAGCCCATGATACTGGCACTGTTGGTTTGCTTTCATGAAGCTCTACATGGCAGCTGCAAGAGCTCCCAGAGAAATGCCAGGGAAACCTGGAAAAGACACCTTTCATAATGATCTTTTCTTGTTTCTGCTTTTGAGGATTTGGTTTCTTTCACTGTGCTCTGGACTGTGTCATCTGGCAAGAGCTGGCTTTATCTAGATCTAATTGTTTTCTCAATTAAGCCTAGAGAGAGAGGTTTTCCCTTTTGCATTACTAGGCTCATTTTAAGAAGATAATTTAGTGGCTTAATTTAGTGACATTAAATTCTAACTTCATTTTTTTCCCCCATGCTGAGGAGTGTAATGAATAAGTTGCCTCCTGGGAGGGGTAAATTTGTCTCCTGTTTTTCCTTAGTGGAGAAGACACTGGGGAGGAAGGAAGTAAGAGGTGAGTTGAAAAAAAATAATCTTTTCATGTTTGAATCCTAATTCAGAGAATTAAGACTAGGCTAAGAAAAATAGAGGTTAATCTTGACACCCCAGCATGTAATCAAAAGCAAGATCTTCCTGCTGCCACCAGGCTGCTTCTACCCGGATCAAGTTGTGAGGAATAAAACAAATGGAGAAGGTATCTTTTATCGGGTTTGGAAACACAGCACCCTGTGCCCTCTTTTAGCGTTAAATTGGGTAGACCGAGGTATGGGTAGCACATTCCCCTCTTTCCTGGCTTCACCTGTGAAGGCAGTGGGGCTGCGAAGGGCCAGGTGGAGAGGGAGATCTGCTTGTTCCCTGCCGCATCTATGGCCTCCAAATGCAGAATAGCAACATCGGTTAGCTGACTTGGGCTATTTAGTTTTACCTCTCCCCTCTTTAGGTCCTGTCTCCTGTTCCCCCCACACTGAAGCCTTCCTCCATCCCTTTCCACCATCCTCAGCACTGCCAGCTCCCCAGCAAGCTCCCGTGCAGCAGCCAACAGAGAGGTCCTGACCCCACCATCCCCACCCGCGCAGAGAAGTCCCGTGGGTAACTGGTTGTCCTTGCATAAATTCTGGTCCTCCAGACAGGCCTGGTCTGTAGTCATTCGAAGTTAATAATTTCACTGGGATTTGCACAATGTCCTGGAAGGTTCCAGTCTGGAGATGCTGCTAAGTGCCCAAATCCTGTGCTAATCTCCGCTGTGATGGATGGTTTTTAATGTTTCTGAAAATCAGGGTCTGTGCACGGGGGGCCACAGGTCTGGAGGAGCAAGCAAAGAGAGCAGCAGAGCCATCCATCCACCGCTTCTTCACAGAAGGACTGGAGTTCTAAGGGGATTTATACTATCGCAAGTTACTTTTCTGGATCCTATTCAGTTCCCCTTTCTTATGCTTTACACAGACAAATCTGTTGACTGCAGCTGAGATCAATGTGAACTTTGTCTCACAAGGATGTTAGGAACATTGAATAGGGCCTTTTACTCCCATATTCACTTTTATTTTTTAAAACACACAGTGACACTTCATAAGCAAATGACAATACAGCTTTAGAAAAAGCTGATGAAGGATTAACATGCCAAAAAATCTGTTAAAATCTGTTAAAGAATGGTAGTTACATTAAGAAAACTAGCACCTGAGAGTTGAAATGCAGTGATATGGTTCTACTAGTACTGCTATCAGAGGACTAGAAAACACTCAAGTGGCAGCTATATTATAAAGCAGGCATATGGATCTCCAAATTTGTAAACTAGAAGATGTAAGTTTCTTGGGCAATTATAATTTTTTTTTAATGCAATTCAGAAAGTGCAAATGATACACTGTCTTCCTTACCTGAATCTCTACATATATTTTTAAAATATTAAGACTACTAATAACACCTGCCTTACAGAATTATTAGCAATTTTGTCTTCCTAAGAAACTTTACCTTTGAAGCATGTGCCTCATCACATATGCATTTATTTCTCTCTCTCCATCATACACAAAAGTTCCTTTTCACACCTCACCCCTCCCACGCACAACCCCTCACTCATACCTCACACATCGATGTAAAGAACAACAGAGAAGTAGCAAAGCAGGCTTTTTCCCGATGTCAAGAGTAAAAAGCATTTTAAAAATTCTTACTAAGGAATGTAATAAATTTTATCATTTAAGTGTCCTAATATTTTAGAAATAAAGGCATTTAAATTGCTCACCTTTAAACACAAACTTGATTTCACATTTGAGTACTAACTGAAATTATTAATGTTTTCTAGAGAACTTTTCCTGAAAATTTGGATAATTCACAATGCAACCTTTCGGTAATTAATCAACTTTTTTTTTACTAAGAAAAAAAAATAATTGCCTCAAGAAAAATCTGTAAGGCTATTCCTTCATAATTCTGTTTGTCAGTCTTGCCTGATCCTACTGAGGACCAGCTGTACTTTATTCCTAGGCGTGCTTCTAGAAACAATACCCATAAACATAAAAGTTAGACTGTAAAATTGGAAGTCTAATGTTCTATGCTAATTTCAGACTTCATTGCATAGGCTGAGCCCGTTTCGTGTTGAGTGCTGCACACAAAAAAGCAGGCAGAAAAACCACGTCTCTGGTGTGACTCTTCAAAGGAGCCCCCGAGATGATTCTGCCCCGTAAGTACGGCTGTTGAGTCAGTAGCGGTGGACTCAGGGGTGCAGTGAGGCCTCTGAAATGCTTTTCAAATATTTTTACAAGAAACGGAGAGATTTGTCCTTGAGAATTCTACGTGCCTTGCGGAGGGCTCATAAATAAACAGCTTTCAGGATAATGTTTCACACTTCAGCTAACTCAAGAGAGAAGAATATGTTACTCCAACGATTTCTAAGGAAAAGAGTTCCTCACAGAGCCCCATAAAATACAGAGTGCTTTCTGTCAAGCTTTGCCTCCATATGACCGTGTTTCCTTCGGTGTGAATTAATTACCTATATTCTTCGGTCTCTTAAGTCGCCCTAGTCACATACGTACCTATGATTTCATTACTGAGTTTTCAGTGTTTGCTGGTTCCACCCTCACCCCCCTCCTAAAGTGTTTCTCAAAATCCTCAACACTTCTTTTCTGGTTTTTGCTTGGTTTGGGTTTTTATTGGTTTTTTGGGTTTGTGTTTTTTTAAACATTTCCTGTTTCTCTCAGTTTTGAATTCACAGCTCCATCAGAATAGCAGAATATGCATCGTAGTCACAGATCACACACACGTCCGTTCCCACTGGCTATGAACAAGAATATACGGATCAAAAAGGTCCTTTCTCATTAACTTATATTTTAAGCAGTAGTTTACAGGGAGCACTACAGAAAATCCCTACTGCAAAATTGCTGATTGCCTGCTTAGGTTTTAATTTTGTCCAAGCTATTTGATCGATCCTGTTACAAGAGAAAAAGGTTTTGTGTCTCACCTTGCTATATAATTTTAGTAACCTCTGTGCCGCGCGTGACGATCCCTTTCAGTGTACTGTGGGTCTCTGCTCAGGGGTCTGAGCTACAGCTTCTGAGCGACTTCTATCAACTTTATCAGATTTTAAATCAGGCTTAAATCATGAGCACTGTGTTTTTCTTTGCTGCATACTGCTGCTTCTAGTGGGGTTTCTTGACAGCTTCTCAGCTCCTAATTCAGGCTACCTGTGAAACGCACAGAAGTGTGCTGTAGGGATCAACTGGCTGCTCTTTTCCCCAAAGATGAAAATTAACAAAAAAACATGAATATTTCTGACCAAAGCCAAATGTTTCATCTAAGAATGAGAAAAGTCCATGGCAAATAAATGTGACAACATGTTGTTTTGTCTTGCTCCCTTCTTTTCTGCTGCTTCCAGTTTTACCTCCCTGAATTTAAAATCTATTCAAACCGCGTTGTCCCATTCCTGTGCCTGTGTTGTAGGATGATAACTGCACATTACAAATAGCTGCTCACTTCTCTACATCAAAGTATAAATTATTGATTCATACCCATGTTAGTGCACATATAGCAATAATTCTTTCATCATTGTCACCTTATCCTGCAAATAATATTTTTCCACCCTATCGAGATAAAAATTTCATTGTGAACCAAATATTTTGTTCAAGACATTTCATTTCCTATTGCTTTGCCAATTAAAATTTCATTTCAGTAAATTATATCTTGAAATATTTTTTTTTCAGAAGAAAAACTGAGCTGTTTTAGTTTGAGAGTGTCAAATCAGTATTGTGAAGCTCTCTCACACTCTGTGGAGGGGCTTTTTTTCCCCATCAAGATCCTTCACCAAAATCAGGAAACAGACCAAACACCAAGGGTCTGGACCATGGCCACAGCAAGTACTTTTATGCTGTGGTTAAACCTTCCTGCAGGGTTTTTCACACTACCCCCGTCCCTACAATTTTGAGTGCAGGTGAGCTAAAAGAGGGATATTTGATGGAAAAAAATGTGTCAAACTGAAGAACAAAATTGACGAAACCGGTGGTATCTCATAGGGACAGAGCAGGCCTTCGCAGGGATGACCCCGATGAGAGTGAAGTTTAAAAGAGAAATGGGGCTTTTCAGTAACTTGTCAGCTTGCCCGGCTGTTTTCTAAATGAGGAGGGAGAGGGGCGATGGGGGGCTGTCGCGGTGGTGGATGCCGCCGTCCTTTCGCCCAAGGAGGGCGAAGGCCGGTGCGGCGGTGGCCTCGGCTGGCTGGCTGACCTCCCCCTGACTTGGGGCAGGCAGAAACAGAAAGATTTTGTGCTCCGGCAGAGCTGGGCCTTCCCGTGACCCGGGCGAAACCCTCCAGCCGCTTTCCCACAACGCCGCGCCGAAGCCTGGCTGCAGCTCTCCGTTTATTTTTTCAGGTGAGTAGAGGCTGTATCAAGTACTGGTTTCTCAGTTGCTTTTAATTAGGCTTCTGGAAGCCGCTCTTTCATCTCGGGCGAAGCCTGCGTCACTTCACTCCAGCTATTTTCGGTCCTAAAGCCGTGGGTTCACTTTCATGCGGCTAATTGAAGGCACACGGGAAAGCAGAAAAGGGCTAATCCCAACGATTTGAGATATTTTACGGTTAGGGTAAAACCGCACGTTTTTTAGCTGGAGAGAACCACTTTCTAAATTTTATCCTCACAACCACTTCCCTGAGGGGAGGGGGGTGGCTCATGGGAGAAACCGGCTGTAACGACACGAGACCCCCACGGCGTCCCGCACACTGTATGGGAAGGTTGAGCAGGTGATGGAGACCTGATGGAATATAATAGACTGTCTTTGTTTTTAAACTCCTGCCCTTCTGGTCAGCTACTCCTTAACTCCCAGGTAAGCAGGTGAAGAAAGCTGGGGGAAGTCCAACAAATTGCCGACTAAACTTCCAAGGCGCCATGCAGGGACATTCAAGGCGTGTGACTGCCATTAACATCAGCTGGACTCCTGTAATGGGAATTACCTTCGTGGTTTGAAAATGAAGTGATAAAAGGCATTTCACCAGTTTACAGGAGACAGTCATAGTCACTGTCCAAGTTTACGGCTATTAAAGCTGTGCCACACGTGGCCATGGCATCCATCACCCTGTCCTGCTCAAATCTGCTGCATGACCATGTCGCCTTGGCGTGCAAGAGGACATCAGCCCTCTGTGGCCGCTGCATGTTGCTGTGTCTTGCTGTGTGCGTGTTGTGCGTTGCTGTGTGTGTATGTTGCTGGCACTCTCACGTGCACACCCACCTGCTCCCTCAGGCTGTACTCGTGCTGCAGCTCCCGGGGACTCCTCTGTGGCTGAAGTGCTGCATGTAGCGTGCCTTATGGACGGTCATCATCAGCAAGATGTCCTGCTGCCTCTGTGTTTCTGAACACTTGAAGAAATCACTGTAATTACAACTTTGGAGCTATGCTTACAGACGCATACGCTTTAGAGGCAACAGGGTGAAAGCTGGTGTAAATTTACTTAAATGCCTGTGCTCGGGTATGAGTTTATATCTGTTGTGAACCCAGCCCACAGTCTGATACACCTGAAATACCTTCTCACACCAACAGCCATTTGCGATCAGTCTGTCACCCCACAGTACAGACGTTCATTTTCTCAGTAGTGTCACTGAACTACATAAGGGCTTTTGACAAGTGTTTCTTCTATAACATCAGTGTCTGACACTTAATAACCGGCATTTTTTATTGAACTTTGAGGCAGATAACCCAGAGCAATATTCTTGTATTGATTTTTAAACATATATATACAATATACATACACACATAGATACATACAAAAAATATGTATACCAGTTTGCAATCATCTGTTCCCAAACAAGTAGCAAGATATTTTGTGTAGTGGTTGAATGAAGAGCACAAGCAGTTAGGAGTAGAAATCCCTCCATCCCAAAACATGGCAATGCTACGAATTGCCAGAGGAGGCCCACAAAATGTTGAAGAAACAGTCATTTTCTGCCCTGGCTGTTCCACAGGCCTTTGATAGCTTTTGTCTTTCATGTTGCTGGATTCATATTTTCCTTTTCTGGCTAGCCAGTGTGTTGTGCAACACATCAAGCATGTGAGCAGCAGTGAGGAAGTGTGATGAACCAGAAAGATCAGGAATACCACTGGTATGCTGGGCTGTGTGAAGGGCTCCAAGTTTGGGCACTTTCATTCCTCTGGCAGTTCAGAGACCTGTAGGAATTTAGGGAATAATGAAGTTTATGTTCACTGCACCTTGATTAAGTTACCTAGATGAATGGACAAAGTTTTGCTGCTGTTAATTCCTCCCTGCACCCCTTACGTACCATGGGACAAACTTTTGCTCTCCCGAATATGGGTCCAACCTCTTGACTCACGATGCCGTATGCCTGTACCTGGGGGGAAAACACGGTTCTCTGCTCAGGTGTTGGTGGTGGGAATACCCACAGAGTGATGGCTGTGCTCTGGGCTAACATAACCAGCAGAACCCCAAAGGCTTGTGAACCAAAGGATGTAAATGGGTGGACAGTGCTGGGTAGAAAGATAGTAAGGAGGCAGAGGGGCCGGAGTAATAGTCAGCAGCAAACACAGTGCTCTATTTTTGGTCTTTTCTTTCTTCTTTTGAACAATAAATCGGCTAAAAAATGCGTTTCTGGGACAAGACTTTTTGTAAATTTGCAACAAAAAGTAATGTGCTTCTGGGAAGATTTTAAATCATTGAAGGAGTTTGTCCTGATAGTCTTCTAAAGCAATACGTTTTGGGAAGCCAAACCTCTCTGTTTGAATGCTGAAGTGACACCATGACTTTTCACTCTGAAATGACATTTTTCACTTCACAGACAATCTACAGCTTCTAAAGCATTTTAAAAGGATTAAGTAATTTGAAACAGAAAATAAATAATTTTTGTCTTTTTACATTTCAAGAAAATCTGAAAAATTCTGCTTTGGTTTAAACCAAACGTTTTTTCCTCTGATACTTCTGCTCAGCAACTGAACTGAAAACCCACTATTCATCCAGTCCCTACATAGGTAATTGCAGTTTGAAAATGGGAAAGGTTACATAAATTATGCTCAACAGTCCTTCTACTTAATTATTTGCTGGCTATTTTCTTGTAGCTTCAAAGCACAAGTGGCTCTCAAAGCAGGATTTAAACGACGTGAAGGTATAGGGCTAGCTTACAGTGGTTATGGGTTCATATTTTGCATATGGAGCCATTATTCCAACTAATAGATCACCACCAAGAGAAGCCATTTAAAATATCTTTATGGCCTATATCCTGACAGGGAAGGAGTTGTAAAAAGGTCATAAACTGTGCCAAGAAGCATAAAAAGAAGTTGGTGTTCTGTATTACAAGAAATGCAAGATAAGGTACTTGCACGTTCCAGGCATGGTGGGTGGGTGGGCAGGGGGCCTAACAATATCCAGATGGGCCCCGGAGCATGGGCTGGAGGTAGGCTCTGCGGCGCCGACCCTTTTCGTCTGCTGTTTCTTATCCACATCACTACCTCCTCGTCCCTGAGTTTCAGCCTTTGCCTTTCGTAGCCTGCCTGCTCTTTAGCCCTTGCTGGGCTTGCTGCCTTGTGTCCCTGCAACCTCCTTCCTTCGGTCCCTGGCTTCTCCTTTGCCTTTCCCAACAAGCTAAGAGGCTGTACCCTGCAAAGCTTTGCTCCTCCGGCCATGCTATGCTACGAAAGAGACCACAAACCCTCTCCTCGGCCCCCGTCAGAGCAGGTGCCTGTTATCTCAGTGATTACTTCAGGGGTGGCACAGGGGCAGAGGAAGCCAGATGGGTGGGCTGGTTCTGCAGGAGTTTCCAGTTGTTGGTCTCGTCCCCTGACAGCAGTGAGGTTGGCGATTTGGTAACTCTGCCTACATCCTGCGCCTACATCCTCTCCCATTTCCCCCAGGGAGCCTTCAGTGAAAACACTGTGGCGGCTGGTGGCTGAGTGGGGTTTGTCTGCTTTTGCACCACCACG
>NW_008825071.1:185630-200612 GCF_000699105.1 Pygoscelis adeliae | reverse complement strand
AAGAATCTTAATTTTGAGTTTCTAAGCTGACTAATATTTGAATGTTTTGAGAAAGCTTTAGTGCCCTTAAAATGATTTCTTTTTTTCCTGAAGGAATATGCTTTTTCCGGCCTTCTTAACTAAATCTGTCAATGGAAACTGCAAAGGGACAGATCCCCATTTATGCTGTCACTTCTTTACCTTATGCTGCCAGTTTAGACGGACTGTATGCTGAGTAAGCTGGGTCCCAGGCTCTTTTGGGATATCACAACCATGCAAAAGAACATTAGTGTAAATAAGAAACAGGCTGTAATGAGCAAATGTTTGGGTATTAATTCAGTCTTTACTTTGGCAAAAATCTCCCATTGCCTTCAATGAGAATTTCCGTACATGAGAACGGAGCAAATGCTATAAACTAGTTTTCATAACCTTTGTACATGCTTGTGAGCACTTACGCAGATGCTTAGTCACACTGGGACGAATGCTGTGAGTAACTGCTCACCTATCTTGCTGTAGTTTACACAGTCCACTTCTGAGTAAAACCTATGAAGACCTGTGACTCGGAAGGAACAACGTGTCCATGCTTGGGACACTCAGGGCTTCCCTGTCATTCAGGGGAATGACATAAATTCATAAATTCAGTCTTCTATAGATACTAACAGCAGAGCTCTGAATATAGCTGTGCTTGCATAACTCCTGCAACTGAGATTCACTGAATCCAAAGTGGCAGAGTCAGGCTTATGCCATGATTTGCTGGCATATTGCATGTAAACCATCTGCTGCAGAGACTCACAAACCTGCTGGTGCTAAATAATCACTCCCTTTCAGTCTCTTCACTTGCACCGCTCCTTGCCAGACTCCAGTAGAGATGACTTAGCCAGCACAGAACTCTGCAGGAGAGCACGGGTCTCAATACCTACATTTGTTTCTGACAGACCTAAGCCAATGTGCCTCTCTTTTTCCAGCAAGAGGGAAAAACATACTTTACCATTTCTAGCTCTGCTCCCTGCTATGCCGTCTTATGAGCTCTTTGTCTGACCTATATATTATATAGCTATCATACTTATATAATGACTCTACTGAAGCCAGGGCTAGAGGAAGCAAATCCAGGGATTTAGGTTCGTTATGGTATGGGATTGCCTGGAGCCTCTCCTTCCACTTACAGTAGAGATGGCCAGAAAACTCCCTCACTCCTGTAAAGGCGGTCATTGTAGCCAGTAACAGCCTTTCTCCAAATGCACACCAAGCACCAAGGGAGTGTGTTTGGGACTGGAGATGAGGATGGGCTCATTTGGGATACTACTGTAATTGTAGCTGGCACTGAGGATTTAGTTTTGCATGATAAGGCCCCTGGTAAAGTCCTGGGACTCAATCGCTGAAGGCTCTGCCTGAGGAAAACACACTGCTCTCAATTTCAAAAGGTTCCAGAGGCTTAAATAACCCAAGAGCGCCTAAAGCCCTTGCTCAGCTACCCCCTAATTCTAGAGGTGTGCGAAGTCCCTTGCCACGTGTGTTTATAGCACTGTCATCTTATAGCCACCTAAAGCTCAGGCTTTTAGATAGTCTCAGCATTGTTTACCTCTCTCATTTACCATTCTGGGTTGCAAAGCAAGTCCTCCACACCTGGGGTTTGCCATGATCCACAAAAAACTTGTCTGTTGCCCATTTCACTTGTGAAGTTGATCTTGGAGACTCCAACTGGATTGGTCCCTACAGAAAACACAGCCAGGGAAGGCGGTCCCCCGTCACCGTCTTCCCCCAAGGGCTGAAAGGTTAAAGCACTCACTGAGGATCTGGGAGACCCTGGTTCAGATCTTTCCTCTCTCTGCAGTAATTTGAACCTGCATAAATAGCCAGTGTGCCAGAGAGAAAGTGAGTGATAATGTCACAGGCCACACACAAAGCCTCCCCTTGGGATGAATGACGCAGATCTCCGTATTCCCACATAAATGCCCTGACCTCTAGACCTCACCTTCTCCAGTCTGGTGAAGAGTTATTACCGACAAAGTGAAACAGCTTCAGTGGTTGCAAAGGCCTGACCTGGAATATCATATACAGCCTGGTCATGGCTCACATGCACCTACACTGGAAGGAGATGTGCATTCAGATCCTCTCAAACAGAAGCAAGAATTAAGCTAACGTCTGACACACCCCGGAGTACTTTTCAGTGATCCCATCTGTGCCTCAAGGCCTTGGCTGGGAGACTCATCACAACATTTAGTGTTAAATATGCCTGTAAAAGCCCTGTAACCAATGCCCTAACACCCTACAGACAAGTGTGCTTACCGGCCATTGACTGTCCAACAAGCAAGTAGGTTCTACCACCCTTACCAGCTCTAAGAAAGGCCTGGTTTAGCTGGTTATGGCCAGAGCTACAAATCTCAAACTGACGCACATGCTTTTCTGAAAGTGCATGAAACATAAACGTCACTGTCCTGAACACTATGGCAAGGAAATCTTTTGGGGGATCTTTTTGAGGGTCCTTTGGGTGTGCTGGGATAAGAGAGGCAAAAACAATTTCTTCAATGTCCTCTTATAGAAGAGGAATGATGAAGCAGAAAGGTGGAGCCATGCACATTTCTGATCCTTTTCAAATTTTCCTCTTTTGTAAGCGTGATGCCAGAGTCACCGTTACCACAGTGTCAGTCTGCTGGGCATGCCTATGCACAGGTGCTCACATAGGCTATTTGTGTCCCATGCAGATACATCTAGCTATATTTGTGTGAGCATCCAGCATCTCCTGGTGAGGGTCAGATATAAATACAGCTATAATCCTTCTTGGCTAGGAGGAAAACCCTGTAGTTCAAGGTTTTTTGTGCAGTAATGAAGAGTATTTATGTGTGTATACGCAAACTCTTTTAAAAGTACAATCCTTTTGCAAATGGACATTTTCCTACTGACCAGTAAGTGTGTTGTGAGGACAGGCAACGCTCAAGTGATACTAAAGGGGACAATAATCTCATTTTTATTTTTGGACCATGGTGAGTGATAGATTTCAACCTCCTTAATGCTTAGAATTAAGAGTGTAGGTTTTTAGTATGACATCATTTCACAGATTAATGCAAAATGACAACCCAACGCCCATGGAAGAAAAGCTAACCAGGGATGAACTTGCCCAAACTGAAATCCAAAGGCTTGGGGTTTTTTTACATGTAATATTTCTCCTAAAGAGCTTTTGTGTTTTCTGTGTTCACTGCCTCTGGTAAGCTAGGTAGCTCACAGCAAACAGGAAAGGTTCATGGCTTCTCCGGAGTAATTACCAGCTGTGTGTTTTAACCTCACAGTCCTTTATTTTCTTCTAATTTAACCATGGTATCTTCAGAGCAAGAAGACTGTGTCAGCAAGAGAAGAACAGAGATTTCATTTTTCACCCCATGTCTACTTACTCAACCTCCTAAAGAACTGACTTTTAGGCAAGACTCCCTGGAACATGGCCCCAGAGACTGCACTCAATGAAAAAAGGGATCAGGCAAACATTGAGAATGACCCCCAGTGACTACATTTGCGCTCTCCAGATGGAAGTATACTCCTTCGCAGCAAGATGTGGGAGGGAACAAAGGAACCAAGCCTTTGTCCCTGCCTTCATACACGCACATGATTCTTGAAGAGGGTACTTATGTCAAATATGTATGTAAAACAGCACCCTAGTATACAGTATTGCCAAGGCAATGCAATCAGAGGCCCTGCGAAGTTAGATTGTGGATGAGCAGTAAGCAGTATGTTAAATTGCTTGGACATGGAGAGTTAATCTAATCTCTCATCAATAATTTGTGACTACTTTCTATTCCTGATAATGTATCTGAGACAACGTGCAGCTCCAGAAGAATGACCTATGGTCTCTTCCGGTTCTTACATCACCAACAGGATTTCTAAGTTCAGGCAAAAGGACCAAACTGCTCCTTCAGTTGTATCTGGAACTGGAGGATGTGACAGAAAACAGAGTGCAGAATTTTATTTTCAGAATCCTTAATATTAATAATGTCTCAGAAGCCAGCAAGAGCTTAGCTTGATTTTTTAGATCCAACGGCGAAGCTAGAGCAAATTATCTTTCTATTTGTTAAACAATAAATTTAATTCCACATTTATTTCAGTTTTCAGAGTACAAAGGCATGTCTTACTTTTCAGAGTCTAATTGTGCTGTCCAAATTCTTAGAAACGTGTCTTTTCTTCTACTGCCACCCCAGTCCATTAAGTAACAGTTTTCAGGCAGGGAGCGTGCCATAAAGTATAGCATTCTGTTCTGCTAAATTCTTTGGTGATTATCTCAGATCTAAAAGCAGCATTGGCTTCGACCTTTGGTTATAGACTGCTTTTTATTGCTTCTGTGTTGTAGAAACATAATTTGCCCTGTTCCCTTGATAAAGAGTTTTCTGTAGTTTTGTCCCCGTGCATTTTAACCTTTTGTTACAGAGTTAGCAGAAATGACTGAGGAAGGAACATTTCTTCAGAGCTTCTTATGTGATAGACCAGGAAGATAAGCATTTGCACGCTGCCAAGTTTGGAAGGTAAGGAGAGAAAGGGCATGTTTTGGGCAAGCTCCTTTGGCAGGATGGGGATATTTTGTGGTAAACTGTCATTCTAATCTGAGGTATTTTAGACCAGACAACTACAGCTGCTGTCAAAGAGAAAAGCTCCCCATTTCTGCTGATCTTGCAACTTTAGATAACGTGTGTATTTGCTGCTGCCAGTAAAGCAAAGGGTTCTTCCAGAGGGCACTGCTGATCTAGAGGGCAAAGCTATATATAATATTTTCTGGTATACCATGATGTGTTGGTCCTAAGGGAACTCAAGCATCCAGGAAAGATTGAAGTTAGAAACGTGGGTGGAAGCTTTGCAGCCCACAGATATTTCTAAATCCAAACGACATCCTGAGGAAGTGAGTCTGGAAAGGGACTTTCTCATGCTGTATTCTTTCCCAGCTATTAACAGCGTTGTGTGCTTCACAGCACCATTCATGCACCAGAAATGCAATCACTTATTGGAGATGAAGGTTATTTAATCTATTAAGGAATTCAGCCTTCGGATTAATGCATGGCATGCTGCTGATACTCCCTCTCCAAACATAATGTATTGCAGCTCTAAATGGTGACAGATTGAGACTTGCCGTCTAACTGCCTGCCAGACGGGTTTGAGTTTTGTGTAGCCACCCACACTGAAAAGAGCGTCCTTGGCCTCTCACATGTTCTAGGTACAGTTGGAGCAGTCAAATCTTTAAAGAAGATGTCTGTTTCAAGAGGTACTTGTCAAATAGGGGCACTTACAGTGAGATACGTAAATGCATAAGGAAGATGTTTTTGCGGTGTCCTGTGCGCGCACTTTATGCGCTTATTTTTTGAAGTTTTGACCCAAGCCTATATTACTAGCAATTGGGCAGCCCAAAATACATGACAATAAGCTAGTTGGATTAATAACATTTCCTTCATTTGACTCTTAGGTGAAAATTCCTTTGGGACTCTCTTTCTTTAGACCTCCCCAGCCTGTCCAAATGACGTCTCTGTCTTTGTTCCAGATATCCTAAAAGCGAGGCCGTTTACAGTTTCTGTACATTAGTGTCTCATCTCTCTTCCCACCAGGGAGACAAACGAATAGTTGAGAGAGAAAAGGCAAAAATAGCAGCTGCAGCAGAATGAGTGATGAAACATGCATACTTTTTTTTAAAAACACTTTGTTGGAAAGAGCCTTATAGCAATGCAGTTCGAGTCTGCAAAGGACTGGGCTGCTGGGGAGGTCACGGCTTTATAATCTGACGGCAGTTCTGTCACGGGAGACCTCCTAATGAAGAGGCACCAGCATCATACAGACACACAGGCATGCCCGCATGCACACACCCATACACACACATCCTGCAATACGGCTGGCATTACCTGGCACTCTGGGAAAACCATGGCTAGCGTGCATTCTACCTGGAAGTCTTTGAATGATTTTGTATCACTGTTTCTTGAATTTATGGCACCCTTATGGCACAGAATTAGTTCTATTTTACAGATTAAGAGATTCAGAGCCAGCAAGCCTCATGAATTAGGGACAGGTGAAAAGGGCTAGGTTGATAGGGACAAATATGGAAAGGTACTCAGGCAACTACAGAGAAGCTGAGTCTTTTTGGAGCCTAGATAACATCTAACTGTCATAATTCACTGTTGACAGCCTCATCAAAAAGGCTAAGGACTTAAGAAATGTGGAAAATAAACTGTTCCTCTCTCCATTTTGGAGATCTCCAAAGCTGAGATGAAGCCCCTTGGAAGGACAGATGTTTATACTGCTATGCGTGCTTTATTAAGATTTTTTCCGTACTTATATTTTTCACAACAGGGATGTATCTTCAGAGAAAGAGCCACCAACTATCTGCAGCTGACTTTGTGGCCTGTACAAGAAAAAATGTATTTCAGAGAGTCTTACAGGAATGGTCCAGGTTTTCTGATATTGCAAAGAGAAACACTGCTTTGGAACAATGTCTTGTCATTACAGACCCTATATGACATGCTGCTTACTTGGCTGCTACAGATTTCAAATTGTTCTGAGCATTTATCATGTATCTTTTCAAAGGCTATCTGGTGTGTTAACCCTTTACATTCCTTTAGTTGCATTAATATCCTGCCTATTGTGGTCCTTCTCCATCTTCCTGTTATGCTATGGTAACATCTGCTGGTGGAAAAGTCTCTCCTACAGTAAATGACCCTCAAATACCCAACAACCACTAAGCAACTTCTAGAGTCAGTTTAGCAAGCTGCTTTAAAAAAAATAGTTCTAGGAAATGGTTTTAGGTGGTATAGATTTCAAATAACGAAATTAGTTCAGATGATACAAATAAACAAGAGGGGAGGAAGGTCAGCACGTTCCAGCAGAGGAGCAGAATTTATTTCCCCAGCCTCAAAGTTACCATAATATTCAGGGTTCCAGAGATTTTTCTGATCAAATATTAAAATTCTGATTTCTACAAAACAGGAGTGGCAAACGTTTGTATTTTGTACATGAGCAAGGCCAGAGAGCTGGGAGAAAGGAGAGTGACATGGTAGTGCTAGAGCTGGGTAGTGGGGAAAGAAAATTAATTTATATTGGGATACCTGATTTTCTATTTCTTACAAATGTGCTATTCTAGAAGGGGACGCTCACAGAAACCAGTTTGTGGATATAGGTGCTTCAGTGTGATAATCCAGGTTTCTTACATCTAAAATTCAGAGGTCTGTCCCACTTAGGACACAAAGGGCTGTGTTCAGGTCAGGCACCTATGGGCAAGCTGAACATCCATGGATACATTAAATTGTGTAAAAATGGAGGGATCATGCAGCTTCCTTGACCAGACCTTATTCCAAGCAAATGAGTGTCCTTAGGAACAAACCCGTATGGAGGAGAAGTAATTTCTGGCCATTATGCAGACCCCTTCGTTGAACATGGGGTGGCTGGGCTGGAGACCTGCCTCTCCCACTTGTCTTTGCTCAGGCTTTTCTGTCAGCAAGACTGATGTGACGTCAAATGGCTCCTTCATACGTCAGCACCTCGGACTCTTAATGCAATGAGGATTATTTCCTTTCTTCCCCTCCGGATCAGACCCTCCATGACTCTGGTGCATCTTGAAGTCCCCAGCGGGTTATTTCCCACTGTCTCCCTGCAAGTTTTGAATGAGATGGAAAAAGAAGGAAAACAGTTTCCTATGTTGCAGAAATGACAAAGGAAACAGCTTTCATATGTGCCCAGGGGCTCAGATTGTAAAGACTGATGTGGTGTTATCTCCCAGTCTCAGGTGTGGGTGTTTTTTTAGCGGAGAGGTGAGGCGGGGGGAACTCAACAAACTCATCCGAGTTTTCTTTAGTTCAAGCATTTCTTGTCAGGACTTACTGAGGAAAAAAAATATTAAAAGAGCAAAAGCAGGAAAGGACCATTTGGCTTATCTTGTTCACTTCCTGAAATCCAAACAAACTTTCAAAAAAATCCGTATCACACCCTATCCATTCACCCTGTTTCCCTGCACTGAGGATGGGAGAGTCTAGACAAATCTGGGCTTTGGGAAACCTTTGGAACATTTTCTGAAAATAGGTTCCAAATATTTTGTTAAAGGCTTCGAACACGTTGGAAAACACTAGCTGGGGGGTTGAGGGAGGTTTTTTGGTTTTATTTATTTGTTTTCACTCTAAGCACCATTGCCAAGAGTACAGGAGAGACGGGCTGGGAGGTCTGTGCCAGAGAGCAATTACTCACACGAAGCAGTCTCCGTGACTTCCCTGGGACACCATTTGCCAGCAGTGACTCAGCCAGTATCACCAAAAGTCAAGAGCCAGCCCCAGCTGGATGTGACAGCCCCCCTGGCCCTTCCACACCAGGTGCCTCAGGAGAGCTCCTGCCTTTATTCCTCTCACTCCAGGCGCGGGAGCACGGTTTTCCAGGGTCTGCCCACCTGGCCTTCCTCTGGCTGTGCCCTGTGGCTCCTCGTTCACTGCAAAGTCCAGCTGTGTGGGTCCTCTTTTTGGCAGGAGATTTCTGGCCCCTGGGGTGAGAAGCAGCAGCCCCACCCCAGCTCCCGTGCCTGGTTTGCACCGCCTGGAAGCCAGGTCTGCAGGCGTACGCAGGTACTTCATTTCAAATGAGGTGCCTAAAAGCCTGTGTGCATCTAGGCTTTGCTCTCTGTTGACCCAAGGTGTATTTTAACTCGTGGCTGGCAGTTTCTAGACTAGTGAAAATCCACTTTTTCTTTACAAGTCAGATTAAACACAAAAAAAAAAGAAAAAGAAGAACAGCAGCAGAGATATCCACCGCAATATGGGAGAGGGGAATTTCCTCAGAGCGTACACCCACCTCCTTTCCCTGCTCACTCCTCTGGCCTTCTGCTATGGTTGCCAGCTAATAAATATATTCCCCCTTTCTTGAATCCCACCCTTCGCAAATAATCTGTTCTTTCTCATGTCCTGATGGAAGAAATGCTCCAGAAATGAGCCAGTCTCTCTGGGCATCCTGGAAAACGCATGGCTGCTAACTTTCTGCCATAAAATAGAAGCAAGCAGGGCAGTTGCTTCAGTCCATGGAGTTTTAATTGACAATTCACTGAACTAAGTGGTGAAAGTTGGGAGCCTTCATCATAGATTTGACTTCTAAATGTCTTAAGCCTTTCTTGTAAGAACCAGGAACAGGACATGTTCAATTTCTAGCTGGTTTATCTAAGCTTTATCTAAGCTTTATCTAATCAACCTATTTGCTTAAATGCAACAAAAACATATAGGAGGATTTCAGAACACTTTTACAACTGGTATTAACTTTTTAGTTTTATTTTAAACAGCCCATAAATCCTGATGCTGTAGAACACTTTTGACCAGCTCCATAAGGCAATTAGCAACCTTAGAAAAGCTGTCAGGAAAAAATAATGGGGCAATGCTTCTGGGACACAACTAAGGATTTAAGGGAAAGTGTCACCAGAAAGGTAACATGAAGGAAGTTTTGACCATTTCCCAGATAATATGAAAATCAACAATCATAATGCCACGTTGTGAGATCCTGAAGCAGCCCGACTCCTTCTTTTATGTTATTTAGTGGAGGCTGGATGGCTTTGGGAAAAAGTTAGCTCACATGTTCCCCTGAAATACAGGCTGGGCTTTGGGAAAGTGTGGGAAATGCATGTAAATGTTTTTCACACACTTCAGCATATCTTACATTTAGAAGTGGAAGAAGAGAGAGTGAAACCAGGGGGGGCGAATAGGTTTTGGTGGATCTGCGCTTCTCAGATATCCGAAACCAAGACATCCTGGGGAATCTCTTTCTCCAATGAAACAAGGACCAGTTTCTAGTTTGGCCATGCAAAGTAACAAATTTGGCTAAGTGCCTGAAAGTTTGGATTAAACTGTTAATAAATTAAGCCTAAGGAGCCGCCAAAATTCACATCTTGCTGCTAAAATCTGTATTTGATTGAAAAATCCTGTGGTTTGAAGGAGAAAGGAATTTTGGGCCAGTTTTATGTTGTTCTTTGGATCGGCACTTAATTGTCTCTTCAGGAGAGGCTCTTCTGTGATCTGCCCTGTGCCGGGACAGAGTGGAGGGGGGAGCACAGACCTCCCCGTCCTCTGCCCCGGCCCCTCTCTTGGCTCACCCCCCGCCACTTTTTTCATTAGCAAGCTACAGGGCCCGAGTGGACCATGCCTCATTTCAGAAAGAGGAAGACAAATCAAGGCTCTCAGCCAGTTTCTAGGGATTAACGGGCATAAATAGTCCTGGAAATGTCTGGAACGCAATTGACTCCTAAGAAGGGGAAAAAAAAAAAAAATCAAAACCCCAGCCCATCCTGTAAATTGCGGCACTAGCTTAGAACTTAACTTACTTAAAATTTCAAATGTGTGGTCCTCGTCTTTAAAAAGAGGTCTTTCGCTCAGCAAAAAATATAGGAGATGTTTTTCACAGATTACATCTTGTAACATATTCTTGACAGGAACAGAGATAGGATTATAAAACAGAGCAGTCCAATACAAACTGTGGTCTCCAAAAAACCGAATCCCCAAATATTGCACCATGGGCCTTTCCACTTTCCTGGCCAACAATCCCTTTAGATGGATTAGCTTCTGAACACCCTTCATCTGGTAACAGAGATTCGGTCAGGTAAATCTCACTGAATACCACAGAGACAGAGGTGCCTTTTGATAGCTAAAAAAAGGGGGGGGGGGAGAAGTGACAAAACCAGTTTTTGAAAGTTGGCAGAGGCAATCCGCCCCCTTCTGTAGACTACCACTTCTCACCTCTGAGCCAGTCTTGTTGCATGAATATGACCAACCAAAAAAAGTCAGGCTGGCAGAGCCTTAACTTTGGGATAAGGGGAGACACTGGTGTTATGTTTTGCTGTTTTCTTTGGTTTCTTTGTTGAGAGGGTGGTGGGGTTTTTTGTTCCTCCTAGTCTGAGCTCCAGTGATCCATCCATCTCTAAATGTTGACACTTTAACCCGAAACAAATCCCCCTGCCTAGCTTTCTGTCTTTTCCATTTTCAGTTCAGATTTCCCTTGTGGACTTGCAATTCACTCTCAGATCATTAATATCCTTTGCTGGCAAATCCCTCTCGATGTTTGGAGCAAGAGTGCTTGCCGCCGACTGATCTTCCTTCACCTCTTACTTCCAATAAGGAATGCAACCTCAGCTGCCTTTCGACATTTCCGGCTCCTATTTTTCTACCCCTATCATTCGTAGCTGCATAAGGGCCACTTTACCTCAGTTATCAAGGCTCTTTATTTCTGCTCACTCATTGCTGACGTTTGCCTGTAACCTCACTTTTCTAGAAGGTTGGCAGACAGGAGGCAAGACGGACTCAGGCAGCTGAGCACAGGCTTTTCTGACTATCCAGGATGTGGCATAAGCCAAGAAAGTTCCCCCTCCTTCTGAAGAAATAAGGACAGGGGGAAAAAAAAAAGAAGCAGCAATCAAGTCTCAAGACCAATTTAAGCAGAATGAATGGGTCTTTGTTCTCTAGGGCAGGGTTTGCATTTATATTTGCTGTGCTAGCCACGGTCGTGATTTAATTGCACATCTTAATGACTTTTGGTGTTTCCCTTAAAGACCCAGAAGCTGGAATCAAGGGAGTCCATAAGGCCCTTTGCATTCATTCAGAGCAAAAGGTAAACCTTTACTTTTGCAACAGAGAGGAAGCAAATTCTCCCCAAAAGGCTCCAAAACCCAAAGGAAAATAAAAGGAAATTGACATTTGTTGTTTTTAAGAAGTCTCAGGATCTTTAAGCCATTCTCAGGATTTTGGAAGGCGTGATGCTTTGATGCTCAAAATTGACAATGCTGCCTTTATGTTGAGTGTGCCACCACGCACGAGTTTTCTCAAGAAACTAAGAGTAAGGACTCCCTCCATCTGTTTCATCAGCCCTTTCAGCTTGTTTCTTATTCTCCTGGTTCAAGTAGCGGCAAAGAGAGAAGGCACTGCCCATCTCACCTTCATTGCCTTTTGAGGTTGTCCACCCCTCATGCCTCTGCTAGTTAGACACTCGTGACATCTCACCGCTTACAAGAAAGCTGGTGTGAGCACACGCTGTACAGTGGGGACCTTTTTTCTTATTTAAATGGGAGCACATGAACGCAGGGTTGAGCTTCACAGGAGAATGAGGCCAGTGGCTGATCTCTCACTGTCCTGGGGTGAGATCCTTCCCCGCAAACCAGCGCAACCAAAGGCCCTGACCCTGTCTAGCGAAATCACCAGTAACAATGCCATAACTTCAGTGGTGGTCACCATGGCAGGAAGCAGAGTGTGAGTGGGATGATCTGTGTCCTCTACCATCTGGTTTTGCCTATTTGAAACAAACTGCTTTCTGCAGCCTTTTGCCCTCCTCTACCCATTTTATCCTCCAAACAACTAACAGATTTGTCACCGACAGACAGGGCTGCTGGGGCTCACATTAACTTCTCTCAAGTGAGCTAGCCACATTCCCTGTCTATGCCGGGTTGTGCAGGCAGCATGAGCTGCAGCTGGGATAAGCACCAGAGACTCGGGATGAAGGTCTTCCACAGAACGTGCCGACTTCCACCAGGCTGCAGCCTAACTGGCTGTGGACATGAGGAGCTTCACCCCACCCCTGGCTGTTCATTGTCTTCCCTCTGCCAGAGCTGCTACCAGAGCTGCTTTTGCGAGTGTTTATTAGCTGCTCTCTGCCAGCGTGAGCTGGGTTAGCAATGATCCACCGCCTGAGCTCAGTTTTTTTGCTTGGGAAAGGCTGGGGAATGCTCACACTATTGGTGAAGCAGCACACCTGGGTGGCACGGGTTTGTAGCAGTATGTATGGGTGGTGGCCAGCAGCTGGGGATGTAGCTTGTTCAGACAGGACTCGAGAGGAGATGTGTAACCAAGCCTGGAACAGGAGTGGACTCCGGTCAAGCCACTTTGCACCTCTGCTCTCCTTGCTGCCTTTGGCTTGCTTGTCTGCTTGGATTGTAAACTGTGCAGGCAAGGGACTCTCTCTTAGCTATGGGTCGGAAGACCAAAATGAATGACGGGAGATGAATTTGCTCTCAGTTCTTTTAGGCCTTACTTTAAAACATTCTTCTAAACCTTCACGAGTATTTTTTTTCTCACTGGCAAATATGATACTGCTGGAGTTCCTCACTCCTACCCCCATCACCATCACGTGCTTACAGTAAGCCAGATTTCTGATTTTTCTTAAGGCTGAATTATTTCTACCTTGTTCCTATACCACCTGTGAATGTCTTCCTTCCCTTGACACTCAGAAACAAGGCCTTTCTTGATTTATGCCATATTTCCATAACAAGTCTCCTCTGTTGACCCTACTGGTTTCTTTGAAATTTAAGCTTTGATTGAAAGAATATGTAACTCCAGCCATTGGTGGCTGGGATGAAAACCTTTGGACTGACCTGAGACACTGTTGTCACATGGATTCTTCAGCTGGTACACAGAGAGAGGGCAAGGCCACTCCCAGCAAACTGACACTATTTCTGGAGCCCAGTGACTGCTACTGAGGTATCAATGTTGTTAACCAGATGCCAAAGAACACAGGTCCTGCTCATGGACTGGGAACTTCTATCCTGGCAACAGTGAAAGCCAGGCACTGGGAACTTGCAGGTCATAGCCTAAAGTTAGTGACCTAAAGACCAGTGAGGCTAACGGCGATCAAGAGTGTGGGAACAGGCAACAGGAGAATGAATCGGAAGGACTCCATTCTCCTGTTATACCTGACGCTGAGGTGACAGACACTGGTATGCTGTGTTGTATTATAGTGCCTGTAGTATAAGAATGGCCTTGGGAAACCAACATATACATACAAAATAGACTCATGAGAATGATCCAAACGTTTTGTAGTGAAAGATGGGAAAGAGCAACCCTGCTTATCTTAAAGAGAAGGTCAAGCCAGGGGCATTGGACAGTCAGTCTAGAAGCGTTTTTGGTGAGGAGGAGACATTTGCTAGTAGGGATTTGTTCAGCCTGTCAAATGTAAAGCGAGAGACAATGGCTAGAAGGTGAACAAAATGAGACAAGAAGTAAGATTATTTTTTTTTTAAATGTGCTATAGTTCAAAAAGAAATTAATTGGGGGAGGTCTTATGTCATCTAATGTACTGAAGATCAGACAAGACCATCACAGCAGTCTTCTCTGACCATCTTTCTCAACATACAAACCATACGGTGTGGAGATTTCTGTTTATAACAGGAGTGTGCAAGTTTCTTCATGCTTTTCTACTCATGTCAGCTGATTTACATGCAAATCCTAAATCACATCTATTTTCTGTTTGCATTCTGCAGAGGACCTCGAGTACTGCTATTGCTAAAGGGAGAATGGTGTAAAATGGCAGTAAGTAAGAAGCACTCCCAGCTCCACCATTCATTTCCCCACATTCGCCTTGGCCAGTCTCCACGTTGCACAAACTCCCTGAGCCTTTTCTGATATCATACCTCAGGCACTGCCCTGGGTCCTTCTACTTGGTGTGCTAAGAACAGGCTTAGGGTGGGGAGAGGTTAAAAGCTGTATTTAGCACAGTCTGTGCCTGAAAATAAATAGTGTTATATTAGTCAGAGATATTTTAAAGGTCACCCATCTCCACACGCATGGGCTGGCAAGGTGGTCCCTAACTGGGGTTTGGGGGTGCCACAGCACTACATACCCCAGCCGGCCCTGGCAGTTCTGTGTGTAACTCTACTTTCCAAAGCAGCCCCTCAACAAAGAGATGGAAGTGACCATTTTATTAAATAAAAAACAACAATGCTGACCTCTCGTGGCCATACTAGCCATTTGCAGCAAGGTATCAAGTGGCATCTTTGCGCATCAGCTGTGCGCAGCTACCAGGCTCTGCTGGCTACCAGTAGGACCGAGGCTCCCTCGCCCTGGGGAGGAGGGAGGTGCGAAGGGAACCGGCATCTGACCCACACACCATCCCTTGAGATGCTCCTCATAATGGGGGCATCACCTTCCCATTGCCACCAGCTCCATCCCAGCAGTACTGACTGACCGCTAATTTTGGCCCCAGCTCAGGAAGGTGTCCATGGTCAGGACCCAACTTGCTGCTATTGCACGGAAATCAAACTGGCTCCAC
>NW_008825071.1:162493-185543 GCF_000699105.1 Pygoscelis adeliae | reverse complement strand
ACGATTGCAATGCAACAGCAATAGCAGAAAAAGCACTAGGACAACAGGTTATAACAAGATAAAATTCTACCATGAGTTGATGTAAATACTTTACAGAAAATCTTCTTGGTCATTTATATGTAGCAGTGCCACCCAAACAACAAACTGCAGCTTTTTGTGACATACCACATTTTTAATTCGCTTCTGAACTTTGCTTTTTTCTCTGCCTACTAATGCCTGTGGGACTAAGTCTAACATTTCAGGCGCTCTGAATAGCTCTTAGACAGCACTTTCACTGGGGGGGGAGGGGGAGGGGGAACCAAACCAACCTTCTACAATTAGAAAGCTTCTTCCAGTCCCTGAAACATGGGCATCTGCAGAGATGATTGAGAACAGAGTGGATGAAAGCTCCTCACAATGGATATTTCTTAAGTCTGCACAAGTATTATTATTCTGCATAACCAGAAATAAAGCTAAAAGCAAAATGAAGAAACCTAGCAAATGTCGGTGCCAGTTAAATAGCTCCTTTCAGCAGTCTGGTGGTTTGGCTTACTTAAGTGCTACCCATGAAGCGAGCTTTGCCAGTGAGGGATCAGAAACCTGTTATGAACCGCCTGACGAAGCAGAGGGATACCAAGTGGCAGGTGACACGGTGCTGCAGCTTTTCATCGAGGCCATCATATTTTAACGAGGCAAGACCCTGCCACGTGTCTCTAAATCATCTCCAACCCTGGAGACCACACAGTCTGAAATGGTGTTGATATGTCCAAGGACTTGTCTCTGCTTCAGAGCTGGGGGTTTTGGTACCCTCTCCATGAAAGCAATCGTGTTTCTGAAGGACCAAGGTCACCTCAAAGGTCGCTTGCCATGACCTGTTTTCAGTGGTCAAATGTCACACCCTGCATATGTTATGAAGATAGCCAAAGATAAGAGTTTATGAAACAGTGGCTGGACACCTAAAGCAAAGAGGGGAGGTGCATTTACATTAGCCAGTGAGGAGTGGACGGCTCTGGAAAAGGATGACTTTCACCTTCCCTTCCTCTCCCTCATCTCTGCCACAGTCATGGCCCTGTGTCCACAATGGACAACAGTATGTTGTGCCCTGGAGACAGCTTCGCATCTGATTTGTCAGTGGCAGTGAGGATGTTCATCATGCACCCACTGGCGACGGGTGCAAGCTGGGATCCTGAGGGCAGACACAGCCAGCTCAGCACAGGAGCAGCTCTGCTGAAGGTGGTGTCCCTGCTGCACCCAGAAGAGCCCGAAAACTGTGACTCACGGAGCAAACCCTCCAGCACTGCCTCCCTCTGCAGTTAGTCCCATCACCGGCGGTGGGGGCAGACCCCCACGCACCACACTCCCTGCCAAGGCTTTCATTGATTTAGGACCTGGTCCAAAGAGGGTAAAGGTGCTCCCCGCTTTCTGCAAGCTTTATAGCAGGCCCTCAAATGGCACAGCCTGGAGCTGTGAGAGCTTGGTCCTGCCCATGGCCAGGCACCCTCGCTTCTCGCTGCAGTCACTCAGAGCCGAGGGGGTTCTGGCCCCTTGCCCCCGTCTGCATTGCCAGCCTGCACTCCCAGTACAAGATGGCTTAGCTCCCGGATGAATACCTGCTGTATGCAAGAGATGTGAATCACCCCTGATGAAGTGATTTTTTTTCCCCCCCTTTTTTTGGATGAGGAGGCTTCAAGAGAGGAATTTGGAAATCTCCAGTCCCTTTCCAAAAGCTTTCATTAAAACAGCCCATAAAAGCAGTCTCTGGAAACTTTAGGAGGCCTTTAAGAAAAAAAAATTAAAATTAAAATTCAGTTTTATTGAACAAATGGGTAGCACTGAAAATATTCAGAAAATTAAAATTAATTTGAAAATAATTAAAAATAAGAGAAGCTTAGTGTATATTTCCAAGTTCTGGGTAATATTAAAGTAGCATTAAAAAATTGCAAAGGAAATTTACTGTGAGCAGGTGTTTGAAATAATTGGGGGAGAAAAAGGGTTGACTATTAATTAATGAAGAATTATGAATGTCCCTTGTTGGATTTTTTTCCTGTAGTCAACATATTTTTAACCACATGAACTTAGCGAACACATTTTAAAAGTGTGGAGTTGCTTTACAGACACATACAGGGAGCTGAGTGTTATTTTATCCCCATTTATTTTATTTTCGCCATGCATTTAGCAGGAGCTGTTGAGAGGACCGAGGTACTATGGCAAAGTCCTCCTCGTGAGCTATAAAGCACAGACGCTAATATTTTCAGGACAAAAACTCCTACGCCAGGGTCAAAGGCACTGAAAACTAAACCACAGCGACTGGCTTTAAGAAAGGCAAATGAAGAGCAAACGAAGAGCAAATGTATAAGGCCTGGTCACCGAGCTCATCAGGGCCCCGTGCAGACACACGCCGGAGCCTGAGCGCAGGCTCAAGATGTGGATACGGAACTGCGATGCTCCCAGCAGCGCAGTGGTCGCTACCAGCCCTCATCACATCTGGGACCCCAGTAGAAGACATTTTTCACGAGAAAGGGGAAACAAAGCCTTTGTGTGAAGGCTATACAGCCCGCTAATTTGGAAGGGAAATCTCTCGCCTGCTTGCACAGGAAGGACACCAAGAAAGAGGCTTTGCCTGGGCTAACCAGCACGGCGCTGTTGAAATGACTGGTGGTCTCGGGGCTCTCTGAGTGGGTGTAAAGGGGCAGCAGCTGCATGTCCCGCACTTGGCTGTTGTAAAATTGTTCTCTGGTCTCTTCGCTTCCTCCGGCCCCCAAGCTCTGCCAGCCAGATTGCGATGGCTTTGCTCCGTGTTGGCCAGGAGCGTTGAGCTCCCCGGGAGATGAGTGCAACTCTTTAGATGATTTAACTTACAGCTTAACCAGGAGGGTGTCTTGTTGTAGGCTTAGATCTTACACCTGCAAAGCTCAGGCTCGTCAAATACGGGCTGATATTAAGTGGGAGCCTTCCAGTATAAGAAGCCAAAGTTGCTCCTCAAGCATGGCGAATGTCTCAAGTGCTGCAACCAGAGTTGTGGATAAACCACGCAGAAAAAGTGCTACTTACTGAATGTAGGCCAGTGCCAGTCAGAGGTTGCTTTGTAACTTTTTTCTCAATTTTTGTTCTTGCTCTTCATTTTTTCACTAGCCAGCCCAGTTTAAGGTTGATTTAAGTCTGCAGGAAACATTCCTTCTGATTTCAGGCTGGTTTATTAGTCAGTGAACTCCTAGATGGGGTAAGGTTAAAGTGCGTTCCCCAGAAAGCAATACTGAATAACAAGCCAACAGTCCAAGTGTGACAATTTAGGGCGAAAAGAGTGACACCAGGTCCCTTGAGTGACCGAGCACCAGAAATTTCAGCAATCTCTTTTTTCCTCCCTAGTGACCTGGTCTAAGGACTTGCAGCAAGATTGCAGCTGAGAGCACCTCAAGTCCTAGTTATTTGCAGAGAGAGCTGAGGCTTTCTTACAAGGGGTGAATACAAGCTGTGAGCCTGAGCGAACCTGCGACTTAGGTATATTTGTTTCAATAGAAATTACTCTTCTTTTATCTTAATGTATCTACAGACAGCAGTTGGGAAAAAGGCCACGTTTCTTTCTATTACTTACCAGTATAAATGATGGGCACGTTAAATACAGCAAACAAAAACCCTGGAGTAAACAAAATCAGCATTTATTCCTCGGTCATCTTTTTACAAGATTGCTTCATGTTTTTCACAGAAGAACACATCCCAGAGATACATGAGTTAATCTACAAAACCAGATATGCAAGCCAAAGTGGTATGGTACATGAAAATCCAAGTGCTTCATAATTTAGTTCTCACAAGCCTATCATCTAAATTTAAGAGAAGTTGCTGTGGGGTACACAAACATTAGTTCTGCCGCACCAAAATGTGATCACTAACTCTATGGACTTAGCTGAACAACATATTTACAAAGCGTTATCTCTACCAGTCTTCATCTAAGATTTGAAACAGGTAGTTAGTTGTTCAGCTATCAAGCCTTCACGGAAGGTGAAACAGTCTAACGTCCCTAAACGGATTCATGCAGTGTTTAGTTTTATTCACAGGAGACACGAGGACAAGTATCTGTCGGCGATGATAAAAGTAGTATGTGAAGACGCGGCATCCTCCTGGAAGGAGTTTGGAGCATCGGTGCTCCTTCATTCATCACTGCTGTGGGTTTGACACTAAGCAAAACTTCAATTGTTATCACATATTAAGAGTCCACAAGCTAAGAATTGCCCTGCTCGCTGGTGGGGCCAGGGGAAGGGGATGGGATGTTTTCAGGTCCCCATCAGCGGAGAAGAGCTGACAAACACCTGCTTTTCTCACAACTCCTGCTGGTGGGGGCTGCTTTGCTGAAAAAGGCTGTCAGTGATTTGTAATGTCAGCATTAAATTGAAGATGCTAAAATACCTTGACTCTTACTGCAGCAATTTAACCACTGCAGAAAAACTGTGTCTTGATTGAGGTTCCTTAACTGTTAAAAAATTAAGGTTCTTTTTATTTTTACTGGTCAGGACTGGTGCAAAGTAGATTTTTTTGGTGGTGGGGGGGTTAAACTGGGCTCTTGTGCTACTCACATCACAAAAGGTGGGCCAAGCGCTTCCCTTATTTAATTCTGTGGAGCTGCACTGCTATTTCTGGTTGGTATCAAGTTATAGCAAAATTTAACTTAGGCTTTAACTCTATTCAGCTACTGACATTAGAAGGAATATGAAAAAAGAAATTAAGAAGTAGCTTCTGTTGTAGTAATCTCCTGAGTGGATTATCACAGATTGCCAGCTGCTTATGCTGAGAGGGTACTCAGGGGAGCGACTGGCTGCAGGTGCTCACAAACATGGATATGATAGTATGGACATCTTTCTGTGTTAAAGGTTTTTACCCATTTCATAGCCTCCAGGATGTTCAACGTGTGAAAAGAAATGGAAAGCCACTAGTGTCCCACCTTGAGCCAAGTAAATTTGCTTCTAATCTTGATGCTAATGTCAGACTACACTAGTATATCTTGGGCAAAACTCTCTGAGATTTTCTCTAGCTGCACTGCATCTATAGAAATGGGAATAACAACATCCTAATTCTTATAAGCACCAGGTGATAGCTGTCTTTCAGTGCCTGACAGGTAAAGCTGTGCTTTTCTGAGTAGTTACATCTAAGACCTGGGGAAAATCTGTCAGTGACAGACTGCCTTCAACTTCCAGCGACTTCCCGCAGGTCGTCCCTGCAGAACAGCCCTTATTTTAGCCGCCTTTCCAAACAGAAAGCCCTCTGCCTTTTTGCAGTCCAGCAGGGAGTCTGTATGCAAACCTGGGGGTCAAATCATCACCTAGTATAAATCACTATGTTCCCATGATATGGCCTTTAATTTTCACATGTCAGGAAGAATACAGTGCTGTACACAGACCAAATACTACATCTTGACACTTCATCCCTTCCACCACAACTGATGTTTCTATATCACTCTTGTAGTACCTGCAGCCATCTCTGACTGCCTGTGGGTACACAGCTAAATGGAGTAACAACAGCTAGTACAGTGCCTTTCACACCCGAACCTGCTCTCAAGCACAGTAATTCACAGTTTCCAAATGCAATTGCTTAAACCAATACGCAACAAAAATGATAATAAGCAAACTCACATAGATGCAGTTGACTTATTAGAATCTAGTCGACTTATTACCTAGTAGAAAATAAATAATGCTGTGTCAAAACAATAATTTAATATAGCAGTCTCTAGCTATTAGTCATTGCAGAACGTATTTAAGGGAAACAGAATCAAAATCAAACTTGCATGCACACACACACACAGAACAGCATGCTGCTCAAAGTGCAATGAGACAGGATTAGAAAGCCACTAAAAAGAAGCTGTCTCAAGTTATTATTTAACTAAAATTACAACAGCCAGAAAAGATACAAACAAACACCTCTGGAGACATTTTTCTCAGGCACAACGCTCTATGTGTGATAATTACACAGCAGTATAATTTTTTTACCCTTGATAACGATAATGATCTTGGTAATGTGCCTCCCTTTTAACTCGGTGCTGCAGAGCTAGAGTCTATGGGGCAATAACAAGAAGTACACTTGGGATTTTTTCCTCCTCCGCTGGACACCTGCAGGCCCACGCTTGTGCTTAACCCTGGGCACCAAATGGCACCTTCAGTCACGGTAGAGACTCGCTCAGTCCAACCTCCTCCAACTGTCCCCACTTCAACCTCATCCCTCACTACAGGAGCTGTTCCAAGGATGAAACAGAGCAGCAGTTTACAGATAAGACTCAAGAGTGTGACCATCATTATCCGTGTTAGCAAGAATGAAAATTAAATCCCTTGAGTGTATTAGCACACTGCCTTGTTGCACAAGCAAGGGGCTAGTGAGGGGCCCCCTCCTCAACTCATGCCCTCTGAAAGGGCCTAGCCTCCCAAAGCATGTGAGATATGTCAAGCTCTTCCACCCTCCCTAGTAATTCACGTGTGCGTATTTCTGACAGAGCGCTGTACGGATGAACTCTGTGGATGTGCATAACAGAGGCCACATTCTCCTACGGCTCCTGGTGGATTTGTGGTTGACTCAGCGCAACACACTCTAACACAGGGCTGACCTTTATGGCACTAAGCTCTTAATTACTACTCAGATGTCTATATCCACAGATGATAAATCCTCTTAATTCAACTGAGCAACAAAGCAGATAAGGCTGTAGTCACACTGTTATTTTAGTATAGTTAATAAGATTCAAAATGACATGCAATTTATTCATTCCCATGTAAAATCTACCACAGGAAAAACAAAACCCCAACCCAATCCTACAATACTGGCACTAAAGTGCATAATGAGATCTTGTCATTCCAAAGTCTGCTGCATTTTAGTCTGATCATTGAGTTGTTTACTGTACAAAAATCTACAATATCTTGAAGGCAGTCAGAACAGGAGTGGGAACTCCAGCCCTAGCAGAAAGGTAGCTTTTTTTTGCACAGGCGAACCTAAATGGTGACTAAAAATAAGCAGCCCAGTTTCTATCTAAAAGTCATATGCTCGTTTTCTTGCTTTGAGATTGCTTAGTCTTTTCCCAAAGAAACTTCCATTTCTGCTAGTCAAAGTTTAGTTTAGTTAAGACTACAGATAAGGATTTGAAGGTGGCAGTGCTCTACATGGTATCATAGTTACATGGTGAGTCATTGTGTGATAGCAGTAATGGGTCTCATGTATTTGCAACAACTAGTACAACGCATCAGTATTTCTCAGATTTCACAGCTGTAAGAAGCCCTATTCATTTACAGGAGCAGTCTTAAGAGATCTACTACAATGGCTTTAAAACATTAGATCAAACT
The DNA here is from genome assembly GCF_000699105.1 of Pygoscelis adeliae. NCBI lineage: Eukaryota > Metazoa > Chordata > Aves > Sphenisciformes > Spheniscidae > Pygoscelis > Pygoscelis adeliae. The sequence continues at coordinate 178,254 of NW_008825071.1, read as the reverse complement.
GGCTGTAGAGATGTCGCGGCCATGATGTCCCATTAACAGGCCCCTTTTATTCCAATATGAATGCTATCCAGGACGGACAAAGGTATGAAAAACAATTCATTGGGTGGTGATGAATAATACTGTTTTGTCTTTATGTTGATCCCCTTTAAAAAACCCCATAATTTAAATATAAATAGATATGAAATGTATAGATAAATATATAGAGATAGCTATGTTAATATGCAGTTTGATCAGAACTGGATTATTCAGAGAAAATCAAAAGGCACCACAATATGTCAGCATTACTGAATAAAATACTCACTATACTTTGCATTTATGTAGTTCTGAAACCAAGCAGTCAGAAAGCCATATACAGCAGGGAATAAATCTCATTATTTTAACCTCACAGCCTAGGCAACTAAGACTCATTCACTTAATGATGAGCCATACTCAAACAACCTCAGGTAAAGAATTCAGCTGTTCTGACTCCCAGTTTTTTATCTAGTTAAGAATCAGAAAGGCTTGGGAGCAAGATAAGAAAAGAAAACTTCAGAAAAACAGAGGATTTTCATTTGGGCCTGTACCCAGAGGTTATAATGAACAGAGGTCTGACTCTCTTCTTTGCCAATAGTCTTAATCAGTCCTATTAGCATTAAACAAATTAGTTGGTGTAAAATCACCCTCTGTTAAAACAACTCCAAATTATACTTGCACACTAGAGAACAGAGTCTGCATGGGTACAAGTGAATAGTGCCTTGTTTTCTTTCTTGTTTAATTAATCCAAATGTATTTAAAGTGAACAGTAATTCATCAGGCTAAAAAGTCCTAAAATGTATCATATCACGTTTGCAGCAAATTCACCTATGTGCAAGGAAAGCCTCATTTCTCACTGCCACTGGTGTTACATTAACATGGCTTTAACTTTGGTTGAGCTAATTCTTAGCTCATTTTAGTGTGACAGGAAAAACAAACTTCAAATCTTCTACATAAGGCAGCTTTAAACTGGCTGCAATTTTTGTTTTTTAAATTATTTGACTCCAGTGTCAAATCAACCTTGGCTACAGATATAACACAGTGACAGACTGCCTTCTGGGCTGAGATGAGAAACAGTCAATTTAACCCGATAATTTGAACCTTAAGGAGTCTTTGATAAGTAAATGAGGATGTAAGACAAGATAGAGAAAGGTTCGTTATGAATCCAAGCTAATGTAGCACTCCCAGACATGGAGAACATGGTCCTCCAGAAGAAACACCTTCCTGCAACCTGGAGAAATACTTTCCTTCTTTCAACAGCTGAATAAAGAAGCAGCAGCTCAGCAATGCTGGGACTTGTCCTGCAGCTAAAGTGCTGTTGGTCCATTTAGAAGTCTCGGTCACGGCAAGGGGGTAAAGCACCAAGACTGCTGATATTTTCAAATCTCTTAGCAGCAGTAACCACACAGCAGCTTTTCTGCAAAATAAACAAAACAAGAATCCAGTTATTTCAGCAGTATACTTTTTTATTTGGTTAAGTGTTCTAGGACAACCACATGGTGGTTTCTTTGTGCACAAGGAAAAGAAAGCAGCGTTGAAACTTCTTGCTTACGAAGGGTTCTTGCAGCCACCTTATTTGTGAGATGTTTTATACAATATTAAAAAGACAAGGCCTCTTTGTTAAGTGGAGAAATGGTCCTGGAGGTCTCTCCTGAAATGCAGCTACTCTGCTTTTTTGCCCCTCTTGTCATACAGATCACAGCATGAAAAGGCATGCTGCAAACCTCTCCATTTATTTGTGTTACCACTGCAAGCATTTATAATGCCAGGCCTAAATCAACTGGCACTTGAGTGTATTATTTTGGGTTAAATGTGGTAACCGTACTACTTGCCTGATAAAAATAGCTAAAGGGATTCTTTAAAAACAAAGGACTGCTATGACTTTAGATCCACTCATTAAGTAAACTCAAATAAACTCCAAAAAGAAAAACACACGCAGAGGAAATAACACTGCAAAAGCCAAAACCAGGTTTTCCTGCAGGTTAGATCATGGGTAGGTTACTATGTTACAAAGCTATAAAAAGTCTATTTAAAAATAATTTTGACTGCTGTTGGACAGTCAATTTATCTCAAAGTTGATTTTCGTTGTAATAGAAAATTGGGTAATACAGTGCTTCCTGCATTAGAGAGGGAGAGTTTTCACCATTTGGTTGCTGTGCTTGAAGTTAGTGGCTTGAAATGGGAAATACAGATAAAAACACTAGTCCTGTATCAGGTCAGGAAAACCTGTTTAGAAGACTACTACGTAGAAGCACGCAGGTGAGTGGACCAAAGCTTCATGTAACCTGTCCCAGCATCAGTGAAGTGGGGATGAATGCTGAGGGTCACAAGGAGGTATTCATTCCCACTGGATTCCCACTTCAGAAGTTGATGTTCAGACATTACCATATCAGGAAGTTATGTGGCTTCAGAGAGCAAGTAAGATATAATAATAGTACCTTAGCCCTCACTGACCTCCAGTGTACCATGGAAAGGCAGCTTCAAGTCCCCAAGACAGCTCATTTAAAGATCATTAACTTCTGTGTCACTACACTGCACTGTATAAAATGTATTCTAGTTTTACTTAGTCAAAACAGAACAAAAATTTCAACCTCTCACAATACTCTCTTTTTTACATGTTTCTGGACAAAACCTGTTGCAAACGAAACCCAGTACCTCACTTGCCCTATCAAGCAGATGATGCATGATGGCAGCATTAAAAACTTCCTTGTGGTGAGAAGTGGACTACTTTTATTTTGGCATCCTGGTTGTTACTCATGACGCACGACTAAGAGGAAGTGGTTTTACAGTGTGTGCATTCTCAGCCTCATTCACATCTTGACCCTCCACTGAGTTTTGCCCAGAGATGCCCCCAAAACCTTTGAGTGGTTCCCATGGTCCTTCAACAGAGGCACCAACTTCTGTGGTAGCTGGTAAAAGGGGCTGTGGGAATTGGTGTACTGGTTTATGGAGATGCTGTACTGCCTGAGGCAGCCTGATTTCAAAGTGGCTGAGTGAGTATGCTTTGGTCAAAGACCAGAGACAGAACATGAGAGCAGACTTGAGTCTCCCTGATCCCCAGGGAAGGCAACCAAGCCAGCCTGAGAACCACTAATGAAGTGTTTGTTAATGAAAGGGCAAAGAGAGGGAGCAAGAAAGAAAGGAGAGAGAGATGCTCTGTCAAAGTTGTTTGGGTTGCTACAGGCTAAAAGGGCAGAGAAGTGCCCTGTCAGAACTGGGTCCGCAAAAGTGTGGAGCAGCTTCTTTTAGGGGACACCTCACTTTCGTTTCACTACAGTTAGTGGAGCTGCCCTGAGGGTCTGGCCCGTGCCTTTGCTAAAAAGTAATTACTTTTCATATTTCTACAGTTTTTAAACCATACTCCTAACCACAGCATGAAAACCTGAAAGCTTTCAACACTGAAAAATTATTGGGTGAAATACTGCCCCATGAGAGCCAGTGGGAGCATAACTATTCCCTCTAAAATGGCCAGGGTTTGCAGCACATACAGCTTCATATGTACGATTTTTTTTTCCCACATTGCTGTGACTTCATATAAGCGATAGGGCCAGTTTACATTTTGAATGCTTTCCAAACAACAGCAGGGATGGTGGTGGCGAATACAGTTTGGACCGCGCACTTTGGACTGTGCAAGGATTTCGGCGGCCCACTGTTCCCTTCTGCAGGGGCTACACTCTTTACATCTGAAGAAATACTTGGGACCCGAAACAAACCTTCCGTTTGGCAGCTCTTTCAGAGAAGTTATTGAGCCGGGGGTGCTTGGGACACACCTTTAGCCTTTTGCTAGGGGAAAAGAAAAACAAAAAAAGAAAGAAAGATGACATTATTTGAGCATTAACTGAAGGTCAATCACATCTTACCTCTAGTTAAGGTAATGGCAGAACACCACAACATCAGCTTATTTAGTGAAGCTATTTTTGTAAAGCACAAGAAGTATGAACAAAAAACACCGGGGGAGGAGCTACAAAGGACGACATGAGTTGTAAGGTTTTTATTAGGGTAGGGTTTCCCCAGAAGAAAATTGGTGATAGGAAGCAGCAGAGCAGGTAAGCAGCCCGTGTTCTTGTAGCATTTGGAAAAGACAGCCTGTTCCCCAGGTTGCAGAATTGGATCTTCACTGGAGCCCAACTAAAGGAGTCAAATTGTATCCTATGAAACCCTCTAAAGAGACACTTACCTCTGACAAATTCTCTTATTTTTAACGTGTATGCACACTTATAAATCTTCTAATCATCTCATGGGCATTGCTGTTCTGGCAGATTATCACGAAAACTAAAGTTCAATGAAAATTATAATAATTTATTTGATTGTTAATATTTCTGATTTTATACTACTTCTTGTTATCCTTACTCTGTATAACAGGAACATCTCGCAAGGACAGAGCTGTCGACACTGCTCAGTCCATCCTGCTCAGAACCCACACCATCTCATCAGCAGAGCTACTACTGCTTTCTTATCATCATAATCTTTGCTCTTATTTTAATAAGATTATTTTATTAATTAATAATATGGTCTCTTAATTCTTAATGATGGCTGTAGTTCAAAAGGCACCTTGACATATACATCCTAGGCAATACAGCAGTCATTTTATTTAACATAGATGTGCTTTGCCTGCATAGGAGGAAGCGAATATTGCACTTCAAATGCTGTAAAAATTCTGAAACCTGCTTAAAATTATCCCCTCATGAGCCACTGAACCACAGAGTGGACTCACTTAGATTCAGCCAACAGCAAGTTCATCAACAGTGTGACTCTTCCAAACTCACTGACAACAGAGGAATATTCAAAACGGTTTAAAATCTTGTTGATCCTCCAACTCAGCCCAGTGGAATTGTTCATGTGAACAAACAACTGCTTCTTTCGTGTTGGCCACTAAGCTGGTTACCCTCGAAGGGCAAGAAGGTGCTTAAGTACAAAGATGTCCACTGGCTGAGGTTCCAGGCTCTGTTGGGAAAGAGAGCCTGGAAACCCTTGGGAAGAGGTAGGATGAAACCTAACAGTACTCATAGGGGACCTTCAGGAGAGCCTGGAAGGGCTTTCAAAGCAGGAAGCAGAACCATCCCCAGCTGGAAAACTCTTTTCATACGGTAATTCAGTGCTCATTTTGTAAATAGTCTCATTTTGCTAAGAAATTGATCCACTCTGCAACACACAGCAACTGCATGACCATATATTTCTTCCCAGACATGCAAAAACCGATGAGCAAGTGTGAGCATGCAAATTAAAACAGCTAAACAAAAGCAAAGGGACACACGTGGCTCACAGAGGCAAGAAATGCAGCAGCAAGGAGGACTCAAAAACAGATAAGAAAAATGTCAAAGCAAATAGTGACGTGGCAACACAAGAAGGTAACAGCAGATCCACAATGCACACGGATATTTAAATTTATGGACCTGGAGTCTGCAGTGGAGCTTGTGGTCTGATAACCACGGGTGTTTTAAGGCAGCAGTTGCACTTATTCTCCAGCTAAAGGAAAACCAGAATGCTGTTAAGTGTTTTTCTTAGAATCTTACAATTCGACAGTTATCTCCTACAGGTCATGTGTTCTGCCATCATGCAATGCTGTCCTCCCAGGACACTGCGCGAGATGGCAGCTAATCCCTAAAGTTAAGTTCAGTTTCACAGCAAAAATACATTCAGGTAACTTCAGATCATTTTATGGACATAATGAACAACAACAATGAAGTGGCATTATATTATTCTACGGGGACATAAAACACTTTGATAAGTCATGATAGTTCTGCAATGGAACAGTACAAGTGACACAACTGTGACATAATGGCACAGAACACACATTTCAAAGATACAGGGATTATATACCATTTTTCCTTGATGAGAAGCTTTGAGATGAAATCTTTGGCCTGATCAGAAACACCTCGAAATTCCTCATCTTCAAAATCCCAGCTACAGGACAGGATATTGTTGAGGGTCTCATTGTCATCATCACCCAAAAAAGGAGACAATCCACTGAGGCTAAAGTAACAAAAAAAAAAAAAGTTCAATCCTCCTGTCTTTTCCCCTTCCTGTACACGATCTCCAGTGTGCCACCTATGACTGTTCTGTTACTCCTGGCCTAATTTGCAACATGTTATTGTCTAAGAAAATCTCCAGACCATTCCCATTCTCTCTTCTATTTGCATGTTTAAATAATCACCCTTCTTCCCTAACAAACCAAGCGTTACTGTCGTTCATGGTAGGTCATATTTTCTAGACCTCCGACCACTCTTGCACATACTTACTGGCAACTTACTAAGCAGTCTACATTATTCTGGAAGTGTGATGCTCAAACGCTCATGAGAAATGTGCAATGAAAAAAAGAAGACAAGTTCATGGTGATTGGAAAAGGGGAGAGATTACTGAATATGGAATTTGGAAAGAAGCTTACATTTTTCTATTTTGGGTACAGATTTTGTCAACCTTCCAGTGTAACAACAAATTTGGATGACTGACACATTTCAGCCTAGAAACAGCTTACAAAGCAGAGACTGAATCCTACTTACAGCATATAAGCGATGACACCTATGCTCCACATGTCTGTAGGAAAGGAGACAAACTCATAATTCACAACTTCAGGAGCAAGAAATTCTGGAGTCCCAAAGTTAACTCGAAGTTTTTCCCTGGGTTTATATCTAGGAAATGGAAACATTAACAGAGAACATCAGTTATAGCTCTAATTAAAGTTGTATCATAAACTGTTTAGCAATTAGAGGGATTTCAGAAGCATACAGGAAATTCAGTAGAAAAACAAGGACAGACAGAGGTACAAAGTAAAAGTAAATATACCCATATATAGAATGAAAAATGTTTGCAAGCTTTATATCATACTTCAGGGCAAAACCCAACTGCTATACAAAGGAAGACATTCAGATTTCAAGGAGTCCTCAGAGCAGCTGTTATCAGCCTTTGGGGACTTCTCCATATCATAGGTATGGAATTTTTAACCAGTAAATCCTTCACTGAGGTTATGGTACCTAATTAAACTAGAAAGTGATATAGCATGGGATATATTGTAACAGACCTTGAGGTCTCTTACACTCTCTTTTGAAGAATCTCGTAACATCGGAGACAAGAGACCAGACAAGATATACCACTGGTTTTGTCCATTTTAGCTCTTCCAATCTACTTATGTGCATGCTCAGTCAGAATCAGCCCTCTTTCAACCTTCTACCTGAAAAAAGACTTCAGAACAAATCTTTTTTACTCAGCTCCAATAAGGCTCACATGACTCATTAAAAGATATCCCTGGTTAAAAGAGCTACATTAAATTTGTCTGAAGAACAGTAGGAGACCATTATGTGTCTAATATGTCATTGTAGAGATGTAATACTTTTTTCATTGTTTCCTAATTCATTTACGATCAGCAAGAACACGTGCACATACCTTCTTGCCAATCCAAAATCAATAATTTTTATTTGATTTGCTCTTCGGTTCACACACAGGATATTCTCAGGCTGCCCAGAGAAACCAAAAAACACTTCAATGAGAAACAAGTATGAAAAACTGGACTTTTAGCAAACTGTAGGGAGAAAAACACTAAAGACACAGCAATCATCTCATAAGCACCTTTTGCATTCCTCCTTGTTCAGATTTCTCTGCATAGGTACCCCACCCTGCTATCACACAGCAGTTGGGGTCGTGTGTTCTGTGTCTTGCAACTGCTTTTTCTTCTCCTCGGCTTTTCAATTTGACATAAGGCAGCAGTTCAGATAAAGAACTCATTAGGGGGAGGGGGACAGAGAATGCAGACTTCCAAAGAGGGGGTTCAGGATGCTGGCACTGTGATTTTACAGACCTTAATAAACTGACACTGATTTAAAAAAAAAAAAACAAACCCAAAAACAAATTTGTTGGGCTTTGAAGCTTACCTTACAGCTTTAAGTTTCTGAGTTCACAAATGTTCTGGCAGTAACTGTCTGATTGAACACTGATATATTAAGCTAGCCACATCAACTTTATGCTTTTCTCAGATATTTTAGCAAAAGGTAGGATTCACAGGTTAAATCCCTCTGGATTTTCATAGGGCCAAATGCTGTTCTTCACTTCCCTGGCAGGAATACATTAACTTCCTAGAATTACTCCAAATTCATACAGAAGGGACTGCGAACAGAATTTGGTCAATTGTCTTTGAAATGTAAATACCTAAAATACAGTCTCGTATTCACTGCCAGCAGTTTTATAGCTACTCCGTCTTCCTTCTCATTGAGTCCTCTTTGAAACAAAACAGCCCTCGACACTTAAAACATTAGTTAACCTTTGTCACCATTACTAATTCATTTTACATGTAGGACTTTTAAGCACCATAGGACTTTTAAACACTGTATGTCCATAGTTTCTGAGGTCCTGGATGATTATGGTCAGGATGATTTTTTTTCAATTTCAAGCTTTCTTCTCCAAACTCATTTGTTACTGACAGCAATCTATGAACAAGCAAAACAGAAGGGAGAAGCTATAGCTGGCAAGCACATGAAAAGAGGTCCCTGGGAAGAATTTCTTGGATTGTATATGTATCTTTTTGTCAGCAGTTTGACCTCATATTAAAACTGTGCCATCTCCAAGAACATAATTAATGTGTCCCAGAGAACCGTGCAAACTTCTGCTTGACAGGTTTCTGGGTAACTGAACGTTTATAAAGAAAGAGAAAAGTGAGTCTGGTCATTGATTAGCAACTGAAGCAGGTCCCAACAAGCATCTGCTCATTTGCTTAACCACTGCAATAATATATATGCTAACAACATTAAAGATGTACTACATTAACTCAGTTATTACAAGCCAAAAACAGCAGCCGTAATAAAAATCTCACCAAAGAGAAAACCATCTTGGGCACTTTTTGTGTCTTTTTTCTTTGTTGCAAAGCTCAGGGATTACTAGGAAGCTTTATAGCCAGTCATAAAACTAAAGACATCATCCCATTTTATTCCTGCACTAAACAGAGGTAAGAAACAAGTCTATTATTTGATAAAAACTTGGGTCAAGGTAGAAAGGACCAGCTCAAATGTACAATCTAATGAAAAATACCTTTACAACAAATGTTTTCTAAGGGGTGACAGTTAACCATTAGCAGTGAACCAGAGTAAGAATGTGCAATTGGTGGATTTGTTTTTAAAAAGAAGTGAGGGGACTTTTTGTGTATATAGCTGAATAGTTCAGATAACTAAGTACGTAGCAGAGAATCTGCCACCCTTCTCTGGGCATTCAGCTGCACTAGCAGCTATTGCCTAACCCAACACAGACGTACTTATTTGTTACATCAGCCACTGACTATTTTTATTTCTTTTATTTTAGCAAGTACATTTTAATGTATTTTCCCTTAAGCTGGCTATCTATTGATGCCTTTTCATGACCATGACAGTGTAGTGTAGTCCTCAGAAAGATGTACAGGGTTTCCATTGATCCTGAATGACCCTTGAATTTAGTTCCACTCACTCATGCCTTGTTTTCCGCATCGTAAAAAATGGGGATAATTGCTACGCCATGGCTGATGTGTAAAACAGAGAACTTGTGCAGTTGAATTAAATAACATTTGCACAATATCTTGAGATTCAAATATAAAAATTGAAAATAGCAAGATATTTGTGGTCAGCTGCTGGCTTTCTGTAAAATCAGTCTGTGGAAAATTCAAGCGCTATGAGGCTTATGATATACGACCACAATTCTCATCTAATTTACTTACTCCTGTAGTAATTTAACTGATCCCAGTGTGGTTAAAGTAAATACACATTGGTCTAAGGAAAGCAGAATAAGGCCCTTCGTTGTTTCTGCCATGGGAATCTGCTAAGCTGTATGGTCTACCATTAAGAATAAGAATTTCCACAGCTGTCATTGCACAAAACATACATCTAAATTCTCTACCTTGAGATCCAAATGAAGAATGTACATTTGGTGCATGTACTGAATTCCCTCGCAGATCTGTTTTATGAACAAGATAGTATCCATCTCTGTCAAATTGCAGTTTTCATCAATAATTCGATCAAATAACTCTCCTCCTTCCACACTGATGAGAGAAAGACAATAAAGTGCTGACCAAGTCCAAATCCAATCCCATGAAGTTAGAGTAATACAGAATTTATGCTATTGACTATTTTAATCATTCACAGTCAAGTTCAATAAGGTGGGTCTACAACATGAGCTTGTACTCTGATCTGAACTTTCCAAGAACTGGGTTCTGATGCATACTGGCCTGAACTTCTTCAAAGTCTGAGAGTCCTGTCTCCCATCCATTGATAAGTACGAAAGTCTTGAAATTTGAACCTTATGCCGCTTTGAGTCATCAGTTTGTACCAGTGAAATTAATGAATTCACATGGAAAACCAAGACAACATGCTGGAGAATCTGCATTCAAATCCGTAGTCTCCTCCCTCAGAGTTTAAGAGGGACATGATCCAAAATTTGAATTTGAAACTATCTAAAGTCAACAAAAATGAATTCTTAATATCTCATCACATTTCAGAATGCCCCCAGCTTACTCGTTCATAGCTACACAGACATTTACCTTTTGTGATAGCTAATCACGTAGACCAAATTCAGAGGACTATCTGAGAATGTCCAGAATAGCAAAACTCACATAACTTTGAACCTTCTGCCATGCCTTTCAATGTTTTAGTTAAGCCCTTTTTGGCTTCCTAAAGACAACATCTGTGTAATCTGACTTTAAGGCAGCTATTTTGTGCCTAATTAGCCTGATAACCCAGCATAAAACACAGGTTTATCCATTCAGGCACCCAGTATAAGGATTAGGCACAACACCTACAGCTGGCTCCTCTTTGTGAAAAATGTCTTCTTGTTTGCCTCACAGAACTGGAGATATTCTGAGAGGTCTGGTTCTAGCTGACACAAATTAAAATTTTAAATTAAAGAGAAGATATATAACACAGCTCTAACTTCAAATGGAGCAGTGGCTTTACAGCGCCAGGAATGTGGCACATCACAGAAAAAAATGCATAAATTGCTGCATGGGAAAACTTTTCTCTTAAATTCCTTTTTTTTTGTTGTTCCTGAGAACATCTTTCATATGTTCTTTCCACCTGTAAGAAGCTCTATTTCTAATTTCAGGAGAAAGTAAGAAGGAAATGGACAATTCTAGCAAAAGTGGTAAAGACAGAAAGGGAAAAAAAAAAGAACACACTTACTATTCCATGACTAGTACAATGTCATTTTTTGATTCAAAGGCATCATATAGCTGGATGAGGTTCACGTGATTCAGCTGGTTCATGACATTGATTTCATTCTTTACTTCGTCCTGTAAAGAGTCATAAGTATTGTTACAGAAACCTTTTCTTGAAGAAAGCTACATGAAACAGGACATAGTTTGAACCAGACATCTACATTATCTTCATGTTTTTACTCGTGGCAACCAAACACAGGGTTTTCCTTTGATTGCTCCTGCAGTGATAGATGGCAAGACTATAGGAGCTACTAGACTGAACTCAGAGCTCGAGTCGGGGACTGCTTCAGTAATAAGCTATTTGGGGGGAAAAGGAAGGAGAGAGCCCACATGGACAAGCGGTGGGTTCACAGGGATGTAAAGAAAAGAGAGAAGCAGAATAGGACTTGGTTCTATCAGCTGTAGGTATACAAAATCAAGGTGTGTAAGAAAAGTCCAGGACAGTCCTCAAAACCTCCCTTTGCAGTAGGGGACAGAGACTGGTACCTCCATTCAGCCCAACTATATTTGACATGCAGTTTAGGATGGCCTGAACCATTCTCTGGTGGTGCCAATCTCTCTCCATTGACTATAAGGGGATTCTTGATGATCAGCTTGGCCACAGCTATACCTTAGCAACCCCAGTTAGCTGAGACAAATCCCACCCTTGAATGCCATTAATGACACTGCTGTCACACAAAGGATGTTACGCAGATGGCCATGAGGTTTGCAAAACAGGCCAGACTAATTCTTCTTATCTGTATTTGTATTGATGTCAGGAGCCCAGATCATGCCTGTTATCAGCATCCCTCACAGTGACATCAAGACATTGCAGCAAAGGCTACAGTGTGCTTGGGAAGCAATATGCTATCTCACAAGCCTGACAAATGTTTTTACCATTAAAGAAAACACTAAGAGAATTAACAGCAGAAAGCAAAAAAGTAAAACCAAAGAAACACAAAGAGCTGAAAAGAGAGTTGGAAAAATTAAGATTTAAAAAAAAAAAAAAAAAGAGAAAACCCAAGAAGAGGACTTTGATGAGTTGTTCTGAAGGAGAAGGGAAATAGAACTAGAGCCAATGGTAATCCAGCAGGTCCTATGAGTGTGATGGCTTGTGAGCCACTTGGCCATGGTCTGTTGTGTAGCTGAAGAACAGTGTGGGATCCATTGGGGAACAAAAGACTAATATCACACTCTACCAACCTTCTGTTTAGGACCTTTTGCTTTTATAATTTTGGCTGCTAGCTTGAGACCTGTTGCTTTCTCTTCACATTTGTGCACTTGACCAAATCGCCCTCTAGGGAAAAAAAGGAAAGAAAAAAAAATCATCCAGTGGTACTGGTGTCAGGCCCTGAATGTAAACTAGGTTATAGACAACACAAATTATCCTCTCCCTACTGGGTTCCATTTCAATTGCTCTATTGCTGCTATTTTGTTCTGTAGATTAGACTTGCTACTACTCATTTAGACACACCAAAATCACACACTGTTCTAGCTGATATTATCCCACTTGTATGATTCATTGTACTCACCTCACACGCAATGACTAATCCTGGGGAAGTCAACATACTGTAAGGATAATAACTCACTTATGTGCACAATCTGCCCCTCTCCATCTCATCATTCTCCTCCAAGGGAGGGCTGTGATTTCCTGATGAAACAAAGCCCTACCCAAGACCATGCTGCCATCAAAAACTACAATATTACTCTCTCATAAACAATGTCAGCATGAGAGATCAAGTAACTACATGGCCTGTCAGATTAGGCTGCTGATCTATCTGAAAACATGCATGTGTTTTCAGGGATGGGATCCACTGAGAGAAAGAAGGCTACAACATGTCTCTACGTCCTGCTGGCTGCAATGTGAGGTAAAGTATTACAGCATCCTAGGAGCCCTGTCATAAAACCTGAAGACAGCTGGCTGACCTAGAACAATACCAAATACAAGCCAAGTCTGGCAGTGCCAAACCTTAAGCCAAAATTCACTCACACAGTAAAATCAGCCTCCTGTTTTCATCCTTCTCTAAAGCTCTGTTAGAGCTTAGACTTTCATGACTTCAGCTCTAGTGAGGCATGTTGCTTCCATTCGCCTCCTGAGGTGCTTGGCTGTAAATTTGTGCCTTGCTTTCCATGTTGATTGGGTTCACCTGACTTACCCTCCCAGGATTTCATTCTCGCTGACATTATAATAACTGCTGATCCCCACCCTTTTGGCTGAGACAATCCGGTGATCAAATGGTGCTGGTGGAGTAGGACTATCATCTACAAAAGACAAAACAGACAGATAGAATATGAGTGGTCACACGCAGTGCTTGTCTATCTCGTATTTTAGTCCCACTTTTCCCCAGATAAGTTCATTTAAGAACTGAGTACACCTACTGTAAGTTTTATAGATAGGTCTTTCTCTGTTATTTAAAAAGGGTTTTATTCCAGGAGCTCTGGCTCAGAAAACAGGGTGTTGCTGGGGAGCTACACTACTAAGACAAGGACTCCTTTATTAAGTTAGCATCTTCTGCACAACAGCAGCAAGAGGCAAAGTGAAGACCGCTAGACTAAATCAATGTAGCTTCATGCCCACAAAGGGCCTCAGCAATTTGTTTGGAAGGAATTCAGCTTTTTCTCTGAATTTTTTTTCCCCCCCCTCAGTGACTGTTAATAGGTGAGTATGTACTGTAACTCTCCAGTGGGGTAGGAAGAGAGACGGAGCTCTCCTCTAGGCCCAGCTAAAAGAGGCTATTTCCCAGCTTTTGCTGTTCATAGTGAAGAATCCCTTTCTCTACTGATCGACACAACTTGTCATTCTCCACAGTGTGGTCATCACCTTTAAAGATCACATTTAGAGCTTGTGCACATGAGGGAGTTTCACCCTGGCAGGCAGCACCTGGGATTTCCAGTATGGCTCAGGACCCGGTGTGGTAGGACACATGGTAACTGTCACGTGCTGCTCTGAAGAATTTCTGTCCTTAAAAAAAGATGGCAGATAAAAGGTAAAAAGGGGCACAGAGAAGGGATGGGTTCCCAACATCACACTGCAGCAGCTATGGAGTTTCAGCACAAATGCAGGTCTCTGGTATTATTGTCCAGACCTCCACATGCTGGACTATTCTGCCATCCTGATGTCAAAATCCCTGCTGGAGACCAGCCCTGCATGCCTAATTTCTCTTTGGATTTTTTGCAGGGTGTTGCGACTTCAATTTCATACCCACGTTGTTTTTCATTTGATTGATATTCCCAAGAGTGACCTTTGGCTGACCAAGGTGACAAATACTTCTTCAACTGTTTGGGAGGGCTAGAGCCCCAGCCTTTCAACATGAGCTCTCTGATTTGGAATGCCAGCTCCCTTTTGTGTGAGGCTTGTTGAGCAATTTTAAAACTGTTCATTACTCCAGTGAAAATGATTAAAAACACAAACAAAAAAACCCCATGACAGCATGTAGCTGGCAGGAACACTTTGGTCATTAATGTAGCAGTAGATTGTCCTTATTCACAGTGAATGTCCATTTTTCCAGGACACCAGCTGTGTATCTAGATTTCTCTTTTGACAGTGTTAATAACTTACGTGGTCAGGAAGTTAGTTCATGGTCAAGGAATTGTGAAAAGCTGGGGCTTCTGGAAGTTTGCCACCTACTTGGGATTCTGAAGAGTTTGAATTGCACATCCTTAAGTATGGGCCTTTGCCTGTTACCCAGACCCCCAAAGTGTCAAGAAAACCTCTACCCTAAAGGCAGAAGTTGACTCTAACAACACAAACTCCAAGGGCCCCAGCACGTAAGTGACAGAAGAAAATGTCAGCTCCCAAATGTTACCAAACTTTGGGCAAGGAAGTGTTCTTTTAAAGAGGCCAGAGTGCCTCTTTAAAGCTATGCCTAAGTTTTAGCCTTCAAGATTTTCCCAGTGACAGACCCTGTATTTTTCTTTTCCTGCACACCAGAGGGGATTTCTCCCTATTCAAGAACAACCTCCCATTACAGATCAAAAATGCTCCGAGAGAGGCACTCTAACCTTAATGTCATCCCTAACAATCTGCCAGAGCTCAGGACAGGTTACGGAGTTTAAAGTTTTAGTACACTATCTCCTGTTTCCTGCTACAAGAGCCTAGCACAAACATTTAATAAATGTTTCCCTTTCCCACTCTCCCCCCATTCCCAAAGCAAAGAAATTCATTCTGAGTCCTATGCATGCACACACGCACATATATCTTCAAATCCTTCAGGCCATCCTCTCATGTGCCATCACTTCATATACAGGGATAGGCACTGAAATTCTCAAGCTGGAGGTCTAATATTAGAAATCTCCGCTTCACCCCAGTAAGCACTGCTTCAGAGTTCAGTGCCTGAGCACCATTTATCTGACTGTTCAACAGCATCAGTCAGGCTTCCACACAAAAATCTGTATTTCTTTATTTTATAGGCTGCAGTTGTTCTCACTTCAGATTGCAATGGTACGAATATGAGCAAGTTGGTTTTGCAGGCTACATCCAGAGCATTGCAGGTTCTGTGTTAACACGTGTTCTCAGCACTTCCACAGGTCAATCAATTTTGCCACACATGATATAATTTCTCCCACCACTCTATACTTAGGAGTTTTAGCTCCGTTGTTAAAACAAGAG
>NW_008825071.1:158923-162455 GCF_000699105.1 Pygoscelis adeliae | reverse complement strand
TAGTATTAGTGTAGTAGTTGTGGCAGAAGCAAATTAGTTGCGACTAATTTCTGCCAGAACAGAAGCCTCTAAGATGGAAGCAAACAGAACCATGTTATTTCCCATCTGCTTAGGATGTGGCCCGTGAACAACTGCTTCCCGTCAGAGCTACCATGCACACCTTTTCCCCCTGCTAATTACAATCATGAAATCATTCTCTTCTATGGATGTCTCTCTCTGATCATCACCAGTGGAATCAAATGCTTTGCCTTCAGGAATTTGATCTCTTCCTGTAAGAGCTTTTTTTAATTTTACATATGCCATCAGCACTTTCTGCATCTAGCCTGCTCTTTTTGTTGTCATCTTTGATTAGGCCTTCATCATTCACTCAATGCTTACTGCTACCACTATGCTCAAATTGGCAGGTCTGCTCAGTCACTGAACTATAATTTCCTGTACCTTTTTCGCAGCCTTTACACCTGCAAGGACAAAACATGGCATTAGAGCAGGGTACACTTAAAGCAGAGCAAATTTAGAAATATAGGTGAAAAATGCCTACACATATATTGCATTCAAATAACATTAGGTTATTTTACTTCATGGTATAAAACAAACTTTTAATATTCATTTTGAGAAATAAGAATGACCCCTAAGTTAATCACGACAGCAAAATGTTTATCCATTACTGAAATCCTCGCCTGAGTTCTTCTAAATTTAACATTTGGCTATCAACCCAACCTTTAAAGCAATGGTAAAGCATTGCGATTTCACTCTGTTCGTATAGGTTCCTGAGAGCTTAAACTGGTTTATCCCTGAAGGGCTATATATCAATGCAGCCAAGAAATAATTACAGTAAATAAATTTATCAGTTAATAAACTGATAAACTGAGCAAAGTTTCACAGTTTTATGTTATCACCTAAGTTACTACATTTTTCAGTAACTTAATTCCCAGTTGGTACATGGCCTAATCTAACCTTACTTTGCTCATAGGTTATATGATGCTGCGGTATATAAACATAACAATGGGAGAATTCTCCTCAGAGATGAAGAATAGTCTAACATAATTCACATGTTCCTAACCTATTTCCCAAGCAAACAACCAAAGCACACTGCTAGTACCATGTATGGTAGATTGTTTCCCTGTCTTTTTTAAGGGTAAAATTTCAGCTTAGAGCTAAGATCAGAGAGATAAACTCATTTTACACTTTTCTATTGGGCTGGATTTTCACCAATATTTATATGAACCAGCCACTTTGACTTGAAACTGGAACTACACATTTTTCTAAAGCACGGGTCTCTTAAGAGTGTGCAGCCTGAGCTTCAGACCTTACCTTCCCTCTTGTGCCTCTTGATCATGGCTTTGTCCTGCCTCATCTTCATTTTGGGAAGGATCTGGTGGTTCCTCAACTTCTTTTTCACTCTTATCAGCATTTCCCTCCCCTTCATTCTCCCTCTCCTCTTGTCTTTCATCTCCAGACACATGATGTTCCTCCTTCCTCTCCCCATCTCCTGGGGACTCACTCTCTCTCTCCTGCCCAGTTATCCTTTGACAAGCATCATCAACAGCATCTTCTTCTTGCTGCTTTTCTGTAGTGAAGGATTTCTGAACAGAGCTTCTCCTGTATTTGTAATGGCTTTCGAAAGCCAAACTTTCTCCTTTCTCCTCTAGCCCTTCAGTATGAAATTTGGGAGGATCCATTTGCAGCAGAACAGAACTTTCCCTTTCGGCATTTTCCCTGTTGAGCTTATCAACTTCTTCCTGAGAACAGGACTGGTTCTTCTGGATGGCCCCCTCTGTAAGTAAACGGATTACCAAGGAATCTGTCAGTAATACTCTGATAGTCAGTAACAATAGTAAAGTAGGGCTGTGCACTTAGCATAACTTCTGTTGCATTTTGAACTAGGCACTTGCTTTCGTCTCCCAGTTTCAAGGTCAGTGTAAATGTCTGAGCAGACTACTTCTTTAAAACAGGGATATCATGGGTCACAAACTCTTCCTTTCAGACACAGCACTGGAAAATGTTTTTCTCACTCCAATTTATTGTCAGCCAAGTCAAGGTTAATAAACTTCTCATGCAAAGCACTTTTTTGGGCAGTTTGCCACCATGTGCACAGGCATGTGAGAAGTAGGTTGGTGTTGCTTGGACAATTCTCACTTATGCTGATGAGCACACACGTAACCCAACCAACTTCACTGGAGCTGCTCAGGACAGTAATGGCTATTTCTGTGCAGTTGTACCCTTAGGAACCAGAAACTGATCAGAAAAAAAATATTCTAACCTGTTGAATCTGGTGGCTTCTTCTTTTTTGTTCCCGTCTCATTCAAGTGTGACTTTTCTTTGATGACCTGTGAGAAGGCAATTGATGTATTAGTGTATACAGTGTTCATGTTGTATTGTTCCTCATGAAATTGCAGCCTGATTTTTTTGGTCAAATCCAAGTACTCTGTGTTCTGACTCGCACTTTTCCTATAAATGATGGTCCTTATTTTAATCACTACCAAGCTGATCAGATTGGTACCAGTGTAAAGCAAGAGAAATGATCTCAGTTGTAATCAACATCAGTGCTGGCATAAACACAGCCCTGAAAAGGTCAGGATTGAGCCTCAGGACTAAAAGAAAAAAACATCCAGAAATGAGCTGTTGCCCTGCACTAGCTTTTGCTGTTAAAAACTAGGTTAGTTAAACCAAAGCTAGGAATATTTAATATTCTAGTAAAATGTTCAGTAACAGTCTTACTGACAGATTTCAAAAAGTTTTTTGCTGTTAATCAACATCTGGTAACAGCATTTTTATTGATCCAATAATTTATTACAGGCTGACCAAAACAGTTACTAGGAATCAGAGCATATAAACCATAACGTCAGCTTTGTAGCATTCTCTCTTATCTACATTTTACAATGTTACAGTGACATCTAGAGGTGCTTTATACCAGGACAGCTCTTCATAACAACTCTGCTATCAGAGTTATCTTTATGGCTATTTACTCATATTCCTATGCCGTTTGCTCAGTGTGTTTTTTCATCAGCCACTCCTAGACTTGTAGTAGGACAGTGACCACAGTAAACCATGCTGTGTCTGCTGTTGCTCGGTGCTCCTTTTCCACCTGCCTTCTTCCTCTCACAGTACTATGAAACTGGCACTATCATTATCAGTAATAGATCCACAGGGTGTGAAAAACGCAGATACCTCCAAATATTTTCCAGAGAGATGACTTTTGGTCTTTGAGCTACCAGCTGAAACAGCGTAATACATATTTCAACAAAATAGACAGGGCCAGGCATTTATTTTTGAGTGTCTTAACCATGCAAGCAGTCCCACTGCTTATTCTTATTGTACTCTGGGCATGAATCAGTCCCATTACTAAACATTTGTTCTGGTAAGCCCTCTGCATTTTTTATGCTTTATTTTTTTGGTTTTAATTTCATCAGGCTATATAGAAAATAGGCATGAAATTAAAGCAATGTGTGTCTGCTATAAACACTGAGTTCAAGGGAAAGGAAACTCCATGAGAAGCAAGAAGAGTTGAGGAAAACTGGATGAAACTGCACAG
>NW_008825071.1:136449-158900 GCF_000699105.1 Pygoscelis adeliae | reverse complement strand
CTTGTTCAGAAAATCTTGATCTGCAAGGGACAAAGAAACTGTAATATGAGCATAAGAACTGAGACTGACAACTATTTGGGATGCAGTTGGTCCCAGGAAGTTGCAAGCTACAAAAAGAAAAAGGCCTAAATACAACCAGGTAAGTACCCTTGAAATATAAATTGGAGCCTTGCTCACACGGAACTTAAATATAAATGTCACTATTCCAGATGGATCACAGAGAATCAACCAACGCTCACTCTGTTTTTTTAATGGTGAAAAGCAGTACAAGAAGTAGGGAAAAGCCTCGGACTTATTCATTCTGCAATGTGACCGCAATTTGTAATGCAATCGGATTCCTGTAAGTATGTCAACCTCACCATACCACTGAGGACATCAGCTCTGATCAAATACAGTCAGCTGAGCAAATAACCAGAGAAGCGGCCTCCAAGCTCTTTGATGCATGGGGCCAGATTTCACTTCTGCATTCAGAATTAATTGCAGGCACACAGAGCTTCCTACTAAATATTGCTGTAGTTTGCAGGTGTGAAATACAGAAGCCAGCTTTTGAAAATCCATCTAGCGGAACACTGGACGATGCCGAATAACTGAAACTGCCAGGGCGTTACATAAATTACTACAGTGTTTATTCAAGCACTATTTCTGAGCTCTTACATTTTAATAGCAGATGCAGAGCTCATACAAATTTAAATAAGACAAAAAAAAGAACCCAAACGAAACGTTTACTGGTATCCTTCAGAATCAATAAATGTAGCTATTTACAATAAATATAGGGTCAGTAGTGCACTAGAATAAGAAATACAAATATAAGGACTAGATATCGGACTATTTGTAGACCCGCAAGTAGTCTATACATGAGCGTCCCAGTTTTCTCCATGTTTTGCTATTTGTAGCAACATGTGACTTCAACTTGTCAAATCTTGACCCGGCAATAAAAACACAAACTTTTGCTCATTATTTCTTCCCCGTAAAGGGTGGGATTGTCCCAGGTTCTCTGGAGCTGACAGAAGTCAACGCATCTCTGCCAGCCGGCTGCACACCACGGGAGGCACACAGACCTCCCTGTAGTTTGTCGGGGGCACGCGCCCCCGCGATGTCCAACCCCAGGCAGTCGAGCCAGCTGCTCCAAGAGCCCACAGGTCGTGAACACCCAAGGCCATCACGATCTTCTGAAAATCTCACCCGAAAGGTGTGGTAGTTTGTTAATGACATCCATCCCACCCAACTACTCTTCATAACCCTCTTCTTCCTTCAGTCTGTTAGCAGTGCTTTCTTAAGGGTCTTTTTAACTTAATCCCTAATGGGATTTTATTTATTTATGTATTATTCTTCCTGAATTTTGGTGACGTGACTTTTTCCAGTCTGTAATTTCTAAATTTATAGGAATCAATATTTTTTAGTGGAAATTATGTCTCCACCTTATTTTTTCCCCTTTCTTTAATGACTTGAATACGCACAATGAGGTTAACGGCACTACAGTCATTTTCCCTATACATACAAGCCAAAAGCTTTCAATGAAGTTTTCATTTTAATTCCACAAAAGGTTAAATAAGAAAGGTTGCATTGTGACCCCACAAAATATACCAAAGCAAAAAAGTGTCTGTACCTACACAAGTTGGTATTGTGTCTTCAAAAATACACTTTCCAGACTTAAACGTATTCTTTAATAGAGTATTGCTAGACCCTAAGTAATAGAGACAGAATAAAAGCCCACGTGATGATAACAGAATAATGTGAGATACTCCAGAGGCTAAAACTTCAGTGTAGACCAATGGAAAAAAAAACACTTTCAGAAATTATTTAAATTTACCTTAGAAACCTGCAGAAATTAAGCAATAAGCAATTATATTTATAAATATAATATATTTTAACAGAAATGTCAAATGCAGCAAGAAATTAATGTTTTTTATAGACATCTGACTCCTTTTTAATGAGTTGTACTTAGTTAAATTCCTTCTTTATACTGTAGCAGTCGTACCCTTGGAATGTTTTCCTAGCTAACTTTCAAATTCTTTTTATTCACCTAATAAAACTCTTTGATTTTTTTTCCCTACTGCAAAAATTTTTGTAATGAATGGCCTCATGAAGCAGCCCCAAACTTTTAGTTAGAGGTCCTTTATCACCCCATCACATTTCATTTGATGTCAAGACATAATTCTCAACTTCAATCAGCCAATACCAAGACACAAAACTTTGCATATGCCTAAACCACATTTCTTACTCAGTGTCTCTTTCTCATGTTCTTAAGATACTTTGCAGAGCTTTATTATGACAAGATATCCTGGTTTTGTGTAAGACCTGATCACCATCCATTTATCAACATAATTAAGTTATTTGATCTTTGCGACGAATTCATTTCACTAACAGCCAGAAATCAGCCATGGGCTTTGCCACCTGAGCACGGTACTGTGGATGCTCCCAGTATCTCCACATCGGTACACGGGAGAACGCATCACACATGACAGAGACCTTGAGGCAACAGCATGTGTGGTGATGCTTCAATACACACCCTTTTAACTCCCCCCAGCAATGTAAAATATTCAGTGAATGTATTTCTGATACAAACTTACAAGTGATAAAAAATGTACACATGGGAATTCTGCTTTTACTGGTAGGCAGTACATCTGCTGCCATGTCATTATTTTTTGCTACGCTACACAAACCACTGGCACCTTCAGGCAAAGATTTTGACTCTTCTATGATCTTTATAGAGCTCCTTGAACTAGATAAAGAAATCATTCTTCTGTATAAACCAAACTCAAGTCACAAGTACCTTTTAATCACACACAAAAATAATCTCTGAGCCATGAGAATCGTGATTCCCCCACTAGGAAATACAAGATAATTTCTATGTGAGCTGCTGCCTTGAAAATACATTGGTAATGAGGTAACAACCTCTGCATGAAGACACATACTAAATACTGAAAAATCGGAAGGAATAATACCATCCTACGTGAGAAGCTGAAGATCAGTGAAGCCAAAGCCTTGTCCATTCCCCACTTCAGTTTTCCAACTTCCCACCCGCTGCACTGGAGAAGCAGTGGCTGTCCTGTTTCAAATGGATGCTTCCTCCTGCCAGGCAGTTCTTCTCAAAACAGGGAGTCTTACAGTGAGGAGTAGAAGAGGCTTTCATGCAACCAGGCTCCTAACGGAGCCGATGGCCTCGAGCGTGCCATCTGCTATGGTGAAGACACAGCATATTGCACTAACAGTAACAGGTTGCTTTTAAACATCTTTACTTTTGCCTCGAGGACTAGTCACTGTCATTTAACATCAGGCAGCATCAGGCATAAGAAGAGGTAGATTTTTTAACTCCAATCGACTGGTATAATTTTAATGTCTCTGGAATACACAGAGGCCTGTAATAATGACCAAGAAATCTGTGTCTACCAATCCACCTCCTAAGACCAAAGTATTCAGCATTACCTGGCTTTGACACGTCCTTTCACTGCATCTGGGAAATGAAATTAAATCGACCTGTTATTATCACTTTTGGACTTCTCACCTGAACAAATAAGGGGCACCGCCACACAAACACAACCACTGAAGACTCTGGCTGCTTGTCATACCAATATATTGGACAGCCTCACATCTACCCCTTCTCTATACTGCTCAATGCCCTCACATGTGTGATGACTGACAGGGTCCCATGTACTTCACAGGTGCACATGTGCCTCATATGGACCTGTGCCATAACCCCAAAATTTCCTAGGTGCTATTGTCCACATTTTCCCTATTACCATTAAATGGCTCATCCTCTAAAGTGGGCTCCGCTATTGCACAGTGTGAGAAAGGAGGAAAAAAGTCCAGCTTGAAAGCAGATGGCAGATCTTTTTAACAGCAGGCGTAAACCACCCATTTGTCAAACTACTCAGGCAATTTTTTGCTATAACATCAGTTAAGTAGCCTCATTGTTAAGGGAGTATTTCTCAGCTTTACTAACTTATCTGAGCTAAACATGCAATATGAATGGCAAATATCTTCAGACTTCTCGAACCGCCCTTCCTAAGCTGCTTTTGGGTAATCACACTTTTGGGAGATTTCCAAAGGGTTATGAACTTCAGAAATCATCCCCTACAGCTTTGATGACTCACTTTGAATTGGACTCCAGAAATGCAGGTTTCCTAATAACGTACTTCATTTAACAAGAAGGGGGTTTGGGTGGAGGGAAAAGACCTGGGATCTCTTTATTTCCCCTTTATAGACAGACGTTCTCCTGTGGCACCTCACCATGCAGGCAGCACCCAGCGAATGGAATGTGGTGGGACTCCTCCCAGGCTTTACTGGGGCTGCTGCCCAGCCACCCATCACCGCTCCTCCTCACTGGTGAACACGTGTGCAAAACCCAGGGTGCTGCCAGGATGGAACCAAATTAATTGCATTCCAGAGTGGCTACCCTGGTCATCAAAAGCCAGTGTGGTGGAGACCTCGCATTCAGTTGCAATGGCACTCTCCTACCAGAGGAGACATTCAAGCATGGTACCCTTACTACTGGCTGATGTATCTGACTTCTGATAGGGGCTGAGGGGAGTCCTCACCTGAAAACTGAATAAATGGCTAGGATATCTGATGACGAAAGGTGGATTTTAGATGACTGGAGTGGGCAAAGACCTCTTGCCTGAGCAAATCCCTCCTACCACTGTCTCACCTCTTTGAGGAACCTTCTGCTCTTACAGGACTGCTCTCTGATGACCTGCCTTGTCTTGCTCTCCTGCACTTACCAGTTATCTCTTCATCTTCATCATGAGGTCTCCCTAGTTTTGCAAAGGAATTGTAATGGATTCCTAAAATGGTCGCTGTAACATGGCAGGCGTTAATGTACCAGTTTTATAGACAAAGTCAGAGAGAGAATTATAACTCTAATATATTATAGCTCACTCAAAAACTGGAATACCTCTACCAAGAACATATTTAGGTAAAGGCATCAGTCCTGAGGGGAAGAAGAGCATTCCCAAGTATAACAGCAGATGAAGGTGCTGACTGGCTGCATTGCCCAAGCAGCGAACAACCCATCTGCTGAGATTCTGCAGAAAGCATCTACCCTCACAACCACCAAGGACGGCAGAAACTGTTGCAGACAGATGAAAAAAAGAAAATTAAACAATTCCTGCCTATTTGTCTGGAATATGAAAAATTCACAGAACACGACCAATATGGAGAGAATTTAAATAACACATAAGGGACCCGTTAGTATTTGTAGGCAAAATGAAGGAATCAGAAGAACGGTTATAGACTGAGGCTGAATGGATCTTAAAACACACGTGGCAAACAGCAGTTTCATTGCAGACTCCTACTAAAGCAGCCAGTGAGTTGCGATTGCAGTGCGATATCTGCACAGGAGGGACAGAGGGTTCAAACAGAAAGCACAGCTCCCACCGCTGGGTTTTTTTTTTACTGTGGGAAACAGCCTCAAACTGCTAATAGTTATTAGTCCTATGGCAAAGCCTGTAGAAATGGCAGGAGATTGAAGTTACAGCAACCTGTAGGCAACTGCAGAAAGTTCAACACCGCTTTACAATGGCAACAAAAAGGATTTTCCGACTCTCCAGGTGAGTATTCACGGGTTAATAGTATAGAATCTCTAAACTGTTTAATTTGGAGGAAATTAGTGAAGTATTATTTTACTCTCTTTCTTTATAAGGGGAAGGAATAGGACTGAAAATGGAGTTACAGAGTCATTTCACAACAGAATTATCACGGACTACTTAAAAAGGTGAATTTGAGGAAAACCTCAAGACTTTTAAAGACCCTTATTGTAGAACTGCTGATTTCCCTGGGTGGTACTAGTGAGAAAATAACTTAAAATGACAAGTAATACATGCTACTCCTCTCAGCCATGTGGTGATAGGGTCACGCTGCACTCAGTGGAAAATGGCTGGGAGACATTTGGCAGCACTGACAAAGCATGAAGTGTCTGCAGGCTACACAATATTATAACTCCAACCCAAAGCAGAAACAAACTAACCTCCTGTATGAGGCAGTGGAGGTATTTCAGGATGGCAGTAAAAGGCAGGAAAGCAGAAATTTTGCTTCAGAGGAGAGCAATCCCTGTATTTTGCAGAGCACAGAAAGTCCCTGTGGAGCCTGTGATCTGGAAACTGTTCCAGCTGCTGCTGAAGCCAGAAGAGAGATTACACACCCCAGCTGATTATCACTCCCTCTTTACCTGTCTCCCATTCCCCCTCTTCCCTTCCCACCATTCTGCCTTTTCCATTGCTCTCTGCTTAATCCAGTTCTGTAAAACGAGCCAGTTAGGGAAAATTAAAAAACAATCCTACCATTAATAAAGCAAAGAGCAGCATCTCTCTAAAGAAGGAAGGATGGGAAGGCAGGTGATTAAGCAGTATGTAAACACAATCCACTGCCTTATCCAGATGTACCCATGGCCACCTATTGCACCACCTACCAGTAACTAAGAATGATTGGATTATTTTGCAGAATGAGGCTGGGGACAGCCAAATATTTATCAGACAGCTCAGCCATTAGAACTAAGAGGTGGCATTTGCTCGTAGCTGGGACAGGGTGGATGACAAATAGGCACATCATCCAAAATATCTGACCATCACCAGCAGCGCACAAAAGCGGGTACTGTCCTTCCAAATTAGCTGTAGTGAATGGATCACCTTGCTTACAGCCGTAAGGGAACAGAATAGGACTGTGTATGTCTAAAGTGATTGCAGGGTTGCTCAGTGTTGCCATGCAGAGTCCACCTAGGATAAAAGAGATGTTGGTCTTACTGCCTGGCGGCCAGCACTTCTGCAGGGTCAGCATTGTTCAAAATTGTCATCAGGTGGGGACTAGAGAAAGTGATAAGGATTGTGTTTACAGAAGCAAGGATTGATTTCTGCATAATCAGGTGGGTTTGTTCATTGCTATGCCACCAGGTATCAGTGGTACATTTCAGGAGTAAAACTCTGCAAGGGCGAGATCCCCTATTTCTCTATTCCTTTGCTTTTCTTTTTGCTTTTGTCACAACAATTTAAAACCTCACTTGTAAATCCAGTTTGAATATGTGGCAGGCAGAGGCACATGCAACCAACTTCACAGTGTCTCATGGCCCAGTCTTTTCACTAACTTGCTCAGAGATGCTGTTCCTACCCCCTCAGGCAGAGGAAAGTCTGCCCTGAACGCTGGTAGATACTGGCTCCTACTAAACTGACAGCCAAGCTCAGCAGTCTCTGCTGAAGGATATCATACCATCTATTATTCTTAATGCAGGGCTGAATTCAAGTCTGTTTTTACTTAAACCCAAGATGACTAAGTGTTTACTAAAGCCAGCTGTTGTTCACAGGATAGCTTGATAATTTTATGATGGTTCTTTATGAATAAATCAAACACACAGAGAGGAAGGTAATGACAAGCTAACATATGTACGCTATCTCATAAAACAAACAAAATATTAACAACATAATAATATAAGCAGCGTGATTCCAGACATGCTCGTGCTGCCTTTCCTAAGCCCTCATGCTAGACAAGCTCCTACCAAGTCCACTCAACGTCACCAAGAGTCTGCCTAAACAAAAATGAATCAGTGATGGGATTACAAATGGAGCTGCTGTTGGAAAAAGACAGAGACTCCGCTCACCCCTCTCCTCTTTGGGTCTTTGTCAGTAGGCTGCATCTGTTTCCATCATGTTCAAGCCCCCCACCCTCCACTTCCAGGCCCTTCATTGCTCTGAATTCTCCACTGGGCACCTGTGTCTCTGCCATCCCAGCTCCCCCCTGGCCTGCCGGGAGCATGACCTTCTCCTCTGACCCGCCCTTCCACTACACCCACCGGCTCCCACAAACTCACCAGCAAAGCCCGCACGGTCCCCTCCTTTCTCTTACCCTGCATTGCTTGCACAGAGAGCCTCACACCTACTCGGGCCTCCAGGAGCTGCCAGTTCATTAACATCCCAGGCCTGATTCAGTTTATATTTATAAATAGTTTAGATGAATATGTAATTTCACTGAGACAGGTAGAGCTCTACCACAAACTGCAGTGATCGCAGCATTACAGAGATGGCCTGTGGGTCTCACTACGATGGGGCTTTTACAACAGATGTTTTCATTGATGTTTTGAAAAGTAGAAGCCCTAAACTCAGATGTTCAAAATAAGCAACCTTTTCTTATCGAAGTAATGGTACAAAAGAAGAAAACTTCTCTTTTGTTAAAACTCCTTTATTGAAACCAGTCCAACCTGATGTTCAAGAAGGGCCTGTAAAAACCACTTTTGTTGTCAGTCTCCTTTGGCAGGGGAGCAACGTTTCCCTTCAGTTGATGATGCTCTGGAAACAGGGCTGCACATTTTATATCCTTACATAGTGGCAGATCAGCCAGTCCAGCTGACAGAGCTTTACAAGATGCTCCTTTGCTGCTACTCAGCACTGATTGCTATTTTTATAGTTTCCTATGATGGCTCAAATGCTTCTTTGTCTACCTGAGAAGAGGGGCTGCCTAAGAGTAACCAAGCTGAAAAGCACCTGGTTTGCTGACCAGACCAGTCTGAGTAATATTGGGTGCTTCTTTTTTCAAGGAACGCCATTTCCAATAATATCTTCACACGATTTTTTTCCTGCTCAAAAACTTTAGAAAAACAAACTCAAGAGTTACTCTTTCAATGTATCAAAAAGTAAAGCCTGTATGTGACTTTTTTGGAGAAAAAAAAAGTAGAAAAGAATATGAAAGGCAACCTTTTTGGTTCACTGTAGGTTAATTAAATATCAACACACTTTGTCAGAAGAAATTCCTTAATTTTCTAATGCTACTGGGCTTCTTCACCAAACAAAGAATAGTTAAACTACCTTACAAGAGCCTATTATAATCAATCGAGCCTTTCAAGAGATTTTTGTGGTCTTCTAATCTGACCTGTAAAGAACAGGACAAAATTCCCGTTAGGGTGATACAGGCGTTTTTTCCCCCGAGGAAGTTTACACAAGCCACAGCTCCAGTTACGGTAACCCTACCTCAGATCCCCGTTTAGAAGTCCCCCCCTCCCCACCAATGTCAGCAGAAATACCAGATCGGAACAGCACACTTAAGTTGTTCTTTGAAATAAAGGACATACATAGGTACACGCCCTGACCCAAGAAGGATTTTTACCAGTTTCACTAAGCTCTAGACCCCATTGCATATAACATGACTGCTGCAACTTGATCCCCCCAGATACTTATAAATCCAGAGGAGATCATAGTAAAACGTATGGCCAGGACCCAAGCCTCCTGAAGTCTGTGTCAATCTTTGTCACCCATGTCAGTGACCCCTAGTTATGTTTTACAACTGTAAAGAAATCATTAGAAAAAAATGATGGTATTTATCACTCAGTAGATTTTCTATATCCTTTCCACTGAAACTTGCTCAGTTTGTTCTAATACTTTTCATTTTTAGAGCATATTCATTGTTCTTGCTTAAATGTTAATGAAATGAAAAAGCTAAGCATATAGCAGAACATACCCGTAGCTTGCAATGATTCCTGACAAGATGAAACACAAACCTGGGCTCACCTTTTCACTTTTCTTCTTGAGCAGGGCATCAGCTGTTGTCTCTGAGAAAATGTGCATCCTAAAAAGATGTCCAGCTTCTTTTGTATAATCACCTGCCTTGCAAAGTTTACGTTTTTGAACATGGCGTTTTACACTTGAATTATGAATTACTAATGTTTTAACCATCTCAACCAGAGGCCCTACAAACTTCTGTAGTCCAGAAACACTTTGTTCCAGTCCATCCAGTCTTTTAACCTGCCGCTCTGCATTCCTGTTTATATCAGAAAGAGATTTTTCCATTCTAAGGCAAAGCCTCTTCATTTCATTACTTCTCAGACTTTTGTTTCTTTCCATCCTTGATCCAGGTTCAGATGTTTCCGCCTTTACAATCTCAATGTCTTTTTCAATGCAACAGATTTCTTGGGAAACGCTGTTAAGCTTCTTAAGGACATTGTCTTGCAGAGTCAACAGCTTGTCTATTTTCTGTTCGAGGGAGGCAAACTTCATATCCATGATGTTAAAACTTTCAGATGTGCTGACATCACTGCTTGCAACATGAAGAATTTGGGGAGGGTCCGTTCTGTTATCAGGCCTTTGGTTTTGCAAAGCATTTGGATCGAATATTTTGGCCAAGTTGTTGACCATAGACGTAGAAGAGCTCTGCCTGCTGGATGTGGTCATTTTGCTGGCTTGGGTAGGGGAAGGAAATGCTCTGATGATCAGCTGCTCGAGGACAATACCAGTTGCAAAGGCTTCCCATCCAGACTGCTCAGATATACAGCCAAGTTTGACAACTCCAGCTCAACTAATTTATGAACTACTCTCATATATTTGACTAAAACAGAGGAAAGAAACACCCAAATTATTTAGGAAGAAAAATGCCTTTGATCCATTCTTTTTTTTTAATATATATATACATATATATCTGTTTCCAAATGAAGTGAATCTAGCGATGCGCATCCTAAATGCACTCGGTTCAGTGACATCAGCCCTAGCAGGGACTGAACTATTTGCACTCCAATGGAATTTGACAGCAAAAAGGCTATGCGATACGTGAGAAGTCTCTAAGGGTAGAGACACTTTGGCAGTGGTGTTGTTGCTTTTCAAAAGCCTAGTATGTAATGTGATCGCTGCTCTGAAGAGAATAAGGGTCCTTACAGGGACCTTAAATGTGGCTGCTTGAAATTACTATGTCTTAAGGAGAGCTTTTCAGATTCAAACCTCTATTGCTTGAAAAGCCTGTTATGCTAGGCAGGAAGTCAATAGAGTTATTAAAAAACAATACATTAAAGAAAGTAAAAGAAGAAGGAGACACTGGAATGCAGATACTTGAAAAAATCAGAGCCCCTTTCTCTACCCTATATTTCAGCTACCACATAGCCAGCTCTTTACACACAAGCAATTTTCTTTATAGCCGATATCTTAATTTACTTCTGTATTTATCGAGACTGTACTGATTTGCCACAAATTAAGAGGCTCTTATGTTTTACTATGATCTGGTCGTACAAATTCCAAAATACAAAGTTTGATAGAGAGACTCGGTTCTTTGCTTTATTTGTCTGCCAGTAAAAGTCTCAAAACCAGTGATTAATATTCATAACTCAAACAGTTTGTTTAAGTTTTGCTTTTGCAAAAGGCCTTCATTTCTTTCAGAAAGACAACGTTGGACAAAGAAGAAACGTCATGACTGGGAACAGGATTCCCCTAGGTGTAGGTCTGATTTATTGAACATTTTTCATGTTGGTTAGAAAATTAAAAACAGAATCAAAAAGAAAGAATAAAACCAGAACTTCTCATCTCAAGCCAACTATATTCCACATGAGCAAGACGCAAATCAGTATGGATCACCTTGATGGAAAAAGGCTGCCTCTGAAGTACAAAGAAAAGGCTACCTTGGACAAATGACTGTCATAGATTGACCACACATAGGTCAGTCTGCACTTGTGCTGTACCTCTTACAGAAATCAACAGATAAAGTCAGCCAGCTGGTTGTAAAACAGCCAGACTGCTGCTCTACTCAAAGGATCAAGAGCTTCTTTTGTAATCCCAGTGAATTATTTCATTTGCCAACCTCAGTTTCTCCATTCTTTAAATGGAGAAATAGGGATAATTAGGTAAAGTACGGAGTGATTTCTCCATAACTAACACACTAAATAGCCTTTAAAAATTGCATCTGTTCACTAAATGAAGAATATGAAAGGTCTTCTCTTTATTTTTAGGTGCCAAAGATGTTTTTTAGAGTCAATCACAGCTGAAGTTTTCAAAAGTTTCCAAAGGCATTCTCCCACAGTCATTTATGAATCAACACGTAGTCGGTGTTGATAAGCTAATTCAGGAGCTTGTTCTCCAGTTACCAGAGGTTAATAAAGGAAAAAAGTTCCTAGGTACATTTGTCACCTTCTGAGAGCAGCGTGTTACTGTGAGTGAAAGGTGAACTTTGTCCATGCATGACCGTAAAACATGGACTGAAATCTCTTCTTTACATAACAGACATTACCAAGAGGTGACCACCATGTGTTATTGTGCATAGCATATTCACTGAGCAGATTGAGAAGGTTAAATGATTTTAAAATAGGAAACAGGATAGGGAAAAAAAAAAAGACAAGGAGTTTAGGGATCCCTATTTCATGGAAAGAATAATATACAGGACAGCAGTTAAAAAAAAGAATACCAAAGCAAAGAACATCACATCACATCAGTTCCAGCAGAGAGCAGTTATATTTGAACCCCTTTGCCTTCTTCCGTTCATCTCTGTTAGAAACATAAACTAAACCCTCCTGACAGTTTCACATCTGCAGAAGCCCCTGTTAGGCACAAACTTCCAGGAGAGGTGTTTGCATGTCTGTAAAATGGCCAGGTTTGAAGAACCATTTATCTTGGATGAAAGATCCCTGCAGGAGTTCACGGTGAGCTTCCCCCCTGTCCCCCCACCCACCGCTCAAAAAAAAGGTTAAAGGTTTATTAGACCTTGCCACCCATCCAGCTAGGACTCCTGCTCTGGGGGATTTCACAGGCAAAGCCTGTCAGCCACCAGGATCCTCTCCAAAAGGAACATTATTTTGTAAAAGCAAGGAAATGATAAAAAAAAAAAAAGGACATATAGATAGTAATGGCAAAATCATGTGTTATATTAGTGTGCACAGCCACATATGTTAAACATTTAAATCTCTCCTAACAGTTGCCCAGGGAAACGTTATGTGAAATACCTCAAACCAATACTATAAACGCTAATAAAAATTTTAAGCTCTGTGAGGTAAGATCCTATTATCAAGTATCATCTGTGAAGTCCTGTTGATTTAATATTATGCCATGACATACAAAAATGCCAGACACTTTCAAAATGTAGAAAGCAAACTATAAAAAAATTTCATTAAAACCTCTTCAGTATGTGTTAGTAGTTCTGCCTGAAGCTGAAGTGAACTGGAAGAGAGAACTGCTGTGTAGTGGCTAGAAAAGAGGAATAAATGAAAGAAAGCTAACATCGGCTTGCTTTCCGGGCTCAGAAAGCTCTTGCCAGTAACTTCTTCGCAGCTGGGAATCTGTGATCCCTGCCTCTTGCTCTGTAAACTGGAAATAATCTTACATATTCAGATACCTTTCAAGAGTTCAGTGAGAATGAAGGGAAAGACTTCTGTGAAAAATAGTATTCTTTAAAGTATTTGAACATTGCTTTCTTTGTGGGGTGGATTATTACTGCAGCTACTTTATGAAATCCAGTAATATTCTTATGTAAATAATTTGAGATATTTTTAATAGCCAAATACCTGAATGCACTCTTAGCAACTGTACCTATCAATCATTAACACACAAAATAAGCCCATATAACAACTTTCTTATTTTCATCTCACAAACTTTCGTGATGAATGGTCATTGGATTTGCCCAGCACCAAAACTGCTAAAAAGTCTGTTGGAGATTAAGGGTACGAGCTACAGCAGTGGTTACCCTTCATGAATTGAAAATAAAGAAACGCAACCAACCAAAATACTGTAGAAAGAAAACAATTCCACTAGTTTTGAAGATGACACAATTCCCCATATGCCTAACTTTGCCTAATACTACGTTTCAGAATATTAACGCTACGTCACTGCACCATGGCGATGACAGTATCAGCCCAAAGGCTGATACTGAACCCTGGGAATTTTTGCACACAGGTGTAACAAACACCTGCACCATATAATATAGTGCTAATCAACTGTGAAAATGGATGGTATTTAATAATCTGCCAAGAGTTTTATTTCTTCCATACAATTGCTGCCCCATTGATGTTGAAATCTTTTAAGTGGCTTTTATATAAAAAATTAACCCGTATTTCTTTTTTATTTCAAGTTCAGTTGAAAAAGGCCCTAAAAGAGCATTGTGTACTTTTCAAAGTATAGAGGCATCTAAAATTTGGAAGAAACAGCAACAAAGTAGCGATGGATAAGTTGCTGCTACTGTGACTTCCACATTTTAACATCTGCATGATACATGATACTATGAGTCTGTAAGAGATGTGATAAAACTCTATACTTTGTATAGACATAGATAAGGAGCTAAAGGTGAAGATTGGACAGACTAGAGAAGTAAAGTCTTCCTTTTGATTTCTCTCTTGAATTCAAACTGCGGTCAGTGTTATTTTCTCTGCACACACAAATATGGAAAGCTGGCTAGCATTAGGAAATTATCACAGACAAGTTTGTTTGCTACCCCAGCTCTGTTAGCTGTCTGCTTCCGAACAGCGAGCCTCCGGTTCAGAGACGCCTGGACCAAGCTTTTAGCATGTTCCGACCCAAAGCCTGTGAAGGACAGGAGGACCTCAAGTTCCACAGCATTTGGAAGTCAGTCTCATAGGTATTAGAGAAAAACATCTTTAAAAAAAATTATCATAGCCCAAAACATCCAAACAGTCTCTAATCAGTAAAAAGAGGTAATACTTGCTGGTTTTAATTTCACGTGACAACTTATCAGTGCAAAGAAAGCCTGCTTTCTGTTTAAAAAAGTTGTTCACTTAGTTTTCAGCAACTCTTGGTCCTCTGATCGTACTGCTGAGTTGTTAACTAACTACCCTGCCTTACCTTATCTTCTTCTACTGGACCCACGTTAAAAGGAGGTTTCCTCCCCCTGCCCGCTTTTTTAGCCTGAGTCTTTTCAATTTAGTTCAGTTCTGTTCTTCATATTTCCTAACCATTAAAGGCCCAGACAGAGCACCTCATACATTTATTGCTGCTGGCATCAAACATTATAACCAAGAGCACAAGTGGAAATGTTTGAGTCGTAGAGTCTTCTTCCAACTTTCTTGAGCTGTAAAGCCGTGTACTGCGATATGCTGCACTTCGTGGAAGACTGCTATCGCTGAACCTTATCTGGAGAACACGGTGCCATGTTCATCAATCTCGAGCTGTTCTAGACAAGATATCTCCGAAACTCCCAAATCCAGTTTGATATGTTACTGCTGTGCAGGCTTGGGGTGCTTTTCCCCCAGAAAAAACACGAGAAATCAAAATGCCTGCCATGCATGAGTTTGCAGCACGTGTATGACGCACACTCCACATTCCAGCCATTGCTCACTCGTAAGTGTAAGCAGCATATGTTCTCCTGACATTTCTGTACCTACTTCCTGGCAAGGATCAGGTTTGCATAGGCTATATATTAAGGGCAGGGGAGGAAGTGTGCAATTAGCTCTGACTTACAAGCAGTAATTCAGACCAGGCCACTGTGACCTCCACCGTTGGAAAAAAAGACGTTATAAAACAACCTCCCTCGATCACTCAGAGATGCATTATATGAAATTTTATGCAATCTAGGTAAGAGTGGATAGGACATCATGTACTTCAAGTTATATCCATACTGAATCTTCCTGCAATTTATTACTAAAATAGTGGGAAGACCTGGAGGAAAGTCAGCTGTCTTTATGCAGCTAAAAGACAATGTGGAGCAAATACAGTTCTTGAACTTGTATGAAAGTTTGTCTCATACATAGAGCTTATTCTTGAAAACTCCCAGTGCTGGAGCTTCCATAACTTCTCTAAGCAAACTGGTGCAGTGCTGACAATTTTCTCTGTTAGAGGGTTTTCCTAAAGCATGATCTAAATTTCCCTCGGTGCAATTGAAGTTGATTTCTTCTTGTTCTATCTATGGATGACAATAACAGTTTATTCCCTTCTCCTTTGCAGATACATTTTATGTATTTGAAGTTTATTATTGCATCTCCCTCTCAGTATTCTCTCAACTATATAGTCATATTGCACACAAAAATATATTACAATTTTCTAGAAGTGATCAGTATTGAGAAAAAAGGGAAAAATTTTCCTTGAATATTTTTCTGAAGAAGTTGCCTTCCTATATGAAAAGAAATTGAAGATACTCTGTCTGTGTCCATACAATAAATTCCCTTGTGAAAATGGTACAAGTCAACATGTTATGCTGTATCTCCCAGAAAACAATGTATGATTTGGCTTTCCTCTGAACATAGTGATTTCCTCTTCTATTAAAAAAATTGCTCAAATCCCCAAAATAAAATCTCAGGACACATAAAAGAAAACATCGATTCATAAACATACAGCAGGAGTCAACTTTTCGGAAGCTCGGATAATAAAATTATTATCTACTGATTTATATTTTAATTCCTTAAATTAAGACCTTTTTAAGATTATCCTTATCTACCACTCTCCTACTTTTCTGCTGACTTTTCATTTATTTTTATTCCTTTCAGTGTCCTTTTCATGCCTTATATATCCCTGCCCTATATATCTGGAATTTCCGTGTTCCTCTTCCTTCCTTAAGAATTAATTCGCTCCAGCAATCTTGACCACCTTCTTGTCTTCAGCTTTTATCCTACGGTTGATCTGTATTCACCCACTTAATGAAAACTCAGTCATAAACTAAGAAAGGGCAGGGAATATATGTTAGCCTACTTTTATGAAGTTCTAGTTCAAATTCTTCATTCTCATGCTGTATCTTTTATAAATAAGGAAAAAAAAATTTTTTCTGAAACTCTGATAAAGAGAGATGCAGATTTTGTTCTCTGATTGGCCATAGAGATGCACATTTTGTGGCTGGACTGGCCATAGGACCTAGCAGAGAAGTTCCAATAATATCTTTCATATCTGAATCATCAATTGTGTTTTACAGATAAATAATGTCTTCGTATTCTTCCTCACTGTGATAGTGGTCATAAACTGTAGACATCCCTAGAAAGAAGTCTGCCTCCTTTAATCATTTGCAAATAAGGTGTTTTGAAGAAGACCTTTATATCATTTACAGAATATTTCTGTAGAAATCTCAGTAAGATTCAAATCTCAATAAGCCTCAAAGAAGAAACAGCTTTAGACTTCGGGGAACAGGAGAGCCACTATCTAAAATATTAAAGGATTGCTATATGCTAGTCATGAAGCAGAGAAAGTACTGTACACAGTAGTGCACAAGTGAGAGCTAAAGCACGTCTGCTCTTTCTCCAGTACACAACAACAGGTCCCTGGGAAACAATATAAGCTTACAGCTGCTCAGCTCTGAAACAGATTAGAAAGCAAGCATGAAAGCTATGAACCAGATTCAGAAAGTCATGCTGTTTACTGAAAGTTCACAGATATCCGTGATGATAGAACAGAAAAACCATTTTCTTCCCCCTCCCCTCCTCCCTCTCACCCTTCCCAACCAAACATGGATTGGGGAATTTATCCAAAACGATACATTTCTACAATCAGCGGTCATGTTGGACTCCTTCACCGTGGGGGCTGAAATAACTGTATGCCTAAGATTAAGTGACATACTGTGTCATAAGTGATATACCTTTATGACTCCCCTGGGATCTGCCCAAAACACTAGTCTGGAACTCTGCTTAAGGTCAGAAAAGGAAACAGCTTTATACAGGGCAGCAGCATACAGCAAGAAAAGTCTGGCACTGAACTCATGAGGTAGGACTAGGGAATTTACTGCTCCACAGGGCTCTCTGCGTACAACTGCTCTACAACCTGTTAATTAATTATGAATTCTGACTTCCTTTACTATAATGACCCTGGCAACTAAGTATCCTGGAGATACCCTAGTGATAAATGATGAGAGCATGTCCCTGAAACAAACTACGGAGAGATCCCGGTTACAGTTCAGTGATCAATCTGCAGCTGCCATGTACTGGCCTTTTAGATATACTATCACCTTCAAATTTTTAGCCTCTCTGTAAGCGTTCATATGACCACTTTTTGCAGATAAAAAATGTTAATTGAGCTGTATATCTCTTTGTAGAAAATATCTAGATCTTTGAAGATGAAAATGATAATGGAAGACACTATCCATGTTCCAGGGGTGATACTCCTCGTACTCTGGAGCTCTGCAGAACTCTTTCGTGTGGAAAAACATTTGCACAGGAGAGGTAATCCACTGCAAGTTGCACGGTGCAGCATTTATCCAGGTCAAGCACAACTCACTCACATATGGTGTCCCATGGTTAATGGGTTTCTTTGGGCGAATAAGAACTGCACAGCACATAAAAAAGCCACCATAATCAGCATCTGTCTGCTTAACAGCTGAAGCTGAAGTTCAAAGCACTTCACTGTCAAAGTGCACGATGTTCTTTCACTGAGGGTTGGTCTCCACTATCATCATCTCCTGCTGTCAAGATATCACATCAAGAGTCTCACCTCTGCTTAGCTGTCCCAAATTTACTATACTAAAAACAAAACAAACCTCAAAACCCAGAGTTTCTTAAGGCTGAAAAATACTGTGTGATAAATTATCCACTAATAGCCTTAAAACTCTATTTCCAGGAAGCCTGTTTAAAGGAAAATTCCTGACTTTCTGAGGCTAAAGCAGAGGTGTCATAACTCTGAAACAGAGCAATGAAAGAAGTACTGTCTCCAGGTGCAGCAGGAGCTGTACCTCATTTCATCTGCTGGGTAGACTGGTTTAAATCTTTGGTTGCAATCCAAAACTTTCTGGCAGCTAGCATCCTGTATTAAAATTTATAAACCACGAAAGGGCTTTTCTTACAAAAAAGTTAATTCAGGATGGATAGGCTGAAAAGACTTGAAAGGGACAGTCATCAGAAGTGGTTATATGGAAAATTGGATGTAAGTAACACCTTTCGCTCCATCAGAACATACTAAAAATACAGTATATGTAATTTCAGTGAGAAAGGGAAACTGTATTGATTAAAAGATCTTTAAAAGAGCTATGGAGAAGAGCCCCAAAGCTGCCTGGCCTGTTGGGAGGTAGAAGTTTTACAAAGGATGTATTATCTTCTCCAGAAAAAACATGCTGATAGCTCAGCTTCCTTCAAGCTGCAAAACTTACCTACTGTCCAGCCCATGATATCAGAGCCCTGGTCAGAAACAGTGGACATCCTCTGTGGTGGTTGCCCACTCAACAGGCAGTATCAATAGAAAGAGCAGTCAAGATCCATGTGTGTCTCGGGCTGTACACTCTGTGATCAGCTAGCTTTACGAAACTAAACTTTAAAAAGCAAAGGCAATTACCTTTGGATTCATTACGAGTCAACCTACTTTCTCTGCTGTAAGAACACTGCAAAGATAACAACAGCCAGGGTAGTGAAGGTCCCAGCGTGGCAAGGAGGGAAATGTAGTGCTCTTCTGCTGAATTACTACTGATTCATTTTCACTTGCGGTGGTTTGTTCCTTGCTGCCTTCTACTGTGAGACAGGCTATGGGAGTGCAGAAGTGGGAAGGAAGGTTTGGGGATTTTTGTTTGTTTGTTTGTTTGTTTTAAATACCAGTAAACAATCTCCACAGCTACTATTAGCCTGTTTCTGCATCATATACCCACTAAGAAATTATTTTATCCTGCCCCACTGCTAAGGCACTGCACCAAAACCAGGAATCCACTCATTCTGTAGGTGAGCCAGGGCATTGGTTATTTATCCAGGCAGGCTCTACTGAAGCAAACATTTTTTTTACCAGTATGACTGCAACCAGAGTTGGAATTAAACAGACTTTAATTAAGTAAATCAGCACAAAAAGCTGTGTGCAGAAAATACCTTGACTCATCCCTTCTTCTTCTTGAAAGTCTAGTGTCAAAAAAAGTGAAATAAATGGCACATTCATATTCAGCATGAATGTCAGAATCCAGGACTGTGTAAAAGAAGAAGGGAAAGCACCATGAGATGCATATACTGGAGACCAGTGTTTTTAGGGAAGGGGTCATTTGAGCTGATTTTATTTGTAGGGTTGGCTAATTCTGGTGAATATTTGTTGATATTTTAATAGATTGTAACTTGTGGCTGGCAAGTTTCCATAGCATACCTTTATGCTTTAGGGATGAAGAATTCAAAGGAAGTATGTTACATAAAATTTAACTTCTGAGCTATATTAAAAAGCCCTAAAATCCAGGAAGTTAACTATTACAGTTTTTCTCCTCTTTGATCTGTTTGTTTTATACCAATACAAATAGCCCATTCATATGACAGAATGAATGGACATGAGGTAAATAAAGGTCACAGAAATCTTCCTCCCTGTCTTCCTGTCCTGCCCAGGGTGTGCGTGCTAATACCATTTTGCGCTGGTGGATATTCTCAGTGACAGAAATGCCTTTTAGCTACATGTCTTCTTTTGTAGCTATCTTCTTCCCCCTAGAGCGTTCATTCCAAAATGAAACATGGCAAGCTCTCAGCCTGAGAACTTGCTGAGTTCATAGCTGAACTTTGAAAGCCATCACAATCACCACCTATTTTTGTCTCCTTTTAACCCCCACATATTTCAGCTGAATGATCATTCCAGATGCCTGGCCACTTGGCTGTAAAGATTAGCCATGTTCAGTGCCCAACCAAAGACATTCAGGAAATGAACAATATCAACAGCCATTACAAAGATCCTGTGTGGCACTTCTTCAATTTTCAATTACCTGATGAGATCTAAAAGGTGCTATGGTAGCTGGCAGGACACTAATATATAAAACAAGCTGAGATTCACCAAATATCTTGTATAATAAAACCTTTTTGTTTTAATTTGTCAAGCTTTAATAGTTGAACTTGAAACTTCCAAAAATGAAAAATGAACATCAGTCTTGGCCTTAATATTGTGAGAAATTTCAATTTTCCAGGAAAAAAAGAAACTTGAAAAGGCTTTTTTTGTATGCTAAACATATTGTTATCAGCACTTACACAAAAGCTGGGGAGAGGACTCTTGCAGACAATTACCTCCCTTTGCTAACTGAATAAAAAAAAATGTTCAGACCTCACCAACTTCTAAGTCTCTTACACCAGAGATTTCATAGAGTCTTTTCGTAGCTACATGCAAGCTGCATGGAGCTTGCTTTCCTGAAGGCCATCGAGTCAAGGGAGGACTTCCCTTGCAGATGCAGGGAGTCTGGGCAGAATTTACCTTGCAGATGCTTCTCTCGCCTTCAAGAGCCTGCAGTGGCACTGCCAGATGCACCCCTGCACACTGGCATCTTTTCTCCCGTGCTTTCATTTCTCTCTATGACACCCTTCAGGCAGTCTGGAATCATTTAGATTAGAAAAAGAACCTGTTTAAATGGAGCAGAGTGAGTAACGCAAGGAAGGATGCACTCAATGGGAAGAAACAAAAGTCCTGAGAATTGAGTTGTGAACAGGCTCCTGTTTACCATCCAAGAGGGTCCCAAAAAAAGTGGTATGTGACCAGATGTTAGGACAGTCCGTAAGAACTGAGGGAGAAACTCTGAGGCTGCCCATTTGCCATTTTTCAACTTCTCAGTGCTTTTCTTGGGAAGCAGTGTTCCTTAAGGCAGGCCAGGAGTAAAATAACAGCTGCATCGTTCAGTAAAGAAGACGAGCTAAGTTTTTATTTCATAGAAATGCTGCAGCGAAACTGCTTTCAGAGGTCGATGTGGGCATCTGATGAGCACAATGACCCAAAAGACACACAGCTGGATTACAGCGCCTATAACTGAAACACTATTTCCCTACCTTAATGTGCAGGCTAAGTAAAATCATGTAAGATTTAAAGTGCTTGGCCTTTGGGCCAACTGGCTAAGCAAAAAGAGCACTTCCTTTGGCTAGCCGTAGCTTTTCCCAGACAGAAGTTTCTTTTCATAGAAATTTTATCAACATGTAACGCTGGGTAAGTCTGCAGTTTGAATAAACAATAAAGTACACCAGTGCTACAGAAGTTGGCTAAATAAAACAGAGTCTGGCTTTACAGATTCATTAATATTCCATTGCTGAAACAGTGTGTTTCAGCCTGTAAATGCTGAGGAATTACTTTTTTTTTTTCTTCTTAGGAAAAAATATTTTATTAGTGCTACGCTGCCTGCCGAGAAGCCTCACCTCCCTACCACATCGTATCACTTACACAATTGCAGTCCTACC
Organism: Pygoscelis adeliae; assembly: GCF_000699105.1. NCBI lineage: Eukaryota > Metazoa > Chordata > Aves > Sphenisciformes > Spheniscidae > Pygoscelis > Pygoscelis adeliae. Next base: position 137,158 of record NW_008825071.1, on the reverse strand, counting down.
TCTTAAACCCCTGACTTAATGCAACTACCAGAGTTTTCTCTTTTTTTTTTCTTCCAGAAAGTGTGAGGCAGTCTGTCATTAGACTTTGAAGAACTCCAGTAGTCAGCATTATTAAACTAGAGTCCAGAATGAAAGCCTTGCGTTAACAGAATGGCTTAAGTATAGCTTAAACTAGCTTACAAGTTTCTAGAGCCAGATATTTTTTTCCAGCAAGTACAGAAGACCCAAACAACGTACTCGATCTGCCTACTCGAGCTCAGCAGTTGTATCACTTCTTTGCCAAAATGCACACATTGTGCTTTCCTGTTGTCACCTGCTCCAAATTAAAATTCAGTTACAGTGCACACCTGCAGGCTACTGAAGTGGAGGCTGTAAGCCTTTGCTAAGTCCATGCTGTGGGATTCAACGTCAGTTTTATGAGGAGGATTTTAAGCTAAAGACACCAGAACGGAAGTACGATCCATTTAGGAAGGAACTTCCACACAGGCGGCCAGAACAGGTGCAAGGCAACCTTTGCTGAGAGTAATCATGTTTCAGTGTGCTTCACCACCTGGTATCATTGTGCATCCAGAAGCATTTCTGACCGCTCTTTGAAAAGTCTTTGGGGAAAAGTTTTGCCTGCTGTTCGTACTTACTTGTGAACTTCTGAAGTGCCTGCTTGAATGTTCAGGTGAAAACAACTGCGCTGCTATGTTATAGGAGTGGGAAC
>NW_008825071.1:130423-136426 GCF_000699105.1 Pygoscelis adeliae | reverse complement strand
GAACAACTCATGCAGGACACCAGCTGCGTGCACTGGTAAACAGGCTTAGTTTCTCAGTGAAGCAGCTGGTCAGAGCAAGCACTGCCCTCAGGAGAGCCCCAGTGCTCTCCTGGAAACTTGTCCAGCGAAAAGGAAGACAGGTGAAGAGTTTGTACCCTTACTTTCCCAGTTGCCCCATGTAGTTGGCCCAGTCGCTAACTGGACTTCTTATCCTATGTGAGAACAGAAAAGGGGGTGACAATATTTAGCCAGCATGGTCTGCCTGCACCTGTAACTTCCCTGTGCTTCTGCATTAGGGGGACTACAGGCTATCTCTAACTGTGCATTGTTAGAATGCAAAGAAACAGAACAGAAATGTTAGGACTCTTGCTGCCTTGTACAGCTGACCACAGTGAACAACCTGTGTTATGCAGTAGTATAACACTTAACAAAACCTCATAAATAGGAAACTCTGACTTGAAAAAACAGCAGGATTAAGAAACATTATAGCTATGCAACGTAAGAAGACTAACATTCCCCAGGAGCCAGATCTTTTGCATGTCTTGATGTGTTTTCAGGCTAAATTGTTACCTGTATTTTGTATTTTAAAAAAGTAAACATAACATTGCTTAGAATAAGTTTGCTGTATTTATGTCAATGAAAGATCTGATCTGGATTCCTGCGTGTCTAGTGACTCTGCTTCTGGGACAGGGAAACACGAGAAGAGCAGTCTTGTTATGAAACAAACCCTCCTCTTACCTCAAAGGCCCTCTCCTCTCTTCCCCTGACCTATCCTCATCTGCTCACTTCTTCTATTTACAGAACTCCATTAACGTTACTCATTCTAATTTGATCACAAGTTTTTGGGCTCCATACAGAAACCGCCTGGCTGATTTCCATGGCCTCTGCCTTGTGGAAGGGCAGAATGGAGGATCAAAATGGTCCCTTCTCACTTCACGCAGCTGATGGAAGCTTATGTTATAGGTCTTTTTTTCTTTTAAACTCTGTAATATCTTTGGGATCACAGACACAAGTCACACCCTTTTTCCCTTTCCTATTTGAAGGGAAAGCATAGGTAGATAAAGCATTACTGATACTCCTGTCTGGCTTTCCTCTCTTCCTCAGCAAGATAGCCAGCAATTAGTACTATTACACTGGTTAAAACTGGACATAAATGCAAGGAAAATGAAGTTACAGAAACTCTAAAACCCATAAATCTAACTCTACTCATCTAAAAGATGTTTAGCCTAAGGTAGGCATCCTCTGTAGTCAAGGGAGAGAAAAAGTGAGCGATGTCTACAGGACAGTTCAACCCCATGTTACAATGGAGGACAAATGGGAAAAAGTGTTCTGGGTGGTACTGCTCTCCCTCATGACTAAAAAAGGAGACCAGCTTCAGTTAGACACCTAACTTTTCAAGGGCTATGGGCAAAGAAGACTAATCTCACCTTTTGCCCCCACTTCGAAAATGGTTACACCTATGCTTGGAAAACAGTAGGTCATCATCACAGAAACTTGAATTACAGCTTTCAGCATCGTTTAAATTATTTCTGCCTTTGTCCAAGGCAGGAGCCAGTCCTGTAACCCCGCTCCTTCTGCACCATCGGGGTAGGCTCTAACGAGAGAGAACAATAAAACAGCCTATTCTTATCTCAGAACATTAAGTAGCGGGTCTTTGATTTTGTGAGAAGATGTGGCTGATGGTATTTTCGTCATGACTCCTATCAACGTATCTCTCATGAATGTCACTTGGACTTGTCCTAAGGGTATGAAATATATGAGGACTGATCAGAAATCACAAATTTCCTCACTCTGCCTATACAACACGGATGAGCATTGCAAAAGGGATTATTCCTCTCAAACTATCTGACTTTCACTCTTTGGAAAGGCAATTTTCATGAGCTGGAAAAAATCCACGCTCTTTGGAAAGGTAGGGCAATTTCACACAGCAATCTCACTTTGCAATTAGGCCATGCTGTTCGGTTTTTTGTTAGTCTGCTCAGCTGGTTTTATGGTCTCATAAAACAGTTCATTCCTCTCTCTCTCACTTGTTCTCTTTTTTCATTTTGTATTTTTTAAAGAAATATGCTGTTTCTAACTAATACTTTTGCCTTAATCTCAGTATTCACTGAAAAGTCATGCATACGCCTCTAAGTAGTATCATGGCGCTAGAAAATCATGATTGCCGTGCCAAGATGAATGGGGAATGACTGACTGCCATTTTTCCCAGTGCAAGAGGATGGAGACACTCAACGCAAGTATTGCACATCAGTTTCAAATGAGAAACAACAGATTCTCACACTAATTACTTGTTGTGGGACTTACTGCCACAGGATAAATGGACAGATAAAAAGGCACTAGACAAAATTACAAAGGATAGCTTCATTAGTAGCAACAGTGAAGATGTACCTTCTGGCCATGGACTGCTGTCTGTCTGTCGGAAGCTAAGAGGGTCTCACCGGGAAAGAATCCCACCTCATGTTCCCCTATTTTAGATACTGCTACTAGCCACCTGCAGCTGGGATGCTGGCCAACCTCTAAATCCAAAATATTCATATTAAAACCCCTGCTTAATCACTTGTAATCCTTTCTTTCTGCCACTAGAACATAGTGGTGATATTAATTACTTCTAGGTCTGTCCTACCTAACAGCATGGAAGATTTCAGGCTCTTCGGCTTCTCTCCCATCCTGCTTGCACCTGCAAACATTTGAAAGCCTTGCTGTGACCTCATTCACCCTTCTGCCTACGGGATTCAATTTCATGACTGCTGCATTTTTTTTTTTTATCTAGATTTTTCATCTGACATTATGGAAAATGAATTGCGATTACCAGGAGCACAAGTCTCTATTCCCTGACCAATTCATATGATCCAGTGCGAGAATTGAAAACAGTTGTCACTGGAGCTAACCAAAGAGTTTTGAAACAAAACACTGCAATGTGTTGGAAAATGATGGCTTATGAAAACAGAAGACTTTGATGGACACATGAGGATGTGCTACTTCCAAATAAAATTAACTGGGGAAGAAGGCAACGCAATGTTTGCAACCCTACTGGAATGAAGCATGTCTATTTTTCATTTCAGTGCAGTTGTGCTTATCGCAGTCCTCTCTTCAGGGGCACAAAATGATTACAATGAAACTGAAAACCTTATGAAATGAGCCAGATTATAAATTTCTTTGCAAACTAATTTCAACCAGCTTGCTTAGTCAAAGGCTTTGTTAGCTTCTGCAAACCTACTGACCAAACCGAAGTATACTTATTGTGAAACAGAATCAACTAAATTTGACATAAAAAGACGATTTTACGTGAAGCTGGGGGTAGCTATTTTTAGTTTTGTTTTAAATGCTAGTCTGTGCTGAACACAGCATAGAGAGTTAAGGCAGAGCATGAAGCTCTGACAACAGATGTAACTGTTGGGATCCGCACAGATTTTTCTTTAATATTTCTGCTTTCTTTTCTCCTCTTACTCCTGCACTATTACTTCTTGCCATTTTCCTTAAAAGATATGGTTTATTAACGTCATGTTTCGGCCACAGTATCCGCAGAGTACAGCCAAATCCTTCAATTCTTCGGTTTTGCTGTACTAGCTGTTTCAAATTTACTTTCAGTGGTAAACATGCCACAATGGGGAACATCACCATATATCATGTAGCTGTGATCAGGCAGATCAGGTACCCGTAATTTTCCTAATGGAGATCCAGTGTCAGAGATCAAGCACGGAAGATCAGATGTCTGCGTTGCCACCGTCCAGAATCAAGTGTCATGGATCAGGATTGTAACTGCAAGGAATGAAGTGTCACGTGTGGCAGATCGGGAAGCAGATACCGCCCTGGACCTCAGTGGGGGGACTGTGTCTCCGTAGCCTCACCACTGGGTGTCAAGGCTTAATGCAGCAAAGGCAAAGGTGGTTAAATGATTGTTCTCTTAGGTAAGCCCAATGCCTCCTTGCCAAACATTGATTTGGTCGTATAAGCGTGTCTCTGGGCAAGCAGTACCTGCAATATTGTGTGTGCAGTTAATCTTTTCAGACACTGCTAGTCATGCATTTGACTTGCTGCTCAACATATATAAATAATTACATGTTTTTTAAGGAACATGCTCTGAATGCATGTAGTGACAAGGGAACATCCCAAACTTGCATAGCAGTGCTTCTGAAGGGAGCTGAAGGGGCATGATTTCTTGAAATGGTCCAATTTGAATCCCAAGGACCTGTCAGTACCCTCTACTTCTCTTGAACACATTATCACTATGCCCAGTGCTTTCAGACTTAGCTGAAACTGGGAACTGTAGTGGAACATGAAGAAAAGGAAAGAATTGGAAGGAAAAATCTAGGATTTTTTTTTTAAATAAAAAAAAAAATTTAAAAGATTTCTTCTCATTTGGTTCATATTTCAGGTTTTTGAGATCAAGCGAAAATATCAGGGAACTAAGGTCAAGTCTCTGCTCAGTACCTATTTGCTGTGCATCCCCTTAAGCAAGTTGCGTAGTACTTTTCTGACTCAGTTTCTCCATTTTTCAAATGGGGATAATAATATAGCAGTATCATTCAGAGGAGTCATAAGATGTTTGGAGAGCTTTGATATTGGAAGGAGGCATCAGACCATGAAAATGCAAAGAACTGTTATGTTGAAAGCTATCCACAGGAGCATCTGTAACTGTCACGGATGTAATCAGAGCTGGAGTGGAGTGGATATGTGTCACACTAACAGAAAGAACAATTATGCCTCTTTTGAGTAATGATAGTTAAAGTAAGCAATCTATTTTAACCTTTCCACTTTCTGAAGGAGTGCTCACGTGATTGCTTACTGCTATAGGAAAAATAACCCATAGACACAAAGCCATGAGTAACAGCTGAAGGGACGTGATTTCTTGAAATGGTCCAACTTGAATATCAAGTACCTGTTAGCCGTCTGCTCCTCTTGAACACATTATGATGGTGCTCAGGTCACTGTTTGGAAGCATTTTGTGCAAAGCTGCTGATTCTTGTAACCTGGGTGTTTAGATGTGATAGAACGCCCATCGGCAGCATGCTCCCTGCCTCTACGCTAACTCCACGCACAGCATCTCTTAGGCCCTTGAAGTATGAAGAAACTTTCAGAGAAGAATCGTTGACTTAATCCATGTGCTAATACTGTATATGTGAAGATTAAGTAGGGAGCTGCTGGTAGGCTCTAAATTCACACCATTTCAGTGCACTAACATGGATTCACCTGCTTGAACAGACTAATCCCGATCAACGAAAAATTTCACTGGACAGAGGACAGTGAGGGAGCATTACACACAACAAACAATTTACATGAACCTTGAATGCATTATAAATTGCAGAGACAGAGTTAAATCTGATTGCAAGGTAAAAGGTTTCAGTCTGCTTCATTAGTGCTGCAGTCCACCTCACAGTACTACAAGTTAGTCTGCTCAAGCTCAGGACAGACTATTTGAGTACAATTGTTTTAAAACTTAGTGTGTTTTTTAAGTACTCAACAGAAGAATCTGAGCCAACAAAATACAAAGGAGAAAAAGACAGGTAGATTGAAAGAAAAATAAATAAAAAAAATAAATTCAGCTCTTCCATCTTCCTCTCTCTTCCCACCTTACCTCCCCAATCTATAGGTAGATATAATAATCATTCGAAACAGGAAACCCTGCAAATGTCTTTAAACTGGAAAGTGTTTCAGTGGCTTGCATCCCAGCTTTCCTTCACCCAAAGTGGGATAGATGAAAGTCTTTAAGGCAGGCATCAGAAGTGCCTTGTACAGTGATATTGTTCACTCCTTATCTAGACACTGACCAGCTGGAGACACAAAGCTTGTTTCTGCCCTGCTTCATCTTGAGCTGGGAAATAAGGTTGGTGGATGCAAGCAGCTTTAATTTTTTTTATGTTAACACAGAGTCACAAATCTGTAGATTTTAGGATAGGATGAGCAGTTTATAATCATGTATTCTAATTATCTTGCATTAGTTCCTAAAGATTATCTTGTGATTCTCAAGAATCCCTCAGAAAACAGCTAGCTGTCAAGATGCCT
>NW_008825071.1:111085-130407 GCF_000699105.1 Pygoscelis adeliae | reverse complement strand
CTGTTGCCCTCAGGAAGCACTCCTGGAAAGCACTGACACAAGTAGGTTCACATAGAACATCCAAAACTATGGTTTGAAGCTATGACACATTTTGATAGTGCTTGGTATTAAGTCCTTGGTATATGAGCCATCTGTAAATCCTGTCTATTATTAGCAGGAATAAAGGAATATGCCTGGAGCCATTTAAAGAGCAGAAACAATTGGAGAGAAGTGGACTTGTTATAGTTAATATTCATATCACTGAACACCATGTTTAGAAAGTCTCCTAAGCCCACAAGACTCATCACCATCTGCAGGTACTTCAGTTCCCAGCTAGCTTTGATATAGGTGGTTTATAAGCCAGAACAGAGGAGCCAGCTTCAGCCATTGCACCATTACATTTTATGTCACAGGTCTGAGCCTTTGTCACTCCAACACCTGCTGTGCTGCTGACAGCTACAGTCTTCTAACTTTTCAAGCTGCTCTGACACCATCAGCATCTCTTCAGAGGTCCACAGCCTCTCAGAGGGGCATGAAACCTGATGTCTGTGTTTCACTGCCCAGAGATTACTGGCGAAACCTTACAGGATGAGCAGCACATGCCTGTCACTGCAGAACCAGATGTGGCTATGTCTATCACCAGTTCTTCACCTCAACTCCAATGTGAGTCCTGTTTTTTTGTTGGCCTGGAAAATCAAACAAACGGACTATTCTTATACATGTTTATTCCACAGCTATTATAAATATGCACTCAATTTCCAGGCATTGGCAGAGTTCAAAAGGAGCAGGCTACCGAGAGATTCCCAGGAAGTTAACTGGCTCCTTGCCAGCATGGCACCCAAGCTCCCTATCTCTTAGGACTTGAATATTCCCATTTACGAGCATAGTTGCCCCCTGGCAGCCCAGACTAAGGAAAGCAGAAATGTGGTCAAGAAGGGCAACACCCCCTTTTCTTTTACAAGGACAACAGGATCTTTCACTCCCAGGCACTGTGGTCATGGCAAAGGTACGGAAAAGCCTCTCTAAAGGAAATTCAACAGCACCCAACGGATCTCTTTGGGAAGGATTTATGACAGAGCCAGCCCAAGCACAGTTTGCAGAAGAATGTTTCATGCTTTATCTTTTAGTGGGCTGCTCTGCTGTGTTGTTTAATTGCTTAGTTTGTTTTCCAACTTCTAGCCCATCTCAAGCAAGTCAAGGTTCTGACAATCTCTCAAATACCATCCCAAAGAAAGTCCATGAGAATTAAAGACCCATTATAATCAGCAAAAGCTGGTTCAGAAAGTCAGCAAACAAGACTTCTTTTGCAAATTATGATACCTGATCTTCATACCTGTTTTTTTCTCTATCTAGATATTCCCCGGAAAAGACAACTCCCATTATAAGCTCGTTGGCAACTCAGAATATGTCCACTCAAATCACGCACATGTGAATTTACATTCACAGCAGCTGGCTGAAGTCTGATGATTTCTGATCCCTTCTATGTCTACCACAAAGCACATTTACTTGCTATACGATGTGTAAAAGAATGAAAATCATCTGGGAAAGGCAAATGATTCCTGTATCATATTAACCCCAAAAAATTTCCTCCCCACCCCTATAAAACCACAAATGACCTGATATCTTGACTGCTCTTTGTAGAATCCAGCTCCATTTTCATTCCTGAAGATAGCTCTCTATTTTCTACAGGGAAAGGTCAGTAATGCTATGAAATGGAAGTAAAGAATGCCAATCACTTGACAGCAATCAGGCTAATCTCTGCTGCCCACAGTACACAAGTCCGCGTAGGCAAAGACAAATATTCTTCTAATAACAATTGCTATGAAGGACTCTAAAGCATAAAGGTATATTCTGCCGTATAGAACACGGAAATATCTTCCCTCCACGCCCAATGCCATATTCCAGCATCACCAATTCCAAAAATCTACTCTTTCATACTACTTGTGGGGTCTGGGCTAGTCAGATGGCTAAACCATTGCGGAATCAACCCTTAACATAGAACAGTGAAGAAGCCAGCTTAAGTGGAATGGAAAAAGTCCTCAATGAACAACATATGAGAGACTTTGTAGATATATGGGAAAGCCAGAAAGGCAGATGTGGAAGGAGCTGAAAGAAATTGTGAGCATTGAGGAGACTACAGAAAATAAAGATTTCTGAGGGGAGCAGAACTAATCTCACACTATTATACCAGGAAACACATAATCAGCAAAGCCTCATACAGCTCATATAAAATACGGCTCCAGTATGACTATCATCAACTATTGTCAATGCAAAAATCAAGAAGATCCTGAGAGAAGAAAGAGCAGAAAGAAGAAAAATCCAAGATTTTTTTAAAAAGCAACATCAGGAACAAGGCTCAAAACACGATAAATAAATCTGAATGTAATATGCTTTATAGGACTGAAACCTGCATCACCTAAACCCTCTGAGGAATGACTTTCAGACAAAATTTGGACAAAATTAGCTATGTCATTCTTCCAGAAAGGTTTTTCACCACTGGAGGTCACTGTAAACTGTAGCTGCTCTTTATCAGTCCCTCAAAAGAAAAAAATACACTGTACACAAGATATGTAGGATCCACATTTTGGGGTGAGACAGAACAGAACTGAAATATCACTTGCAGAGTATTTGAAAAATACCTGTAGCTAATCAGTGAGGAATTCTCTTTGCTGGAGACAGACGTACTCTTGTTCCAACCTATTCCAAGCAGAGCAATTGGCAGACTGCTGAGAGTTTAGATGTGTGCCTGTGTATACACAGGGACCAGTTTTGCACCTGTCAGCCTGCCTTTCTTACCAGTCTTGCAGACACACTTCCTGAACACCAGCAAGCTAACAACAGGTAAGGTGAACGGGACACAATGGGAGACCTACTATTGCAGCTCATAAAAATCACGGGGTTTTTTTTTAGAAACCAAATGTAGGATTATCTGCATTAGGATCTCTAAAAAAAGACAAATGTTTGGCAACAGTTCCTAATAAAAACATAAGCCTGCTAGGTTTGAAGGTTTACATCCTATGTAATCCATAGATCACAGTTCATCTGAATGCAATTTTCTTCTCTCTTTTCATTGCATTCAGATGACCATTATTGGGAACAATCTTTGAAACAATTCCTAGCCCACCCCATTCAATCAGATAGCAGTGCCTATATACTATATACATTACAGATTTTAAACTGATGCTCAGACAGTAAAGGGATGTGAGACCAAGTTCCTGTCTCCCATATTCTAGGAGTCCTACTGATATGAATATCACAGGGAACAGCTGATGTTCACAAAACAGAGACGTTGGGTGACTTTCAGGGAAAATAAGTATGAAAGCACTGGAAAAGAATAAAGAGAAATGAGCCCGGCTAGTGCCCAATGGCTTAAAAAAAAAAATCCAGCTTCATAAACCAAAGAATTTACATTTCAGGTATACAACCGAAACTCCCATTTGACTACAATCCTGACAATGAATCAGTGGCAGCTGGGCAAGTTTTATCTGAAATGCACATTTTATTTACTGAAATTCCACTTTTTGGTGGGGAGAGGGAATCATTCTAATGCAGGTTTCTTTATTTTCTGTTCAGTGAAACACAGCAGACCAATTCTTGGCTTGTGTCAACCAGAATAACTCCAAAGGAGTTTGGCCTGGTTTGATCTAAATGGAGAACTTCTGTAAAAGAGAAGCAATCTGGGTCTCTGACAATTTAAAAAGAAATTAAAAAGGGGCCAGCTTTTCTTCGCTCCTCCGATTCATCTTTTAGCTTTCCCTTTATTCTTCTGCACTTTAATCTATTTCAAGAAATCAGCAACAGAAGGCTTATCACACAATCCATGGTGCAGCAAAATCCTAACAAAAACCAAACCCTGCAGAATGAAGCTTGAAAAAATCCTCTGATGTGATTAAAGCATTATACTGGTTAAGCAAAGGCTAGCTACAAAGACAAGTTTACTGAACAATAACTTCATTGCTTTGTTGTGTCATTCTCCTTTTGTTTTTATTTACACATAGAATATGATCTCCTTGAAAGAGTAACTGCCTTTTTACTGGACGTATGCTCAGACAACCTCCATGTAAATAAATACATAATAGCTAACAACCCTGATTTAACAAAGCATTTCAGCACATGCTTAACTTCAAGCATGTGAATAGACTCACTGTCAATAATGTGTCATCCAAGACCACCCACATGATGAGGCATCTCTGGCCATATCCTTTAGCATGTCATTTTAGCTCACAGGAAGGTAGAAAAATCTCAGCTTTCCACTGGAACAAACAGTACTTGCTTGTTTGCAATTATAATTGACCAACAGATAGCAGTACTTTAAATGTCTTATGTAGTTTGGAAAGCTATGCTTTAGTGTCATCTAGTTCTTTCTAATACTGAATGACTCTTTTGGACTACAGTGGAGTACCACAAAGACCAAAAGAAGCATGCCTTTATAAGCTGAGAAGAAAAAAAACAGGACAGATATTGAACAATGGATAGAGAGATGCTCCAAAGCAATGTTTTGGGGTTTTTTTTCTATAAAATGTTTATTTGGCATAAACCTCAGTGTTTCATTTGACACTCAAATTAATTCCCATTCCAAATTCATGCTGATGAAACCTGTATATAACACTACAGACATGCACTTTTCTTCTTGACATTCCTTGCATTGATGGGTCCCTATAAATTATTATGATTTTCAAGCTAGAACACAAAATGCAGTTTCTAAAGTCAAATGTAAGTGAAAGATAATGTGGCTTTTTTATTTTTAAGAGTCCAATTTTTTCTTTGGTGTCTGCTGAAGATTTTGGAAAACCATTCATAGTTCCAGACACTGCATACATTAAGAGTATGATTCCAGATGCAGGAGACCCTGGCAACTATGGGAGACTTGGCAGATCTGGAAATAGAGCTTAAATCATTATTGCCCACCCATATTCTTTCAATTAAGTATTCCACTGATTTTGGAACCCAGAGATAGCTAAGAAGCCAATTTTCTCTACCACAGTCACATGATGCCGAAATGGAGATGACTGAAGAATTTGTGGGGGAAAAAAAAATCATCTCCCACACACTTGGCAATTGCTAGCTAATAACATGAAGGCTTTCTTACAACGTGTGTCAGAGAATACAATTCCAGATATATGAAACAGGTGTGATAAGGAAGACATTTCTTTCATTGCAAGGGGGTCACGCTGCGGTAGTAGTATGCTTCAGGCCTCATCCTGGAAGTCAGAAATCTGGCTTATAGCCCCGCTTCTGTCACAGATCTGCTGGGTGACCTTGGGTGCTTCTTTCCATCCCTCTGAGCCCCTGCTTCTCCATACAGTTCTGTAACGGCCTGCCTACTTAGACTGTCAAGGCTCTGATGTGACAACTGTCACCTACTCACAGTGTCCATAAATAATCTCTAATGTAGTGAAACTTTGTATTGCCTGAGGACATAAGGAGCAAATGCTCATCCTGAGCTGCCCTCCTGAACTATCTAACCATGCATGAAATTACTGCTAATGAAGCAGGGGGACCATGTACAGCACAGGTGTGCGCCACGAATAGTGCAAAGAGGCATCACACAAGCTTTCTTTACAAGTCCCATACTAGCCCTCACAAACATTTTGAATCCATCTGTTGGCAATTGGTGGCAGCCAGAAAATATTTCATTGGGATTCTTTAAGAATATCATTAAATAAAATCTCTTTGACTTGTTAGGAATTCCAACCATGAGTTCCTAGCTAAAGATGTTCATGCTTGCTCTCCGGAGTAGCTGCCTGATAAACATAAACAATTTTTAATAAGTAACTTACAGTTGAATTTACAACTTATATTTGTTGTACAACTTTATTATAAAGATTTGTAATACATATTTTATTATGCAGCATCATGTATACAAGGTGTTCTGCTTACAGCAAGTAAAGTACTGTAAATACTGTGTTTAACAAACCCGGTAACTACCATGACAGGAGAGGCAGTAGTTGTATGTGGAATCAGGACAATGAAGAGAAAATGCCTTCAAAAACCTGGGCAATTTAAGTATTTGGATAAATCCATACCTTTGCATGTGTCTCTATTTTAACAGACAGTGAGTTACTCTACAACTAAAAATGAAGCGTGTACACAATGGAGTTTAAAGATACAGACCTTGGATGTAGTGCTGGAAAGCTGCAACAGGGAGACAGAGCCACCTTTTAGCGGCTAGAATATTGTCTCAAAAGAAGGACAGCTTAGAGGATTAGAAGTGACTAAAATAAAAATACCTCTTTATAGAACCATAAGTTAATAGTTTTAGTCAATTTGTCTGATTCATTTGTCCTAATCTTCTGAATTTTGTTAATTCTTCCATTTTAGTGGTGCTATATGGACTTATGTTTAGACCTTCCAACTCTTTAGATGCCCTCACCAGCAAGCTACATTTCCATACTGTACATTTCCGTTCTTATAGAATAGAATAGGTTTCTTATGAAACCATAATGAAGCTCTGTTAACATACAAGTTGGAAGAAATACACAGGGTAGGTATAAACAGGAGACCTAGGATGCCTCTGGGATGGTCTAAAACATGCAGGACCAAGAGGCTTTAGGCGATTTCTCCAGATTTAGAACTATCAAACATGGGTCTACCACAAATTTTAGAAAGACAGCAGAAAGTGTTTGCTTTGACAAAAGCAACGATTCTCTTGGTGAACATGTCCTTTAAAATGTAATGATGATATTAAGGGCTGTGGCGTCGTCAAAGGTCAACAGAAAAACATCTTGAACCTTGTTGTCTCACTGCCAATAGTTAAGATAAAAGGCTGTAATTTTCTCCTATCGTCTTCAACTACAGTCACTATTTAAGATATGAGGTCAACTAGACAGGCTCATAACTAGAGAGGGTCATAGCTGAAATTAAACCTATCTGCCCACGTATCTGCTCCATCACTGTTTAGTCCAGGCATGGAGTTAGGGAGATCTTGTGTACCAGTATGTCTGCTTAGTTAGCCTTGAAGACAGGCAACTATGGAAAAATACCCTCTCTTCTCTTTTTAGTATGAATAACAAATTCCTTTACATGTATTATAACAACATCCTGTGTGCTTTCTTTAACATAAGGTCATATTATAGAGCCCCATTTTAATTTTCCTCTCAGGAATTTCATTTGTAAATGTCAATCAAGCACTTAAAAGTACTTGACTGCATAGTACTTAAAAATATCCACCCTTATATACTATACAATGCATGCCTAACAAACAGTTATGTTTTCAATATAAGCAATTAAGGGATTTGTTTAACTCGAGAGTGAAAAATAAACCATTTTCAGCAAACACAGAAAGATCAAACACCAGGAATTACATTGGATTGTCCATATAAGTGGAAAAATTAAGATCCTCAACTCCTCAAAATGCCCATTACACATGAGGTTTCCATTCGAGGTGACAGAAATGTGACCTCTCCTATGCAAGCGCCCTTGTTTGGAATCCTCACGCTGCACTCAACACTGGAAAGTCACTTTTACTGCACCGTGACTTCTGCTAAACGTGTCCACTAGACATTGCATAAGGGTGCCAGAAGAGAAAGGTCACAGGGACAGTCTGGATGTATCTCCCTGCACCTCCATATATATTACAAATTGGCTGGGTAGGTAACCTGTAATGAGACACCTTTGAAAGATCATGGCCAAAAGAATTCTTTGCTAAGCCATGCATCTAAGGTCAAAGAGGAGTTTTTAAGGGAAGGAGGTATTTTTCTAAACAGATAAGATTCAACATTTTTTACACTGAAATAAAATATCTATGCCTTTGCTGTATCAAAACTGATTTGATTTTCGTATGTTTTAACAGTCACATATTCCAAAGGTTATGACCAACTTCTCACCACGGTATTCATAGGATTAAATAAAAATCAAGGAGAATGAACTGGGGGAGGAAGGAGTGAATTGCATGTAAATGAACACCAGAAAAATAAAGAAAACATCTAGAAGCTGCTACAGATTTTTGAAATTTTAGATCCTGGACCAAATGGTGTGCAAGACCTTTGCAAAGTAATCAGCATTCATGAAACGGCTGGGATCCAGTAGGCTGAGAGTTCGGAGGCATGCCTCCCCTCAGATCTCGGCATTTAGCTATGCAAAGAGGATACTAGACAGAGAATCAGCAATTTCACTTCCATATTACAGATGTCTCTGTACAGATGTCACTGGCTGAGAGCATGACCTTAGGAGACACTTCATCCATCTCTGTACCTGTTTCTCATTTTACTTCTCCCTTATCCAGCTGTTCAGACAATGGATTCTGTGGAGTGGATCCAACCTGTACTGTGCCTCACACAATCTCAGTTAGGGTCTCTGCTTGCTCATAATAACACACATAATTATTACCAAAGGCCCTTTACAACCCACTGAACAGATACAGGCTTACTAAAAGTACAGTGACCTGCCACTGGCAGTAGTATTCTGCTGTAGTATCACATACAGAAAGAAAATGCATTTACTGAAAGTTACTTGTTACAATGTCTAAATTGTCTTTCTCGATTAATGCTGCTTTGAGGAAGAAGCATCATGACCAAAGGGCAGCACTGTTCCCTCACACTCCCTTAGGAAGCCAAACTCACATTTTCTCCAGAACCACAGAAAAGTGAGCAAGACCCATAGAGCTCTTTAGAACCCATCCCCCTTCTCTCCTCACTTTGGGAGTTCAAGGAGAGTACCATTCTCAAATATGAACTCTGGTAGAGATCACCAGCCTTTCTGATCACGCCAGCCATGTGTCCAAACCTTCACAGGTCTTGAGGGCTACGGGACACTTATCAGCATGCAGAGGAACAAGGCAGCTCTAGGAACAGTTTACTTGCAGCTGACAACAATACTTCTCTAGAAAGAGAGGGGGAAGAATGAGTCTGGAGTGGACATGCCATGGGGTCCTGAGATGACATAGCAATCTTGGTCACAGGCTGCTGTTGGCTCATTTCCTCCCAAAACTAAGGATTCAGATTATCCAGGAGTCCCTGCACGAGCACAGCCCTACTGCCAGTCCCCGGCAAGGACACTTGCCCTGCTCTTGAAATACTTCTGAGTCCATGCCACCTTTCTATGTATGAGGACTTATGAGATAGCCTGGGAAACTTGCACTTCATGAGAGACCTTTTAACTCAAAAGAACAAACGTAACTTATAGGCAGAGCAATCAAAAACCAAATGTCTGACAGATGTTACCACTCCAAATTTCAAAAGTGGGTTCACGACGCGTGCAACAAAAACTGGCAAAGAGCTCTGACAGTCACTGACTTATGCAAAATTCAGGAAAAAAAATACTTTAGTGCAGGTAAGGACTAGAAAGCAATCTTTGGTAGTCTTAACACTGGGTATTTTAAAATCTGTTTTCTTCACAGTGCAATGGATATAGTTCTCTTGCTAACAAATACCATTTAATACACCAGCCTTAGGTCTTAAAAACTGTAAAATAAATTGACAGTAGCAAAACAGTAGAAGTGCAATAAAAATAGGACAGTGGAATGAAATGAACTTCTTTTCCTTACAAACTACAATTCACCCAAGAAAAAATGCAAAACCTTAGTGAGCTAGGCATAAACAAAAAAGTGGATCTTTTTTCAAGCTCACCTGCGAGTGCTGTGACAGCTTCAGTCTGCATCAGAGATAAAATGCCAACCACCAACCACAGACTTGATTTTTTTTTATTTTCAGTGAATCTACAGAAACCACTTTCTATAAAGAACAGAGTGCTAGTATGTTTTTTACATGTCTATTAATTATATTCTCTTTACCACTCTTGTTTGACTGTCTTGCATGAAACACACAATTCTATAGTAATATTTCAATTATTCTCCTTATCACTGTCCTGCAAGCTCCTCACACAATGTGTGAAAAACTCTGTTATATATTCACAGTAGGTCATGGCTCTTTTGGCTAACAGTACTAGAAGAATATGCAAGTGTGAGATTGCAGACTTCTCAGATCTCAAACCTTTGACATGAAATCAGTTTTGAGATTCTGCAGGTGGATCTCTTCACAGAAAGAAAGAAAAATTTCATTTGCAGCAAACTAATTAAAATCCTAAGCATTCTGGCAATCTACATTCTTGGAGCTACTTTAGAACTAGTGTCTTCCTTTTTGCCTTTCTAAACTCATATATTTCTTTTGCTTAAGCAATGTTTCCTGTTAAGAATTCTTCTACAAGCTCTTGAGTCAAAACACGATGGGTCGTCACAGCACTGTATGACTTTCTGGGAAATCACAGCAAACGTAAATACTATCTTTGACTGCAACATCTGGCGATGTTACTTCTTTGCGGAGACAATGCTACGTTCACTTGACAACAACAGGAAAATAATGGGCATGAGCCTTACTGGGGATCTCCGAGTCCCACAGCAAGAAGGGCTGGCAACCTTGCTCCCACCGCGGCAAAACAGGGTAACCTTGAGGCACTCCCTTGTACTGCACCCAGTAGAGGTCACTAGAGGATGCATCATGTTTTAATGGCAAGACAAAGCACTCCGACAGCAAGGGGAGAGATGCACCCTCGTGAAAAGCACATCAACTGTCTAGGATTTACTGCCAGAGAGATTCTCGTAAAAGAGAGGAATATGTGCCGCTCCATGAAAGAACAGATAGGTTTAACTGGCTACATCTGAACACAAGCAGCATTCATCCAGTTAAACAATATTGATACTGATCAGGGAAATAGATCTAACTTACTAAAAGTGTATCTACTACCTGTGCATTTCCAGATGCAGGGATGTCTTTCTTTCTTCCATAGCTTAACACAGTCCACAAGGTGTGCCAGAGGTACGAAGCCAAAAGGCAGAAACTTCCTGCAATCCAGGTAGCATTCCTTTGCAGGGGTAGATCCATCCCTTTATTTTTAATCAGCTGATGAACTTGGTTCTCCTGCTCTAGCAGATGCAATTTGGCAGGCACGCTCAAAACCCTCCCCAGCTCTGTAAGTACCACCTAGCTAGACAAGGATCAGACACGCAGCAGGATCCCATCTCACACTTCAACACATTCCCTGAACCTATAAGGAAAAGAAGCGATGGCCTACTGACAAGCGTGAAACAGGTGCAGGGATCTACACATGAGATGTGTATTGCACGGACTTGAAAGGCAATTACTCTGACATCCCAGAACTTCTCAAATGAAAGCAAAATGTTAGCGCAATCCCTTTGCAGTTAGCAGTTCAGGCCACTGGTCATCTTTTTTCCTTTTTAATAGCCAAGAAATGGAAAAAAAATACCCAAAGAGCAAAATTCAAGACAATCACTTAAAATGTGTCATAGTGCACATGCACAGGAAGGTCAGTTTGAAATGCTATGGCTTTACTGTCTGCAGTCCCTTCTGTTCCTGCGCTTGCAATCTATCTACATTGCTCCCATATCCAAACCAGAAAGTGGATCCTAGCTGTCTCCCCATCTCATATCCAGCATCTGCTCACCTGCCAACCATCAAGTCCTTGATCCAAAGGATGGAGGTGCCCCATCATTTTAACCACATGGATGTGAGACTTTCAATATCATCAAGGTAACTTCTTTCCCCTAAAATTTCCAGAAACAGATAGACTGCTTCAGCTCAATTTTCCCAAGCAATTCAATGTGATGCAAATTCTGCATGGAAAATTTTGGCTTGAGCAGCCAAAACCTGGGAAATTTTTAAACAGGATCTTAAAATTGGAAATGGTAAGCAACTTTAATAAAAAGTCCTTCTCTCAGCTCCATTATAAGCCCAGGGAAGCTGTTTTACTTCTAGAGATAGAAAACTAAAAAATCTGAGGAACAAAGCGTGCCATGGTTTATTGTCTTTTATATAAGGATATATATAAGAATTGTGAAGAACTATTACATAAGGTCTTAGGTCTATATATAAGGAAGGAATCCTTATATATAAGGATTATACATCTTCTGTGCAACAGGTGCCCATAATTACAGAATGCTAACAGTCATTGTGGAAGATGAAGCAGCAAGAAGAAACAGTGCCATTTCTTCTCTGCTTGTGTATTTATCTGATCGGAGGTGAATAAGCAAAGAATTTAAAACACTCCCTCTGGCTGTGGAGAAATATGAGCACCAGAAATCTCAAGTACTAAAAATTCACAAAACAAACTACAAAAATCATGACATCATTTGAAAAAAGTCAAGAGATTAAAAAATTACAATGACTGTTGTCCTTTCCTTAGTCAACTTCTGGCTTCTGAGACTTCAGAGCACTCTCAGGTCACATTTTGAGTTATTATGTAGTTGTTATGTTGGGGAGGGTGGATTTAGTTGTGTTTTTTTTTCCAACTGGGAAACCTTGATACTCCTCTCTTTCTTTTTGAGACAGACAGACATATATTCTCACAAGAATGGGAACTGGGAGCATTAAGTAAAACAAAGCTGCCTGAAATCACGGAATCACACACATTGCCACATGACAACAGAGTGCCACGAACTCGGGACCTGACGAGTGCACCGCAGAAAGGATATTCTGTAAAGCTGCACCAGGCTGAGGTTGGCAACACAATGCCTGCTGACAGCATTTCAAGCAAGCTGAAAAGGAGGTTGATAAAAAAAACTGAGCACAAACTTGGCTGAAGTCCACTTAGACTTTTCTGACCATACCGAGCCAAGCTGTAGACAGGGTGCTTTGATTTCAAAGCTGAAGAAAGCCTTGGGGGTTTTGGTCTCTTCATTAGTTAAGAAGTCTCACTGCAAATGTACAGAATCCCTTGCAAGATTTTTAAAAGAGTCATTCTTGATTAAAATTGTAAAACAAGAAATAGGTTTCTGTCAAAATATTTAGATCAGTATCTTGAACAGTGTTTGGGGGCAGAGGAAAGTTATTTTGGGTTAAATTATGCAACAGTGATCATTTTGTTCCCTGTTTGAAATACTGCTGTGACTCGGGCCTCCCCTGGGAAAAGGAACTTGCAAAGGTATCGTTACCACCACGGTCATTTCCAACACAGAGACTGCAGAGAAAGTAACTGCTAGAGAAATTGTGGCAGTGGTCAAGAGGGAGAAAGAAAGCTCAAAGGAGACAAGGCTGATCACGTTCTGACCGGAGATGAAGAATTAGAGAACAATTAGCCATCCCCAGGCCTAGCTTAACTGAACACCAAATATTGAGTACATCCAACAGTTCCAGCTGGGCTAAATATTTAAAAGTTAGTCCTTAAACTGTTTTCAGAATATCATCAAAAGGATACTTTTGCATGGAAAATTGTATTGCCAACTCAAGAAACAAAATACCAATAAGAAGTATTTTTTCCACCTTTGTTAAAAAAAAAACACCTAAAAATCAAGAAAACAAACACCTGTTCTGAACTGAAAGTACTCCAAATGTCTCCAGAACTTCAAAATGAACAGGCATAGCAAGAATCCATTCAAATAAAACCAGCTAGTGGGAGGTTTAATCCTTACTAAACGATTGTTTCCCTAAAAGAGCAGGATTAAGAAGCCCTGAAATACGGCAGTAAGGAAAGAGCAGCTCTGCTTCTTGCCACTTCTGTTCTTTAAAGGAGGACAGCAAGGGCAGTAAAGCTACTAGAGGTTATTGCTTATACAACAGTAAGTTGCAAATAACAAAGTCTTACTTTGGTTACTAACTTAGTAAATACGAGCCTAGGAGCTTCTATGGTTCTGAATGTCACTCATAGAAAAGAATCAAGTTGCACACACGGAGCCAGGGTTTAAAAACAAGTCACTGACCCTAAAGAAAATAATTTTACAGTATTTAAAACTCAAGTCATTGGGGAGAGGGAGTTAGTGCCCTAATTTCAGATAGTGATTCAAAATTGAACAATTTGAACTGCATTCTCGCACCCATCATTTACCAGGTAAGAGCCAGAAGGAAGAGGCTGCGGGTTTGCTGACCAACAGCGTGCAGCTTTGGCTGGGCCATCAGAAGCAGTCTAGGTGGGGAATGTGGAGCTCACTGGGAGCTAATGCAGCTGGGTAAATTGTGTGTTAGTTTCACAATCAATTTACCTTTGCATAAGCTGGTGCTATTGTCAAAAGTGGTGGTTTTACCTTCTCACAGCTGCTTGTTCCCACCCTGTGCCACCCCGTCCCTTGGACCAGCACAACCCTCTGGTGTGGCTGTTCAGTGCAATGGGTCAAGGACAGATGTGGATTTTTATTCTTTTTTTTCATTTGATTGTCACACACGAAAACCGTTCCTATAAAACAACATGTCTTTCACTTGATAATGTATCACCTGAAGCAAAACTTTGTGTTCATTCCTGAAGACAAAACTTAGCCAAGGCACAAAGCCATGTGCTGCCTACTGTACCAATGGGGGGCAAGAGGACATTCTGAACAAAGCACATGTAAAACAGGTAAAGAGCAGTTTTGCCATGAGTTATTTTGAGTCATCCTCTCCAAGAGCTGGTGGAGAGCTGGTGTGGCAAAGAGTGCCATCTAGAGGACTGCAACACCACAGCTTGTTCACAGCACCAAGACGTACAGTACATTACACTGTAAAGTCATTATTCATAATTGACGGTCAGTTGCTGGGTTTGCTTTCCATAGTTGTATTTTAATGGCTCTGGAAAGTCTTTTTTTTTTCTTTTTTAGATTAGGGTTTGGTGGGGGTTTTTGTGCAAGAATATACTGTACTGAAAGATGAAAATTGTGTTTGCTTATTTTATAAAAAATGTGTCCAGAAAAATAGTTGGCTTGAGGAAGGGCATCATTTTCTTCTGTAATTATAATCAATTAGTCTCAGAATAATTATTTCTTCCAGCAAGTACACAGTTTGACCACTCTCTTCTAAATGGTCTCTTGAGTTGTAACCCCCTCCCATTGAAGCTAGATGTTTTGTCACTGCTTTCAAAGTCAGCAGGACTTCATCCACAGAAATTACATACATATGCCCATAAGCATACACATGTACATGCATACATCTGAGCAAAGTTTACTGTATTTCCTGCCAGCACAATCTTCTTTCCTTCCTTTCCTGATCAGTATAATAAAACTGTTCATCAGGCAAGCAGACCAAGCTAAGACCTTTCAAAGGAAGGTCTTGGTTTTCCTTTCATCAACAGCACAGCTAGGGCCCAATTCTGTATCCCATTGAGAAATTCCCAAAAAATTTGTGTGAAAGTTAAGTTTTGCAATTAACTTCTAGGCTTGTAAAAGCTTAGGAGAAATATAACTAATGTATCTGGAAACCTCATTCCAGTGAGGTATATTACCAGAGTTCAGCTGGACTTGCCTTTCACCTTTGAAGTCTTGTCCCCAGGAGACTGATGAGCTAAAATGGGAATACAAAGCTATTTCTCGAGCTTGCAACTAGCCACCAGCTGTTCGTCTTCTAAACCTATTCCTTTCTCCCCTACTGCACCTCCAAACTCTCCCTGCCTTTTCTTACAGCATTCCTAACAGCCAGTTCCAACCATTAGATTGAAGAAGCAAACATCAAGAGTTTTTGCAGCAAAAAGTGGTGGAAAATCCCCCTACCTCAGCTACTTTCTGCAGTTTGTCATCAAACTAAGACACATTAACATAGGCAAAGCAGCTCACAGAGCCTTTTTCTTGACCCTAAAGGGACAAAACTCAAAGGAAGAGCTACATGGCAGCAACAGCTGTTTTTACTTTCTCACCTGTGCAAGTTGTGATTTTCATACTGGAAGAAACCTTTCTTAAAAGAGCTAATAACATCCTTCAAACCCCAACCACCCAGATTTATTTTTTTTTAATTCTCATTTTCACTGTAGCACTAAATAAAACTCTCTAAAATAAACACATCCTACCTATGTGAGACATGCTTTGTTTGTTTAATAGATGGATCATTTTCTTTCTCTACAAAGTAAAATTTGTAGTAGCTTACTGAAAACTGGAATAATCTTGTACAAAAGTGACCCAGCAGATTAAGAAATATCAAAAATTCAGCTCCTGAGTTGTGAATACAAATGAAAACATCATGAAATTTACTTTACTCCAATGCTTCAGGGTATTATCTGAATGAAAAAATATTCAGAATAGTTAAAAAACTGCTCTACCATATCAGCACAATCAGCACACAAACAGCCACAGCACAAATTTTTCAAGTCTTTTCACAAACTGGTGTGTAAAATTCATTTCTCATTGCCCTATTGCAAGCACATTTTCTTAGTTCTTGTCTAAATAACGTGTCAACAAAAATACTGGTTGTCTAGACCCTCCCACAGAAAAAGCATAATACAAGGGAATGTGTTGCTATTTATAAACACATTTTGGCTGATCACAGAGCCATTTTCCTGCCAGAGACCCCATACTATGATGCCCAGCACCATTCTTACTGGAGATAGGTGCAGCACAGAGATACAACAGACAACACTCGGCCGTGCAAGCATGGCACGCAGCATGTAACCATGCCCTGCTCCCCCAGTGTTAACGGGGAGCAAAGGACAAAGCTGCCTTAGCTCCTCTGGGAAATCTACTCTTTCCATGGGATTCATTCAGTCCCCACTAACTCCAGAGCTGTTAGATAGGACAAATGCTTTCAAAACACGAATCCAACAAAATCCATGTTTACCTTCTGATTTTGAAGAGCTGCAGAACCACACAACTTCTTTACAACTTCTGAATATAAGTCCAGCTGTAAATAAACCCCAGAATAAAAACACACGTGCTTGCTTCTATGAATCCAAAAGATTAAAAGATGCTGATTGGTCTGTCACAGCTGCAATACCTTTTCACAGATGATAATGAAAAATTCAACTCTACTTGGAAACACACATAGTAAACTCTACTAGCTGAAAGAAGAAAGGGACAGTGCTTTGGGAAGACAAAATTAATTATGCAGTTAGTTACTTACCTTTTCATCTTCTGTTCCAGGATGTGATTCACTGAATTTTTCTTCCTGAAAGCTTCTAGTCCTCTCCATTTTTTCCATGCTCTGAAAAAAGGTTGTTTTTTCCAGTCTGTTGCTGTTGTATCGTGTATTGATCTCTTCCAGCCTGTTAATCTTAAGTAGCTTCATACTATGCCCAGTTAATTTAATGTCTGTTTTCCTCTCCACCTTGGATTCATAAACCAGTGAACACTCGTAACTTCTGATTTCTCCTCCTTCTCGGCTGTACAAAAGAAAGACAAATAAGAAGCATCAGTGTTATTCATGCATTTTACCTTAGTATGCTGCCATTGTTGCTGTATTTTATATTTCAACTCTCTCTCCTTATACTGTCTGAACCAATACACAAATACAGAGTTAACAGCACTAGCCGTTCACAGATGCTCTTCTACCTAATCATCTACATTCAACACCAGATAAGTCAAGCAGGCTACAAGACCAATGTAATTTGTTCATAGAAACTACTTAGCTCTATCATATCAATACATGTTGCTATTGCTTGCAGACCTTGCTTATGGGACACTCCCCATTTTTTAACCACTCCAGTGGTTCCCTGGTGCTCAATGTATTCTCCTTCTCTCTGTTTGCAACTCTGTTGCATCAGTTCCAGCAAGTTGACATGCAAGGACCCAGTTATTAAGACCATTAAGATTTTAGATATTAAACAAAGTGGTTTAGGCCTGAACACAGTCCTTCCCTCTCTTCCCACTATCCTATACCACAGAAATAGGTAACTGCCAAAATGGTGGTGATTTCAGGCCTTCTGTTGAAGGCTGCAGAAGAGCACAGTCCTCAGCTGGGTTCCTTCCCACTGTAGGCCCTCACTATGTGCCTAGTACTTACATGATGTAGGATCATCGAGGCTTATCTAACAGTAAGATTGGCTGGAAAGTTATTGCAAGTCAAGCTGTTAGGTTTGATTAATTCTCTGTAGAAGGGCTTTTATTCCACAGGCAGGCGGTGGGTTCCCCCCCCCCCCCCCAAGTAATCACTTGGTTACACTTGGAAAATATGTCCTTTTGCACAACAAATTTTAAAAAAGTAAGAGAAACGACTCTAAAATTTCACTTAGCAACTCTGTGTAGACTCAGGAAATAGAGGACAAAAACGTTTTCCTTGTTATTATTGCAACCCTTTCTTCGCTGTACTGGAAACCCAGCTACAAAAGCACGGTGCTCATGCTTTAGTTCTAGAAAGCTGAATCTGGTCAATCTCATTACACAGCTCATGGTTTTCATTTTAACTTGTATAACTACCATAAACTATATGGCATAATTAAGAATGTATATACAACCTTACAGTCATTAGCAGCACAGAGAAACAGCTTTCAGTGTACAACCAGAGACCCAATTAAATCAGTTATTTTTACCCGAACACCTTCCAACAGAAAACGTTCCTCACTGTGTTTTGACCCCGCATCTGTGCACATGCAACAGATAAGATGTATACCTACATCAACTAACTGCACTGCCCATAGTTGGCCCTCCAAACTCTTCCCAGATGTGAAAGATGCCACGTGCTATCACGTGTGATGATGGGGGAGTGGCCGGGGAGAAAGACCCCCTGGCTGCTGCGCTTGCGGACTTGCGGATATCAGACAGCTCCTCCTCATGACCCATACAGCTACGGGAGCAGTCACTCCGGCGGGGAGAAGACCCCTGGAACTGGTTGGATAAGTTATTCGGAGGATGGGGTTTAAACGGCTGGTTAAAAGGACTAGCCAAGCTAGGAGGGATATGCGTAGTAGTGTTTATATGCATTTTGGTTTGGGTACCATGTTTATTACAATGTATACGGAAGATGGTCGAAAGGTCGGTTTCGGCAGTCTTTGTTGTAAAACAAAAAGGGGGAATTGTGGGGATAGGCAGCCCGAGGACAACTACCGAGCCTTGTGCCCTTGAGGCATGAGAAGGCACGCAGGCAGAGGATAAAGGAGGAAGAAATGAGCTGCCGAAAAGGAGGAAACAAGACAAAGGTCATGAAGGCATGTCGCCTGATCAGGAGGAACCGGCCAATCCGCTGGAGTATAGACGCGTGTGAACACAAGGCTGTAACCTATCAGTAAGCTGCTGATTGCACGTGAACACCTGAGTTTTGTATAAAGGGAAAAGTTACACCGTAATAAAGGTCTTTGGTTGCTGCCTGCCAGAGTCCGTGCCCTTAATCCCCACAGTGTGACACAGGAGGTGGCTTGCTAGTGGTGACATTTATAGATGATGGACAGCAAAGGACTGTGCAAGCTTGCAGCTTGCAAATGAGCCTTCCAGGGAGACTCCTACTACCACGTTATTGCAGCCCAAGAGCGTGCTGTTAATATGTTGTCCTGGTTTCGGCTGGGCTAGAGTTAATTTCCTTCCTAGTAGCTGGTACAGTGCTGTGTTTTGGATTTAGGATGAGAATAATGTTGATAACACACCGATGCTTTAGCTGTTGCTAGGTAGTGCTTACACTAGTCAAGGGCTTTTCAGCTTCCCATGCTCTACCGACTGAGAAGGCTGGAGGTGCACAAGGAGCTGGGAGGGGGCACAGCCAGGACAGCTGACCCAAACTGGCCCAAGGGACATTCCA
>NW_008825071.1:108393-110888 GCF_000699105.1 Pygoscelis adeliae | reverse complement strand
GGTGCTCAGTTGCCGGCTGAGGTTAAACCATGACATATGTGAAGTGAAGGGACACCAGCATGGGACTGTAAGACATTCATCATCTGAAGAAGTCGTGCACCCGGTATGTAAAAATGCCAGGTCTGCTGCTTCTAGCCTCTATCACCAGCTTTCATGGCACTGACATCCCTTTCCATCCCCTTCAGGTGAAAGGACACCTTACGAGATTTTCTTCCCATTTCTCAACCGCAGGGTTCTTGAGTTTTCCTGAATGCACTGACAATTGCAGGCGACATACCACAAGGGCTCAGTCTAACCTTCGAGCCATTATTCTACAGATCCTTTGACATACTCCACACCAAGGGGTGATGCAACGTACTCCAAAACTGTCAGAAAAAACACGTGATGTTTCTAGATGCCCTCCTGCTGCCTCCATGTCTCCAGCTACTCAAATGCAACAGTGTTTTAGAGCGACCTGGCTGTGAAGACTACTTCTGTCCAGACAAGACTGCAACCAGGGAAAGCTGATTCAGACTCTCCATAGCTCTTCAAAGAGCTATGGAGCTATGATCATAACCTCTAGGTTATGATCACCAAATGTGGCCATCCATCTAATGAGAATGACATGTCCTACTGAAAGGACATGTTGTTCCTTCAAGCTGACCAACGGGCCAGTTATCTGGGAAAATATTAATGGGATGGCAAACCCAAAGGTATTACTGGGCTCTGTTACCAAGCAGAGACTAGGACCGAGTCCAAACATGATTGCCCTCTCCCCCATTATTACCTTAATATATCCCTGAAACAGTAAGGTAAAAAACGGAAAGTTCCTGAGGTGTGCACAGCGAAATTTGTTTGCAAGTGCCTCCTCCACAGTCCTAGAGAAGCAATCCCACCCTGGTCATGTGCCACTGAGCAATGGGAGGCTATGGCCTTCCACCTTATTAAAAGGAATAAGAAAAAAAAAATGTTCAAATGGCTGTCAAGCTCCATTTCCCCCAAAGGAGGGTGAAAACCTTCCCCCCATCATTTACATTCCCCAACTTTGGCCTGGAAGATGCTTTCCTCTGGGTTGTCTTCAGCAAGCCAATCTCTCACTTTAAGCAAAATAGTTTGCTTCGTGAACCACATCTTCACTTACATGCTCAGAAACCACACACGTCATAAAAACACAGAAAACTTGCCTAGCTGTATGCACAGGGGGTATATACCTACAGTCCTACTGCTTTTCTGCCCAATAGCAGAAAATAAATAAATTTCCACAATAAAAATATAAACAACAAAGTAACAAAATTTGCACAATAAAAATATAAACAATACAGTAAATGTTTATAAAACTGCTTAGAAATAGAAATGGGCACGCAAATAGGTATCAGCCAAAAAGAACAACCCACAAACAACCCCTTTTTCTTTCACCATGTTTTTAGATTGTAACACCTTCAGCCAGAACTAGGTTTACATGATGGGCCATAAAGCACTTCGCTCAAAACTCAGTCCTTTGGCCTCCATCTTCAGTTCAAATAAAAACTTTATTTCTGACCCGTTGGCCATCTGCAAACCAGCTATTTTCAAAATTTAAGCCTGGGGACAGGTACCATTAGCCAGCAGCCAGACTTGTTTACCTCCCAGTACATCTTGACATTAGACTGACCTGAATTTTACAAGCTGGGAACGATTATGTAACAGCATATAATTAAATCTAAATATATAATTTAAGAAAGAAAACAAGATGTAATGTGGAAAGAATTACCAGTGGGTCAAGTTCAGGTGGTAAATTAGGATGCAAACGGTACCGCTCACCACGCTTTTCTTTCAAATACAACCTGCCCTGCACTCTGCATAATACAAGAGATGTATTTTCTTCATTAAAAAAAAATAATCATTGGTAGCTCTTCAACTGACAATGAAGTTTTCACATATTTCAATGAACAACCTGGCAGACCCCCAGAGACCTTAACTATATTGATCAGCATGACCCCAAAGTAGCTCCACAGTGCTTCAGGCCATTTGAACGGGGCCGGTGTGGCCTTGCTCTTCTCCCACCCCTTCCCCAGGCTTGGCTGCACAACCCCGCTGAGGCAGCGTGCTGGCGGGAAACCTGGACGCCACAAAGCTGGCAGTGACAACCCCACGCTGTCCTGGAATCACAGCCTGAGAGACCACAGAGATACCGTGCATCCCAAATAGATTTTTCAACATCTTATGTCAAGGTAGAAAAACAGCAGCACTGGTTACAGACACAACTAAAGGCGGACGGGCCCCTGCGGAATTTGCCCCGCAATGCCCTGGGAGCACAGAGACAGAGGGCGGGCTCCCACCAAGGCGCCCTGTTGGCACCTGCCCACAGGAGCCTTTCCGCCCCTGCCGGAAGCCTCCGCAGGGCGGAAGGCGCCGAGGCCTCCGTGGGGACGTTGTCCCCTTCCTCCCGTCGAAGCCAGCGAGGCTCCCTGCAGGGCGGGAAAATGGCCTCCGTCTCCCCCCGCTACTAGGGGCGGGGAGCGGGGCCGGGCAGACTA
>NW_008825071.1:105001-107722 GCF_000699105.1 Pygoscelis adeliae | reverse complement strand
TGGCGATTAGCGACCAGGCATAGGTTCACACCGTGCAAGCTCGGGTTGGACGTTCAGGCCCTTCTCGGTTTCATGTGGCTTTCGCGGCTGATGAACTTCAAGGGTGGGACCTGTTTATTTTTCTGAATTCACTCTTTTTTCCTGTCGTCTTAGCTGCTTCTGTGATGTCTTTATGTTGGCTGATGCCCGCGAGTTTTCACGTGGATTACAAAACCACAACCTGCCTCCTGAATAAAATTGAAGTGGCTCACCCCCACCAACCCCACTCCCTGCAGCTTTGCACTTTGGTTACGCATGCCCTTGTTGGTTTCACATAACTTAAATTTGGTAAACTCCAAAGCCATTAACTAAAACACAGAAGCTGAGAAGCTTAAAAACGGTAACAAAACAGAATCTGTAAAAACATCTAGGAAATGGGGTGAAACACTGGCAGATTACTAGCATAGCGTTTGCTTTAGCTCACAAATTCTGGCCCCTGACAGAAGGCAGCTCAGGTGTGGAAGGGAGCTAATATTGTGGCCAGGCCATCCACCTATAAAAAAACCCTCTGGTCTGTAAAGACCAACTGATGGTCTTTGCAGGATCTGACTGCTGCACGCTCTTGTTCTGCCTCTTTTAAGATACCAGGGGCTGACCGTGGTGAATCCCAAAAGGCACTGTAATTACAGCACAGCAGTGAAGGGCTCCACAGCTGTAGTGAGGGAAGAACCAAATGAATGCCTCAGGTGTGGTCAGGAGGGAGCACTCAAAGATCTTGCCTTCATTTTGTCCTTTTTCTCCATATTCCAGATTTGCAGGGGGGCAAAGCTAAGCAAGGAAGATACATGGTTATCTCTGTCAGTCTAATGTGTGCACAGCACTAAGTTTTGCATATTATATATATAGATAGATGTCTTGGTTATGTGTGAGAGTATGCGTGGGAAATATGGGATAGGAAAAATAATGCCTAATGAATTAATGCTAGCAGAGAAGGACAGAGCAGCAGCTTGCTCTTCTCGGCATACTTACTTGAAGATAAAAAGAGACTTGATATGTATGGTATTTGAATAATAATGCCAGTTAATCCCAATAAGGAGAATAATTGATAGATGAATACTGTTAGCAATGATGCAACAGGTTGTTTAGGCTAGATAACGTACACCTGAAAAGAACCAGCTGGTGAACTTAAATAATTGCCACTTTAAAATAACAAGGTAATATCAGAAAGAGAGAGAGATCTGAGGAGATGAGGTAAAGAAGGGCTATTTCTAAAAACTCATTAAGAGGGAGGTGGATTGACTGAAACAAGATGGCCAGATGAGAGAGAAGTGGAATTGAATTCTTTAATAAATGGGAATCCACCTTATTGAATGAGTAACATATTCAGGGGCCTGCTTCTGTATTTATTCATACTCTTCTGCCTTTTGTTTCCCGTTATCTGTGTCAACAGTGTCTGCTTGCTCTTTCTTGAAGCCCTTCTTCCTTACAAAAAAAAATGCTGTTACAAATACAGTGATAACAAAGCAAAGGCTGCATACAGTCTCTGGAAGCTGAATTCAGTGACCTTTGGGTTGTGATCTGATGAACCCGCCTTTTTTTAGCTATGGAAATGCTATGGAAATGCTTTTTCATGAGCTTGTGACAGCTTATGCTTTGTTTCAGGTCTTCTTTAGGAACCTTCTGGGGTACTAAGACTGTTTTTGAACAAGGGGTGGTCTGTTTTATGCCTGTATTAATGCAGCTTTCACTCTCCTTTCTCATGACCTGTCTTCCTCACCCATATTCCTTATGTGGACTTGTATTTAGTAAGCTTGCTTCTCACAGAGTTTAAATTCTACTGCTCATCGGTTGTGTGATCTGCGTCAAGACTGTGCCTTTTGCCCCATCAAGGAACAGTTCCACAATTTATCTGTTACGTTTTGTCTCTCCAAGTACTTAAGCTGTTGGGTAGCTCATCTCCTTTCTAAGTTACTCTTTCTCAACAAACAGTTTTGGGGCTACATGCTTTCCGCTAGCTATTGATGGACCATCCATTCTTGGCTGAACCAGAAATTCCTACTGCAAAAAGTTGAACTTTTCCCTTCACCCATGCTTATCAATATTGCTAGGATGGTGCTAGAATATAGTTTCATCTCAGGCCTTCTTCCCCATAAATCATATTGTCTGTCTCAGGTAAATGGCTGAAAGTTCTATCCTTCACTTGGATATTTTTTACTAAATTCCTGTCCTTACAGATGTAATGTTGCAAGGCAAAATAGTCCCCCTAAAGATGGAAAAAGAAGTCTGTGGTTACCTGCTTGCCTCATTCACTTACTATTTGGGTTGTACGTATATAACATGTCTAAGAAAACATTTCAGGAGGAAGTAAGCTGAAAGAGGTAGAGGATAGACAGATGAAAAGGAAGACTATTTCTCTTTTTATGTGAAGAATCACATAACTCGGTGCTTGAAACTTGAAAGATCTTGTGAAGGAGAAGTAAGTATTCTCACTGCCTCAGGATCTGGTTGGACTGATAATCAAAAACTTTTGCGGTTAGGTACAGTCTTTTTCAGTGGGAAAAATATTAAGAAATAATTGCATGTTATGTAGCTTCAAATGTAACAAGCCCATGTGCTAAGCTCTGCCCATCAAAGAAAATAGCCTTACACTAGAGGGTAGGTGCTAAAATAGGAGTATGATTAGATATGTTCGTCTAAATTCAGAAGTGCTGTGTAAGATGGTCATAGACTCCTTAAACCTCT
>NW_008825071.1:91484-104934 GCF_000699105.1 Pygoscelis adeliae | reverse complement strand
ATATGCTTTCTTCCATTTCTACAGCCAAATGCCATGCTAATCGATACTTCTTTTGAAAAGGGTGGAGCAGGACTAGGTAAAAAAAATAAAATAACTGGAGATGGAATTAATCATTGGAGCCAACTTTCAAATTAATTTATGTATTATTTATCAATCTGGACCTTTATGAGAAGTAGTAGTTTTTCTAACTCTAAGTAGAAGTAGACTTTTTCTAAGCAACAAGAGAATAATCTTGGCTATTAAACTGCTATAAATGCAGTACTTCATATTGTAGGTCAAGAGTACTTTTGGAGAATTTTTATCATGAAAGTAATAAAGCTAGGTACCTGAGTAAAAATACATGTGCTTTGTACTACTTTGCCCAAGTTGATTTCAGCCTCAGCTGCACTTGAATATTCAAGGAAGCACAATCAAAACTGAAAACACAAAATCAGGGTACTTCTGTTGTGAGTTTATTTTCTTTTGAGTTTCCACCTGTATTAAGTCATCTTATTTTAAGGGAGCGTGATCTTTGTACTTTTAATTTGTCATCTTAATTTCTTAGGAAGCCAAGATGCTCTGGATGAAAAGGCTTTGAGTCTTTGTTTTTGTTTTTACTTTTGTCACTATTAAGTGTTGAACACAAGAACATATTTTCTGCTTTTAAGAAGCTGACCAGACACAGGCCAGAAGAAGAAACACTGCCTCAAAGAGGTGCTGTGGTTATTAACTTAGGAACAGTTAGCTTGTTCATCCTGACTATGCAAATTTTTAAAAGCCTGTATGAATTCTAGTGTAATCCAAGTAAGCCGTACTGTGATTTATGACACCTTAATGCAGGGATTTAGATTTTTGCTTGTCTGCCATGGGGCACCAATTTTAGTAAAGAGTTAGCGGGGGGACACAGTGTAACTTGAGCACTGAATAATTTAGCTGCCACAGATACGGTTTAAGCCTTATAAACCTGAACATTCTGTATTTAAATACGGTAAACATTCCCTCTTGCTGTTTAACAAGAAAAAATGTAGGCAGCAAGTGTCTGGAACCCGCTCCCTACAAAAGATAAGGCAAAGAACATTCACGCGTGATTTTCTGGGGTCCATATCTGCAATCTAGTACTAAGGGAAAATATGCCGTGTTGATGTGAGTGCAAAACTTTAAAAACCCCAGGGAGTGGTCTTTGAAGTTTCTATCAAATATCCACTGAGTTTATGTTTTATTTCTAGGACTCCCTTGTATTTCTTTTCTTTGGTTTTATTCAAGGCTGCTATATGACACATTGAAACACAGACAGCAAATCCAACTGACGTATTTTGCTCCCCGCGTATTTATCGTCCCTTTCCTCCAGCGTTTTCTATTTTGCTAATTCAAGTGATTACCTAAATGGCTATTTGATTACTTGAGTGTACTTCATCTTCTCTTATTCGTACTGCTTGGGGCCTGATTTGCACCGTTTGAAGTAATGAGTTCTTTTTATTGATTACCATGAGATTTTTAGCTGAAAATGCATGATGTCTTTTACAATAGCATAGAGTGAAAGTCTGGAACAATGCTGAAAAACTAGTTTGTCTTTGCAGTTGCCTAGGAGAAGGCTTTGAATACAGTGTGCTTGATTTTGCTTATGCCAATCTAAATCAGGAATAACCTAGGGTAGTGCACTAGGAAGAGAAAACTGGAAGAGAAAATACAATTGTATTTGTAAAGCGGATGGAATATAAGGAATCAAATCTGGATGCAGCAAATGGAGGCACAGCTCCATTTCAGTAAACATTATGCAATGACCTTGCCTCTGTTTGTGCTTGGTCAGACTTGGATTCTGGAAGTGCTGCAAACCACACGCCGTGGCTGTTGTTCAGTGACACCTTACTCCTCCAGTAGTCTCACAGTGGGCTATTTGGGGTGTGAGGAACCAAACAAGATGGGTAAGAATAGCATCTGCCCTTATGTAAATGCCAACTGCTGCCACTTTTGATTGTGTTTATCTCTATAGACAGTGTCCCTGGGCCATGTTCCTCTGCTATCCTGCCAGTTTCCTTTAGACACAGCCCGGCTCATCTCCTGTGACGCAGTGTGGTAGCTTGGGGTCAGCTCAGCAGTGTTGGGTAGGACAGACCCCAGCTTTTCAAGCTGCATCCCAGGGAACTGCTCCCCTGGCTGGCATCCAAGGATGCTGGCACTGTTGTTGTCTCACTCAGGGCAGTGAAAGAGAGCGTGGCCTTTCCTGACTGCTTGTCAACCACAGTATGGCCCTGCTGCCCTCAAAGAGAGGGTTGAGGGTGAGGAGAGGCTGTTGATGGCAACACAATGTAAGCAAAGATGTGGAAATCCTGGCCAGAATGAAGAGGCAAAACTACAAGGAAAGTCATAGTCAAGAGAGCAGCAGAAAAAAGCAGGATGCCGGTTCAGAACTCTGATAACGTAGCTTAGACCCTACAAGTCTATAGGCGTAGCTAGCCTGTTGGGCTTGTGTTTTGCACTAGGTTGTCAGTCTTCTTTCATCCCTGCTGCAAATGTAATTCACACAGTGGTTTGCTCTGGAACAAACCAGCAAAGTCACTTGGTGGGGAGGCCTAGATGCCTGCTAGATTATCCCTGCTCACGAATAATCTGTGCTGCACTGCAGTCTATACACTAGTGCAGATCTGTGCCAGATCTGCTTTGGTCACCGAAACATGGCCTAGCAGACCATACAACCTTCCAGACTTGTTGGGAGAAGCATGTATGTTGGAAGGGCCCATCCAGGTACAAGGAGCTCTTGCACCAGTGTGCTCCCATAAAGCGTAGTATGAATGTTAACTCCTCATGAAAAGGCTGTGAGAGGTGAAAAGGGCTGTGAGGCTGGAACAGAACAACTGTGAGCTGTTCTGCACATCATGCAGGAGCTCTGACATGACTGCTGAACACAGTATAGATGTAACCTGAGAGACCATGTGTTTTCTGTGACTGACATCTACAACTGCTGTTTTGCTAAATTTATGCAATTTAAGAATGAATAAGCAAAGTCTCCATGAACAGGCAACCATAGGCAGATCCCTAAACAAGGTCTACCTGATCTTCCACAGCAGTGAGGTAAGAGTGACATTAGGTTTAGGTTTCACGGTCAACTTCTTGGCTGGAGTTTTCTTGACTATGATCTGACGATATACGCTAATCTCTTCCCAATTTTTTCAATTCTACTTTCTGAAGAGAGCTAGGCAGTACCACTCTGTATTCCTGGAAGGGGCTTTGGTGAGCTAATGCAGTAGGCATAGTTTAATGGCCTGGTAAAGAGGTGCAAAAATGAAAAGACCGCCTTACTTCTAAGTGGGTAATGTTAGTCATTGAACATCAGCATCAATAGGACAGGCTTAATTTGTACTTGGTTTTTACTATTTTCTTCCAGCCATGGGTGTGAGGTTGCATTGACTAGGGGCAGCACAGAGAATAGGGAAATAGGTCACACTCAAAGAGAGTTGCCCACTCAAGGAAACTTGTGGATATACAGAAAATTCTTGTCTCCTAGTACAAGCATCCAACTAACCAGAATAGCAAATCTGGTTGACTTATCTGCTCTGACAGTGAGAGGTGTGTGGAGCCAAGCACTCTTTGT
This sequence comes from Pygoscelis adeliae, assembly GCF_000699105.1. NCBI lineage: Eukaryota > Metazoa > Chordata > Aves > Sphenisciformes > Spheniscidae > Pygoscelis > Pygoscelis adeliae. Next base: position 101,366 of record NW_008825071.1, on the reverse strand, counting down.
GGGTTACTTTTATTTAATCCGTAACTCATATCAAAGCCTGGAAGAACTGGTGGCGTAGTTGCTGGGAGTGGGCTTGTTTGGCTATTTTTTGTTTGGTTGGTGGGTTTTGTAAATCTCGGATGGTTGTAGCCTTTGGGAAAGGATATTCTCATTTGGGCTGACATGAAGAAATTTGCAGGACAGTGGAGGAGAGTTTCGGTAGTTAAGTGTTTGTTCTGTGTGTAATGGATCTGGAAATAAGTGACCACAGGCTCAAGTTGAAAGTGTTATTCATTGGTGAGTAACGGTTCATGAGTTTCTTCGTGAAAGAAAGGGCTCCTTATGATGGCATTTCTTTAGCCTGTCTAAACAGATAAGTCAGTAAGGTCTTGCAATTTTCAGCATAAAACTTGAGATGATAGGCGTGAGTTTGGACAGTTTGGTGGGATAAATGGAAAAGAACTGAGAATGATTTCTGGAAGGGGCAATGATATTACACTATGAGCTTTGTAAGGTGTAATTTTTAATGAAGTTAGTAAAAGGTTAGTTTGCAGGATTACTCCTATTCTCATTGGTATAAATACCACTTAATTTACAGGAAAGAATACTTCTGCTCCTCCCCATAAGGAAAAAACATGATCTAAAGAAGAAACACCTGTATAGTAAAAGGAGCAGAATATCAACTTGTCTAGATTTCCTCTTCCTGCTTGTTATGCTGGTTCCAATACAGGCATATTCATTCATATTAAATTGTAACATCAGTGTCACTATTTTAAAAGACTTTTTTTCTAATGTAACAAACCTACCTCAAAATTTATTTCAGATAATGAAGGATATTCAGTGTGTTTTCTTCTGCCTTATTTCATATTGGATTTTTAATTTTTTTCTTATCCCTCAAATACATTGCCCTTGAATTTAGTGAGAGAAACTAGGGGTTTAACATACTAGTTGCAGTTCTTCTGTGCTAGTGCCTTCATACTTAGGCTACCCTGCTTAAGTTTCCACTGGGTTATATGTTCCCTAGGTTGTAACCTGGTAGTATCAAAGAGGGAGAAAACAGCATAGCATTACTGACTTTTGCTTGAGATGGTAGGAGAAAAAGCAGCATAAAAAAGTTAAGTTCATGGGAAATAACAGGCTTTCAGAGGAATGGGGAAAGTTCAACCTGGATGTGATGGCCAGTTTTACTTGCTAAATGATTGATTGTGCAGAACAGAAGGAAGAGGCCGTGAACATGCCTGTCCGTGTCAAGCACTGGTTTTGAAAGGCAATGTATGTTATTCTTACTACAACCTTTGTTGACCCAGAAGTTGGCAGAGCAGGAGAGGTACATGCTGGCTGAGAGCTGTGCAGCAGTTTTCAAGTAGATTCTTAGTCTAATAGTAACTTTCAAACAAATCTCTTCGTATGTTTTTTTTTCCTAAATTAGGGGTAGAAATATGGACTCCTGTGCATGTGTTTAAAAACAATTCCTCACTGCTTTTTTTTAAACAACAAAACTATCTGTGACCTGGTGAATGAGGGCCAGGGTGCAGTGAGCTACCAGTTCAAGTGGAGCTATAAGAAGAATAGCCACTTGATTTCACCACCACCACTGCCACTTTTAGAGAAGGAAGAGGTACATTTGTCTTTTATCATCCTCAAATTTGATGTATTTTTTTTTTCCATGCTTTCAGTGATTTTTAAGGCATGGGTACATCCTCTGAAGGTACATTCTGAATCAAGGCCCTTTTGTAAGGAAACACCAACTTTGGTTTCATTTTGTTAGCTTAGTTTCAAAGATAGTTTCACTTTTGTTTTTTGGTTTCCTAGATCTTCCTGATTTCTGTAGGCTTTGCCGCAAGCACTTTCCAGCGTGTCTTTCCAGTCTTGTCTTCTGCAGCAATATAAGGAGGGGAGGGGCTGGTGTTTGAGCTCCAGGGGGTGAGAGAGGATCTGACATGGGATGTGAGTCTTGTATCAGGATGTGAAGTGACACCTCTTCTGAAGACAATCAGGAAGCCCTTACTAAAACTAAAGCAAGAATAAATAGTGATACATCCTCCCCCTTAGCCTCCCCTTTCCCATCTTGGGCTGGTTGCCATTTCAGGGACAAGGAGATCCATTAAATAGAGCAGTGCTGTTAGGGCAGTGAATGAGGTCCTGCCAATACCACTGGTAGCCATGTGGTAGGTGGTTGCTTCTGCAGCCTCCCTGCAAGAGGATCAGGTTGGCAGCACCTGCTGCTTTAACCTCAGTACTTGGAACATCTTCTGAAGTGGTTTTGTCAGCACCTGTCCCACTCCTATTCTGCTGAGGCTCTCCTGCCTTCGGTCTCCTCGGGCTCTTTCTTTAATAGAAGAGTAAGCTCGATGGAAGAATCCCGTTTTTCTCTAGCAGTACTTTCAAACAGAGATACACTCTGCTTGGGACATGCAGATACACCTGCATTTGCTAAGGGTTGTGAAAGAAAGTCTGAAAAGTATGCCTGTGATGTGTTCAGGTGTAGTGAATCTGCCTGAGAGGTAGTACCGGAGGGTGCTTCTGTGCTTTGGTAGGCTCAGTGAAATTCCCTGTAAATAAATTCTGATTTGAAGGAGTTGTCTATAAGGAAAGAAAAACAACATAGCTGCTCACTAAAACCAGCCAACAGTTTGTTCAGTCAGCTGTCTTTTACTTCCCTGGGCTAGGATTTGATTACTGTTGACTATTTAGATTTAAAGAGTTACATTTTCTTAAGTATACATGTAATTTTTCAGTACTAACATTCTCATGCTTTTGTAGATAACTGCTATCTAATTAGTTTCATTTTTATGTGGAGTGGAAATAGAAAAGGCTTTAATTAACAACATTGTAGCTTTTTATTTCTTAAATGTGGTTACACTGTAAGCTCTCCTGCAGGTGTCTCCGGGTAGTCCAGCTCTTTACCATTAATATACGCTACAAAATAACTGCGCAGCGAATTGCAGTCAGCCCATCTCCTGTGACAGAAATGTATTTGGTGAAGAGTTGTTCTTCTGTGGTAAAGGAGACAGCTGTCATTGCTGGCCTTTTCAGTATTGTGACTGAATAGGTCTGGTACATAGAAGTGCAGGCATTAGAAATGCAGCGGTGGAATTGGCAGCTACCTCTAGCAGGAAGTTTTTAAGTCTTCTGTGTGCTAGAATAGCATGAACTAAAATACCTTACTCTGTAAACTGTCAACACTGTCCCTATATGCAGAACATACAGCTTTGTTCTTTACGTATTTCCTTCAAATGAGTACTTCCTATGTCCAAAACAATTTTTACAAAGCTTTCTCCTATTGCTGTTTCAGACTACGCTGGCACACATCATAGCCAACAGCAGCAAAAAGAACGGCACGAGGTTTGTGACACTGTCGGCCACAAGTGCCAAGACAAATGATGTTCGAGATGTCATCAGCCAAGCCCAGAATGAAAAAAGACTCTTCAAGAGGAAAACCATCCTCTTTATTGATGAGATCCATCGTTTCAATAAATCTCAGCAGGTATTGTACTACGCCGCTTTTTGGAAAAAGCCTTTGTCAGCACTTCTGTAAAATTTCCCACTTTGCCTTAAGATGATAGCTTGCTTTGGGCTTTTGATTTTAATGTTCATGTTTTTAGTAGATGAATTAGGGAGAAACAGAAAAATTAAATTCCATAACTAACTTCCAATCAATGTTTAATTATTGTGATTCAAAGGTTTAAATAAAAATCTGAGCTATACTTATAGTTGACTTATGTGCCAGGCTTTATATGACATTTTTCTGAAGTTTTATTTCTGCAAAGTCATGTTAGTAATGTTTGCCATACAGCCATACGTATCTTCATTTCAGCCTCCTCCCTGGGGGTAGCATTCTGCGTTACCTTTAAAAAGGTCTGGAATGTGGATGTGCCTAGGGTGGCTGTTTGGTTTAATGTTGTCCCCTCTTCTCTGTGAGAAAAGAGACCATAGTACCATTTAAAAAAAAAAAAAAGAGACCATAGTCGTACCATGGAAAGCTTGAATTCTGTACTACAGGTTGCGGTTTCTATATCAAGCTATACTCCAATCTTCCTGTAGTTTTCTGAGCCATCCGATAGAATTACATAGGGAACTGTAGCCCTAAAGATTGGTTCAAAGAGTATTTAGAAGTAGCCTCACTTTGTTATATTTGATAAGGAAATTTCATGATATGTGATGTTTGCCAAGCAATAAACCAAAGTCACATAAATAAACTAAAAATTTGCAGATTTTTGACACTGTTTCTTTTCAGTTGATAGTGTCCTCCTCAGTGCAAACACGAGTTATTAAGGTGAACAGCCCATAACGTGCTGTGCGTGTGAAATTAAATCATTTAGATAGCTGAGCAGATGAGCTGCCTTGTCAGTGAGGTTATTTGTCATATCAAAGGGGAACCCAAAGACTCACAAGACACGAAAAACGTAGCCTACTCACATGGGATGTTTCAGGTTGTCATTGATCGAGATCAGCTTTTTCTGCTTCCCTCCCATCCTCAGGACACTTTCCTTCCTCACGTCGAGTGTGGGACGGTGACCCTGATAGGAGCGACCACAGAAAACCCTTCCTTCCAAGTCAACGCCGCTCTTCTGAGCCGATGCCGGGTGATCGTCCTGGAGAAGCTCTCGGTTGAAGCGATGGAGGCGATTCTGATGCGGGCTGTCAAATCTTTAGGGGTCCAGGTTTTGGGCCAGGGTGACCAGCGCAACAGCTCTGCGACTGGCAGCAGCAGCGAGTGCTCGGAGTGAGTACTTTATGGGCTGCAGGGTGTTAACGCACACAACCCGAGGAATTGACTGCCTGCCAGGGAGAGAATGAAGCAGTTGGGGGATGGGAAGAGAAACCCTAGCCACTTCTGATAGTAAAGAAAAGAAGTGGCAGCATATGGCAGGGGCAGGGGGTGACAGGAGAGAGAGAGAATTCAAAGCACTGGCGCTTTCCATCCAAAACATAATTTCACCGTCTGGATTAGGAGAGAAAGTTTTATACTTGGATCTGTAGCTCCTGACTCACCCTCCCAGGATATTTAAATCCATTCTGCTGCTGAGGATTTGCTGTGGAAGCCTGTAACTGGGTCTTTGTCATGTCCTAATGTGTGTTACTTCTTGCTACTGGTTGTAAAAGCATCATGTTACCATTAAGTGGTGGATGGGGCATCCCCTCTTAAATTAATTTGGAAGTGCCTGACAAAAGTTTGTTGTTTTCTGAGAATTTTTTTTAATAAGGTCAAGGAGGACAGTACTGTTCTTTAGTTGCAGGATAAGTGCTGTGGTATGTTTTATGGTATGCTGTGAGGAGAGGGGGCTGTTGCTGCGAGGTGTTAATAGGTTGTTTTAAGATAGACTTTGCTTTTCTCTGCTCCTTGTTGTCCTAGCCAGATAGAGTCACGTTAAACGTTTGGGAGAGTTTTGGAAAAAACAAGGTCCAGATTTGTCCATAAGGGATGTTATTTGCCTTCTGAAATGGCTAGCTGGCAGATAAGAATAATGCTTGGTACTGCGCTGCTTTCATGCAAGTAATTACAGTTCCTTCATGTTGATGCTTGTCTGTACTCCTAGTAATTTACAGTGTATTGACATGGTGGTAATGGGGTAAGCACTCCATATGAAATAAATGAGAGGGAATCCACTTTGTCCTTTAGCTTTGTCATAGAATGTAAACACTAAGAATCGCTAACCGGAATGCTGAGGTCAGGGCAGGGAAGGAAAGCTATTCCCTTTTTAGCGTACCCTGCCTTATGGTTTACTCATTTGTAGCTTTTACATTTTGTAGTAATGTGAATTTTAGAAGAGAGGGCAGTACTGCATGTCAGCCTTAATGTAATGGCACAGCTGTGGTTGTGGCTACACCCCGACTGGGGTTCAGAGACTTTCCTTTCTGTACAGGATTAAAGTACAAGGCATAGTTTCAGCTGCAGTTGTTTGGGTTTGGGTTTCGCTAGACTCTCCGTATCTGTAACCTTCCATTAGCTATGGATGATTTAAACAGCACAGTGTGGTGCTTCATCAAACTGAAAGAAGCCTGGCAGGCAGACTGTCAGACTAGCACAGTTTCAGAAATCTATCCATGGAGAGAGAGGGCCCTACTCCAATGGCTAATGTGGGAGCCAAGCATTTAAAAATAAAAATGGGTTCAGAATTTAGGAGCGTTTGTTGCAGTTGTGTGTTAAGTCTTTCTCGTCTTTCCTGCTGCTGTCTGGTTCTGATCTGTAGTTGATACATACTGTTGCTGATGAGTTTGGCTTTTTATAAGCCATCCTGTCCCTTACTGCAGTTCCAGTTTTGGTCTCCCTGTTAATTCCTCCTTCTTGCTTCACTGTCCATACCATTTCTGCTCCTTCATTTCCTCTCCACGTACTACTCTGCAGGAGCAGCTGTGTCTCATCTTTTACCCCTTCAACTCCCTGCCTCTATGAAGCAGGGCTGTCATTAGATGCAGGCAGGTAACAGTGGTCATGCTGTCCTGAGGAATAAATGAAAGTCACCAATTACAGTTGAATTGGTTGTTCACTCTGCTCACCTTTGTTCCAGAGTTGGAAGAGGAGCTGTAAGGCAGCATGTCCCCAAATGTGGGGCACGCCCACTTTGAAAATGCTGCAGACATCTAGCCAGAAGGCACAAGAGATGTGTATAGTGAATATTGGATTTCGTTTCCTATGTGAGTTTCCCTTCCCAAACCATGGAAGTATAGTATGAAGTTCTGCATGTGCTGCTTGGCCTCAGTTTATCAGATGGTCTTGGTATCACATCACTTGTCTGACATGATGGCTGACCTAGATGAGATTTTGAAGAGGATGATTCTTTGTGGTCTCTCCTATTACCTTGAGGAATAAGGTGAGGGTGAATCTTCCTTAGTTTCTACAGGCATCTTTTGTGCTCAACGAGAATGCAGCCATCGCTGAATGATTCAATAGGTTTCATCGTCTCTGCACTCCATGCACATGCAGCAGTCATCAAAAGGAAAGTGTGCTCTACCTGAATCTGTTTCCTTAAATTTTCTTGGTGGCTTTTTCTTATCTTGCTTCCACCATTGCTGTGGGTTTCTGATAAGGTTAGGTCACCTGGCTTCTCTTTCATGCTGCTGTGGCCTTTTCTTGCTGAAAGGTGAAATAGAACTGCCAGGAGGTGTTACCTACTTCGGTAATTTTGTCTTTGTTACATCATCATGCTTATAAAGCTTCTTCGCCAGTTTTTGTATTAGTTACTGGATTTCTTTAGGATAAGATGTGCTTTGTGTTATATTTTCATCAACTTCACTGCCATCAAATTGTGCCTCTTAAAGCCTGCAGTAAATTAAGCTGAAAGATGGGGGAATATGAAAGGAAGAAACATACTCATGAAGAAAAGTGAGGAGAAGTCAGTGTTAAAGGAATGTTTATATTGCTGAAACTTTGCTTGTGCTTTCTGCAGTTTACGCTGTTTCAGTAATAGCACAACCTGTTCCAGGTGTACACTGATGCACTACACATGTACTGTGTCAGTGATGGAGGAAATCAAATTCTTCTTTTCTTGGCTTTTTATTTTTATCATTCAAGTGCCTCAGAGTGGTATCTCTAATTGAAGTCAGACAGTAAACTGGATGGCGGATTAATGTATTTGAAGTTAGATAGCACGGAAGACACACAGCTGAGGGAAATGAAAGGATTCCCAGTTTCCTGTTGGCAAGCCCAGACATCATGCAGTTCAGCTTGTTAGTGGCTGTATCACAAGTACTGACAGGTTTTGAATTCACTGGTTTGTAAATCACAATGTTGAAGATGGGCTTCCTTTCGGTCTTCAGTGTTCAATACCTTTTTGAAATTTATTCCCTTTTTGGAACATCCATCCAATTTTCTTGCAGGTAGTAGAGTTGCTGGGATGAGACGTGACATTCAAAGACAATGCTGTAAGGCAGTGAGCAATGCATATCATACTGCAGTATTTCAGATGAAGAACTGTATTTGCCTGTAGAAGTGTCGCAATCTGTCAAGGAGTGAGTGTAGTGAGAATAATTGCACTGAGAAAGTAAGAAAGTATTGATTTATATGTGAAAGAAGCAATGGGTACTTGATCTCATGTTCTGCTCAATTATTTTTAAATCTTTCATCATAAAGGTTCTCCTTGCTTGGACTTCCTTATATATACTCTCTGATACTGCTTACACCCTCTTGTCATTAGATCAAATGCTGCGATGTTGTACAGGTTTTATGGGTAGTTCATCATATGTTTCATGTTGTTTCTTGGCACGAACTTTCTTGAGGGTATGGAGATAAGGAGGAATTGGAAGAAAGATTTATTATCCTGTAGTGGTAGTTTTCCATTCCTTAAGCTAGTATATTACCTTCAGCTCAGTGAGTGATGGATCCCGGGGCGTCCCTTTTGACTTGTTTATGTTTTTGTCTCCAAGTATCATCAGTTACAAGGTACCAACACTGAGCGTTGGTATCCAGGGGGTGTTCAGTGTTAATTTTGGAGAGTGAAGAAAATACAAGCTTTCCCATCTGCAAGAGGATCAGGAGCTTGGGAAGAGGTCAGAAAGCATGGGAGTTATTCTGCCTTGCAGTTCTAGGGTGTGCAGAAGTCGGGTAAAGTGGAAGGGTGTAGGACACTTGAGCTTCTGAAGACAGGATGGGCTTAAAAATGTAAATACAGCTGGTGTCTTTTGGAAACCAAGATATTGAAATAATTGTCATCCTGATTTTGAAATTAGACTCCTGCCTAGTGAAGTTAAATCATAAAAAAAAAAAAAGGAATTTAAGATTTTAATTCCTCAGAAAAAATAACTGAATTCAGTTATTCTGAGTATAAAATGTTATTATTTTGAAATACTGAGTGTGAATGGAGCTGAGATTATGGAACAGGGAAGCATTATGTTATTTCAAGTCAGAGATTGTCATCAATACACTGTGCAAACAGCATGTATGTGGAAATTTTCTCTGTTTATTCTTGTTCTTGTATCATGCTCTGTATGTCGTGCTGTTATTGTAGACATGGACTGGATCAGCCTAATACATAATACATTATTTGGAGCGGAATTTCCGTTACCAGTATGTTGTAACTTGGATTTCACCGTGGAAGTGGACAAGACCTTTGCTTGTAACCAGATTTTCCATACTTCTTGTGCATATTTGTGTCAATTCCTGTAATACTAATTGCTTGTGTTGAGTCAACGGGGCATTTAAGAGTCCTATAGTGAAACTGAAGAGACAGGAATACAACTCGGCTTTCTCACCCAGCTTCTAATTAGCAAATAAATGGAAAAAGTGCTCGGAGGCCTCAACTTTGCTTGGGACAGACTGTTCTTAGCTTCTTGCGAGCATAGTACCTGCTTTTTAGTGCTTTCAACACTTCCCCTCCACTTGCAGTTGCTGAGTGCAGTTGTGGGTATCGGTGTGAGGAGGCCTCAAGCGCGTGGTGTTCTCTGCAAACAGCAGGCAAAAAGCTTAGTCCTTGCAGGTGAAACCTTCTCTTCAGTCTGCCTTGCTGGTGTATCCCAAGTGTTTGCTCAGTGCGCAGCATATTTGGTTTTGTTCCCTGTTGATGGAGGTATTAGCAGCAGGACATCTGTGTGTAGTGCCTGCTGGGTTTTTAAAAATAGCTTTTGCTTTCTTTGCTGGCTTCTTTCATTGCATATAGAAAAAGTTGGTGCCCATCTGTAGTGCTGAGGGGTGAACATTGCTCCCTGATTTTCAAGGAATTTGATGCATGAGATACTTGGCTGAATAAGTCCCTGTGCTGTTAAATTCTTCTGCTTCCCCGTTCAAACATGAAGAAGGTGTTTGAAACACCTTGGAGAGAGTGCAGCTATTTTGGAGTTCCACTGTGTGTGCGTGTTAATTTTTTTTTTCTAGCTTTATCAAATACATGAGAAATAAGGAGGTGCAAATAAAAATATGACAAGATGCATATGTGTATATAGATAGATATATTTTTCCCACAGGAT
>NW_008825071.1:81537-91440 GCF_000699105.1 Pygoscelis adeliae | reverse complement strand
TCCTGCTGCCCCCCCTCTGCAGCATGGGTTATAGCCCTGCAAGACATTTGTCGGCCTTCACTTCCAGTGCTGTGGATTAAGATTGCAGCTCTACAAGCTTTTCCCTCTCATGTGTGGGCATAAGAGGACGCAAATACTGACTGTTAAAGTTTTTCCAGCACCTACTGTCTTTTTCTTTTGTGTGACAAGTGCAAAGTGGGTTTGCGAGGAGGAAGAGGAGGCCAGTAATGAAGATTAGTGGATATGTGTGTCTGGGAACCCTGGCATTGCCTTTTTGTACACCATTGGTAGTAACAGTAATAAATCTTTCTGGTGAATTAAGTGCAGGGCTGTTGTGAATCCTTAATTATTTGGCACACAAGGGCTTTGTAAGAAATTACCTCTCATGCCAAGCTCTGTGCGTTAATCCCCACCGATACATGTCACTCTTGATTTTCTGTCCAGTTACTAGAAATGGCTAAGTTAGGGCCATTACTTATGCCATGCTTTAACTCCACTAGCTGCTGTTTCCAAATCAAATCAGTTGTACCCTCTGCCTGGCGAACACCTTAGCCATTAGGTTGTCTACATAACTAAAGTTTGAGGGTCAAATCCTCAACAGTATGCATATGAAACGCACAGAGGCGAGTTGGTTTGCATGTGTTCCGACAGTGGGGACTGCAGCCCAGCAGATGAAAAGCTGGAGAAGGAGATGGAGGACTTTGTTACTTTCCCAGATTTTTCACAGACCTGCTATGAGATCTCAGCAGATCTGTTGCTGCATTTCTCAGATCTTCCCGTCTTGTTCATTTAGATTGTGTGTTTACTGGAGTTTGGCCTTTTTCATGTGTTTGTATTGTCCTGGCACACTTGGAGCAGTAGATGGCAAGAACAGTGACTTGCGTGCGTTGGGATGCCTTTTCTTTCTAGTAAGAAATTTTTTGTACCCCAGTGACTAAGTTGTAATACCTGTTACCATTTAAAAAAAAGAATGTAGGATGCATATATGCTTTACAATGTAAACAATCCTTCCAATTGTTGCTTTTAAAAGAGCATCTGATAGCAGCTCTTACTGTTGGTAGCTAGTTTAAAACCTCATGCTAATTACTTCATACCTCATTATAGTCTCTCATGCATTTGGATAGCTTCCTACCTTTTCATTGTCCTTCCAGCAAGGAATTTGAAGTGCTAGCTGTGAAATGCTGATGGAGTAAAACCTTATAAAGTTCAACTGGCTGTGCCAGAATTGTACTCTGGCATAACCCTAACCCTAGCTTCCATTGAACTTAGTGAGATGAGGAAAAATAAGGGGGTTAAGATGAGAGCTCATGCCCTACCTTCTTCACGTGCAATTGTATTTAACATGCATTGGGGCAGGAGGAGGAGGGGTCGGATCCCACAGTGTTCTCCCAGGCTCTGCAGTGCTTAATCATGACAAAATGAGTTAAGAACAACACTTAAACCCAGCTGCCTTTCAAACTTTGTAAACAAATGCCATCTCTAGCATATACGTAAGGAGAGGAGCATGATGGGGGCTAACAGTGTATGGTTATTCTGTTGCAGATTCCCAGTGTACATAGAGGAGAAAGCTCTGAATACCCTAGCCTACCTTTGCGACGGTGATGCAAGGACTGGACTGAATGGGCTCCAGTTAGCAGTTCAGGCCAGATTAACGGTGGGGAAGATCACTCCTTTGAATACTACCAAAGGTGGTTCTGCAGATGGCGTTCTGATAACAGAAGAGCATGTAAAGGAAGGACTACAACGATCTCACATCCTGTATGACCGAGCAGGTGAGTACCTGATACAGTTTCTGAGATGCAGCATTCTGAAGAGCAGATAGCCTCTATAATTTCTGTTTCTTCTCCCCCTTTCATACCAGTTGCTCTGGTGAAACAGTGATTGTACTGAAATTTGGCCTAAAAATTACTTTTCTTTTACAGTGTAGGAGACTCACCCAGAAATTCCTTCTAAACAAGATTTCCTCTTACCACTTGGGAAGTGTAGGTTAGCCGAGACACACATTTGCTGCCCTGTGAACAGTTGCATAGTGAAATTATTTGTTCTTTAAGATTTTTAGAATATTATCCTCTAAGAGGGTTGCAATGTAAAGAGGGAGAAGTATTTTGATGAGGAGATTTGTTCTTGAAGGGTTGGAAATCTTCCATTGCACTTTTACTCCTTTGAAGGTCTTGGAAATGCTCACATTCACAACAATGTTATGTGAAAACCTGAGCAGTTTGCTTTATTTTTAGAGTTTCTTTTTAAGGTAATGAATTTTGTAGCTTGCTTAGGGCAGGTCACATAAATCTAATTGCATTTAAGGCTTCCTAACCTTTATCTTAAAGGTCTTTTCCAACCTAAACGATTCTATGATACTGTGATTCTAATGTGATAACCACTCTTGCTAAATTTGTGACTTGGCAATGTTAGGCTTCGCAATAGTTGGCTACTATAACTTTTACATGAGAGGGTTACAGATCAGGGTGAATATTAGAGATTAGGTCAATCCCCTTGAATGGATATGCTAATTCTTCAGCAATACTTGAATCACTGTGCAGTATAGTGCCAAACAATCATGCCAAGCAGTGTTTGGAGAAGTGACTGATTTTTGTTTTGCCACTGTATCTAATATGCTCAATTAACTGTCACTACCCAAAACCTGTGATGAGAGATTTCTTGAGGTTGTTTGAAACGTATATGCCTGCTTGCAGCCTTCTTGCTGCAAAGAGGAAATGATGGCTTATTGTCAGGAAAAAGTCAGCTGGGCAGATACTGATATGATGGCAGCTGAGAAGTCAAGGGTAGGCAGGGGGAGGGAGAAGAAAAATTTTATGGGGTCTGTGGCAGGAAGAAGTCAAGATTAGGAGGAAGCGGAAGATCTGACCAGTTTACTGGTGTAAGTCTCACGCCGTGTAGTCCCTTGTGTGTTTGCTGTCGCCTTGTGGCGACTGTCACGCAGAACTCTTGGCTGTGTCCATTGCTCCCAGCCCTCCCATGCCTGTTTGCTCTGTTAGAGATGGCATAGAGTCCCTCTTCCTGAGGCTTGCATCAAGTCTAGGTAGCATGTGTCACCCCCGTCTCTGTGACAGAAATTCTTCGAGCTCTGTGTAGGTTTGTTTTTGTTTTTTTGTCAGAGGTTTTCAGAGAGGGGTGAGAGTGGTGAAAATTCTGTTTTTCTTGATTGTACAAATACCAAAGAGCCTGCCACAGATACTGTCACAGTAGCAAGTTGCCCGAGTACATGCCTTTACAAAATTTCTGTCTTCTCTGGAGTAGTCTGTGTCTTCGTTGACCACTTTCGCCAATAGTAGAGATAGCTGTTTGTCCTTTTATGTACAAAGGGCTTCTGGATAGAGGCTACTGTATAAATAAAGATATTTTTGTAGCATGTTTTAGCTAATACTTCTTGAATCACAGTTGTTGTGGAATCCACAATCCTGTAATATAAAGTGCTTCAGCCTTACAAAGTGGAGGGACACGATGCTGTCTAATCATGACAGCAGCAGCGTACATTTGAGTGTAGTGTGTTCATGTAGAAAGCACCAAATAATTGATTAGTGTTCAGAGTTGTGTAAGTATGGAATTTTGATTTTACATAATTACTTATTTTTGGTCACCTTCCGCAAAATTTGCCAAATATTCATAGTTGGGCATTCTTTTACGTACTTTCACCAAGTAGTCTAGGAAGGAAATTATTTGTAATCCAGTCATTAGGCTATTGTTCTGATTTGTGTGCAGACATGTAAAGACAAGATCTTTGTGCAGATAATCTATGCATTTTAGCTGGAAGGACAAAGAAACAGCTCTAGTCAAATTTCACTGCCAGCAGCTGCCTGCAGCCCTTGCAGTGTGAGAGGAAACAGGCTATTTAGTCATGTTCTAGCTTTTAATTGCAGTTTTTTAAATTTTGATTTTTGGAGAAAATGATGCAGCAACCAAATTAATTAAAGTTTAACTGCAGATGGACAGCGAATAGATTTTTAAGATAGTTGTATTGTCTCTTCTTCCTCTTATGTATTGTGTCTCTCTGCTAACACTGATTTAATAGCAAATACCAAAGATAAATATCAGAATAATTGCAGGATTTTGTCTCTCTGTCTATGTGGTAACATAACTTCAGTTATGGTAAAGACTGGGAACGTGTTAAGCTGAAGTGAATTTTTTCTGTAATCTGGAACACGGTTGTTCCTTACTCTTCTGTGGAGGAGGAAAGAGAAGGTATTTCACGCCATAATGTTGTTTGCCAGCTTTATTGTTTTCTGCTGGACCAGAATGAGAAGTCTTTTTATCCATGCTGTTGCTCTAGTCTTTCTTCCAAGGCTTTCTTCTGTCGTTTATCGATGAGCAGTTGATGTTTACCTTTAGCTAAAACAGAAAATAACATGATATGGGGACTGTGATTTTACTTTTGCGCACTACCTTATAAATAGGGATTGCTTAAGAAGTCCAAATGTTAATTATGGTCAGTGAATGAGGCCTTTTCCCTGTCTTCAAGCAATAAGACTTTAGATAAATCAACATCTTAAATTAGCTGGAAAACTGTTCATGAGCACATAAAGCAATTTAGGGGCATAAATCAACAAGATTTATGCATCTGTGTACGTGAGACACTAGAAAATCCTGTCCTCCACAAAGCCTCTTGTGTAGTATCTTGTTTCTCTTCGGAGATGTGTTTGCCTTTATGGGAACTGCATAGAGCAAATATATTTTGATTCCAAAAACTCTTTAGAATTTTGATTTCAAGAGGATGAAACAGGGGATGCAGAACAGCAGTGATAGATAAGTTGGCATGTCTGTGTCTCAACTGAATTGATAAGGCCAAAATCTGTGTGTTGGCTAACCAGCCTGAGAGACAGAGCTAATAAATAAAGGTCTCTGAGAAGTTCTGTCTAATTTTTTTAAACTGCTTCTGGTATCTCACATAGAATATACATAAATTGTATTTTTTAAAAAGAAACATAAAACCTCTTTGTCCAATGCATGTAACTGTACTTTGACTTAATTGAAACTGCATTTAAAGTATAACTGCACGGTTTTTCTGAAGAAGTCCAAGTCTGGTGTGTAAGTACTGTCATTATGTTGATGAGTCGGTCACCAACATTAACTTCGTGAGGAAGGAGATAAGGCCAAAATCTGTGTGTTGGCTAACCAGCCTGAGAGACAGAGCTAATAAATAAAGGTCTCTGAGAAGTTCTGTCTAATTTTTTTAAACTGCTTCTGGTATCTCACATAGAATATACATAAATTGTATTTTTTAAAAAGAAACATAAAACCTCTTTGTCCAATGCATGTAACTGTACTTTGACTTTAATTGAAACTGCATTTAAAGTATAACTGCACGGTTTTTCTGAAGAAGTCCAAGTCTGGTGTGTAAGTACTGTCATTATGTTGATGAGTCGGTCACCAACATTAACTTCGTGAGGAAGGAGATAAAGGGAGAAAACTGTCCCCTTTCCCAGCCTGCGTACTCTGAAGTCCCCTGCAGGTATGTAACTCTAGTCCCAACCTACCCGCTGGATTCCTTCTGCCTCTCCAGCTGGTATCCCCAAGTATCACACTTTACAGTAGCCCAAACAGTGTATAAAAGCACTCCAGCGAAAAAATCTGGGCGAGTGCAACCTCTGGAGATACTGAAAGGCTGTCTTCCTTCCTTTTAAGAGACCAAGAGATGCCTCTTCCAAGAGGACGGTGCGAGTTCAGCTGCTTGGGTTTATTGCTACTAACTCAAGTGTTATGACGGAGCACGGACACGCTGTTTGTGTTGGCACAAGTAATGACTGCATACCACGGGGCTCTTTGTGTGGAGTCCTAGCAAAAATAGCTGTCTGCCGGCCTGTGTACGCTGGCAGCGCGTGTGTTGAATTCCCCACAGAACCGCACTGCAGCGTGAGCAGCGACGCAGGAAGATGGACCCAGTTTCTGACCTGGGAGGTGGAGGTCTTGCTGGCTATGAAAGGAGAAATTGCAGCAGCATGGGGGCTTTGGTTTTCAAACTCATGCGTGCGGCCTTTCACTTTGCAGGGCCTGCAAGCGACGGTGATGTGTTCTGATACAGCCCTCAGGCTGTAAATCCTTTTAGCCGTAGGAAGAAGAGAAATACTAACAGATGGCTGTGCATGCAGCCAGTTGCCTTTATAATACACACTTAGCTGTGAGCCAAGGAATGCCAGGCACTTCAAAAAATAAAAAAGGCAGATTACGTGGAAAGTTTAACAACAATATTGCAGCAAAATACTCTTACAAATTTGGTTAAAAGAAATGCATAAGAATCAAAACCAGCTGCACGGAGAAAAATTGCAAGCAGGAAGGGTCTCATTCAGTATTTGTAATGTTGACCCTCTGTTTTTAACTGTAGCCCTAAAAGATCTGTGGAATGGCTTTGTTTCTCCTTGGAATCCATATCTAATCTTATATTAAACTTTAATGTTAAAAAAAGATTTCCTTGTAATTCATTCAGTCTTCCCACTCCTTATTTAGCAGTCTGGCATTTCAGGTTTTGTTTGTGGTTTTTTTTTTGTTTCAGCTGCTTACAGTTTTACAGTGTCCACAACTGAACTCAGCATTTCTTAGGGGTTTGCCAGGGTTGTGTGCTGCTATCCTGTTTCCTCCAGATTGTGTAATATGCCATCATTGAATATCTACAGCAATGTTTCCTTTTTTTTCCCTATATAATACAGCAAACTCGTGTTCGATTTACTGCACGCTTTATTTTCAAGTTTTAGTTGAAATTTCTTTTTCTAAAAATATCACTAGTGTATAGTACTGGATTTCTCTGATTCTTCTGTCGTCTTCTCAGAGCTGTGTGCATGTCCAAAAGCAATGGTCAGTGGCTTGTATGTGCTCATACTTCACTCTTTGTCAATTAGGAGATATTTATATAGAGTCTTCTTCCTAACTGCTTAAAGTATCCGTATTTTTTTTTCTTCTGAAGGAAAGGCCATTAGGGTACCAAAACCAGATTGTTTGCCTTGCAATGTTTAAAAAAAAAATCTGCCTTTTCATCTGCAGTTGCTCTGTTATGCTTATGTAGTTAGCAGAATGATCCATGTAGCAAAGCATGAAGATGTTGAAAACATTAATTAAACACCATAATCATATGTACATAAAAAGAACTTGAAGAAGCAGGTTATGTTTACCTGCTGTGATCTAGTAAAATATATTCTGTTCCCTTAAATGCATTTCACTTAATTTCCTCCTAACAGCTTTGTGTATCTTTTCTCCCCCATTCTAAATAGGAGAAGAACACTACAATTGCATCTCTGCCCTGCATAAGTCCATGAGAGGCTCAGATGAAAACGCTTCCCTTTACTGGCTTGCTCGAATGCTTGAAGGTGGTGAGGATCCACTCTATGTGGCAAGGAGGCTGGTGAGGTTTGCAAGTGAAGATATAGGTCAGTATTTGCAGTATTTCATGTTGGAATATTATGTTGAATGACGATCTGCCAGGCTTCTGGTTTCCAAAAATTGGCGTTTGAGGGGAAAAAACCAACCCCAAAACTGCTGTATGCAAAATAGCTACAAAATACTGAAATGCTCCACATCCAACAAAAGCTTTGTATATGCACACAGAAACCTACATGTGGTGTCATTGTGATGACCACCTATTGCGGGAGAAACCAATATTTTTGAGATCAGGTTTTGGCAGTGTACTAATACGGATTCTTTTAAACTCTGGTGATTGTAGGTCACCAGTAAACTTGCGTCACAGAGAGTGTGTATTTCAGGGATGTCCGGTTTTTTAATGACTCTGGAAGGTGAATGCCTACCCAGACTTGCAAACCTCAGATTTGATAGCTGGCTCCCTAGTTGCTCCATCTTGATTGACTTAACCGGAGTAACAGATGCAGCAACGCTTTTAGCACGTATGTGATGGGTGAAGAGTTCTGAGATCTGGGGAAGCTATGTCTATATAGCAATATTTCCCCATTTCTTTCACAATTCCAAAAAGTAAGTGAATCATACACGGGCAGCTACTGCTTAGGCTGCCACCGTGTGGCAACAGATTCAGTCTGAAAATCATACCCGCAATTTAGACCTTTCTTTTTTTTGGGGGGGGGTGCAGAAGAAGGAAGGCTGTGGTTGGAGGGAGTATATCTTATATATTGCAAAGTATTGTACCAGAAGTTCCAATATCTGAGAAAGCAACTTCGAAATGTGCATGGATAACCTTCCATCTTACAGGAGGGGAAAAAAAAAAAAAAAAGAGACAGTAACTAAAGTAAACTGACTTTAACCTGCTTTTATCTGATCCCTTTTTGTAGGACTGGCAGATCCTCTGGCTTTAACACAAGCAGTTGCTGCTTATCAAGGCTGTCACTTTATTGGAATGCCAGAATGTGAGGTAAAGGCTTCATTAATTCACTGAATTGAAAGTACTGCAAACTGTAAAACCTATCTGTAATTATAAAAAGAAACAGAGATTGCAAGGGCAAGGCAAATTTAGTTACTTGTTCATTCAGCACGCCCCTTCTTTGACAAGTAAGGGAACATCGTAGCTCTTAAAATAGATACTGTAGTTTGAAATAAAATTCACTGCATATTTATTGTTAAAATGTGGTATGTGAACTAACGTCATTTTGCTCTGTCCATTTTTTTCTCTCCATTATAAATAAAATAATATATTCTCATATTGTGAAGTAGTTATTCCTTTCTAGCAGTGAAAATCGCAAAGAGCTGTTATTGTTAAATAACAATATCCATACTATAGTAGCAGGCAGAGGTCAGTTTAAAAACATAATCCCTGTCATGCTGCACAAACAAGCTGACTAACAGACCTTTTCCCGAAGAGCTTAAAGAAGTCATTTAACATCTTCCCTTTCCTTGTTTCCAGGTCATTCTAGCACAATGTGTAGTGTACTTTGCCAGAGCACCAAAGTCTATAGAGGTATACAGGGCGTATAGCAATGTCAAAGAATGTCTGAGAATGCACACGGGACCTCTGCCGCCTGTTCCGCTGCACCTGAGAAATGCCCCAACAAGGCTCATGAAGAACTTGGGCTATGGTGAAGGCTACAAATATAACCCCATGTACAAGGAACCTGTAGAGCAGGACTATCTACCACAAGAGCTGAAAGGAACAGACTTCTTCAAGGAACAAAAGACGTGACCGCCTTGCTCGGAACAGGTTTTGATTCTATGACTCGTACATTTGTACTGGGATGGAAATTCCCCCCCCTTACAGTTTCAGCCATCTGTTACTGTGGTTAAAAGTATTAAGCCACTGAGCCTTTCAGATACTTTCTTACCCTTCTGGTTTTACTGCTGTTATTCTGAAGGTGTTTTATAAAGAATTGCAGTTAGGCAGTGTATAAATGCAAAACTAAGCTTTATCGGTATAGTACTGTCACCCTCTGGTTCAAATGAAATGGGCAAAAAATGAGACGCTTGTATTTCTGGCTGTTGCTGTAAGACAAGGAATATTATTGTGCTGCTTTTAAAATCAGTAGCTATTTCAGATTTTGAGAATACTGTTTTTCCAGCAAATAAATTGTACCCCCTCTGCTAAAATACGGTAAACAAAATATAATTACAGTGTAATTCTTGCTCTTATGATGTTCCGGAGACTACTTTTGTACAACATTTGCTAAACCAATAAAGTTGTTAAAAATAGCGTCTATGCATTTGTTTAAATATTCTTATGACAACAGTGTGGTTTTGAAAGTTTGAGGTTCCTTTGACTTTATCATCCCTACCTTCCAGAGCAAGTTGAAATCATTTTGGAAGTAGAATAGTCGTGAAAATAGCTGAATTATGTTAATTTTTGAAGTTGCATCACTTAAAATTTTTACTGTGTGGTGACGTTGTGGGAAGTGCTTTTGGAAAGGAGATTCCTAGTAGTGAAACACTCATGTATTTCCAGTCGTGCTTCAGGAATTCCAATAGCTTTGAACTGGAAAGCGGAGAGACACGAATTGACTCCCT
>NW_008825071.1:66250-81451 GCF_000699105.1 Pygoscelis adeliae | reverse complement strand
ATCCAAGATTGCTGTTGACTGAACATTTCAGTAAGTGGAACGTACAGTCATGGCAGTGTCCCTGATGTTGACAACATTCCTACACTTCAGTGCTGATTATTTTTCTTCTCCTCAGTCCTTCTTAAGTGTGCAGTGGTCCAGTGTGCTGAAAAGCCAGCAACTGCTAAAACAGCATATGGCTGTGCTAACTAGCAGTTGGGTAGCAGAAGAGGGACCGTGTTTGGCTAGGATTACAGCAGATAATTAGTGAAGATTTTCATTACTGAAGTGCTGAGGAGCCACTGGGGCAACTGTCCGCACTTGTCAAAGTGCCATGCAGTAATCTGGCCACCAGTGATGAGGATGTGTGTCTTGGCTGAAAATTACCACCTGCACGGTAGTGCAGCACAGTTGCAGCTGGATTTGCTCGGTAACTACTCGGGATTTGCTTGCTCCATACCCCATATACCTTTGTTAGCGGGCCTATACTGGTTACCTGATGGACTTCAGGGATTCCTGTCCTGATCCTGCTTAGTTTATGAAATGTGATGAGGTCAAAACTTACTGCTTTATGTAGAGCTTCTGATCTTTTTGCTGTTGAACTAAGAATGCTACGACCCTGCTAAAAGAAGGAGGTGGCTCTGCTGACTTCCCTGGGGGGTTTCAAAAGGTCTGCTTGCCACAGATTTTTTTTTTTTTTTTTTTAAATCATACCAAATAAATTGTTTTTTTTCTGATGTGTTGTGTTGGCCAAACAATGACTGGTGCTTCATTTCAAATTTACAGTATTGCATTTAAACAGTTTTTAAAAACTTGTATTCGGCTACCTAATTAAATTTGTAAATAAATATTTCAGTTTTGGGAAAAGGAAGAAAGCTGGTTTGCACTGAAGCCATACCAAGCTCTTTGCACCTCTCTCGAGCTGTACGTGTGATACAACCCAGCCACCTGCCGGTCAGCTACCTAGTATACACAAATTGCAGGCAGGTATTTCTTGACAGCAGAGGTATTTGGTACTGTAGGGAGCTTAGATCAGAGGGGATGCCACAACTGCGTATCCAGAGTTCGTTCGGAGCAACTTCCACTGACCTCCTGGTCTGAGGATGCGGTTCCAAGTCAGGAAGACAACTTTAACTTTCCTGCTGCAGGAAATTCAGCTGATTACTCCTTATGTTTCAAGACAGATTGCTGGACCTCGGCCTTGATCGAAGGTTTTCAATATACAATCTGCAAAACTTTGTGCTAACAGTCCATGAAGAAACTTTCTGATCACTGTCTTCTCCTGACCAAAGGGTATTTGTATTGGAGATTGATTTTGCTGTGAGGCTCCCAGCTTGGTAGTCTTCATATTAAGTTCTTCTGCACGACAAAAATGTAGGCCTTAAGCCAAGGATTGTGGTGTAACTGAAATGTTTCAGAAATTAAACATTGCATGACTGCATACTGCTAGGAGGTTTGAGTCGGATTCTTTAAACGTTTCTGTGTGTTCTCCTTCCTCAAATAAGTCCCTGTATTCTTCACAGCAGGGTGGTTTAGTAGGGCAGGAGCTACTTCTCTGAGTTTGCGTCTGCCCTTTCAAGATACGTAGAAAGGTGGGAACAGAGGTGAAAACATGGATTGTATTAATCCAAAATGCTCTTGGCAAAATTACTTGTGCTATCAACCAATGTTCATTTTAATTCTTAAGACACAGAGAGTTGATGTAAATATTTCTTTAAATGGCCCACGATTTGCAAGCTGACCACAGCTTGGTAAACTTGGATTGGTAAACTTGAAGATGTTTTTTTGTCTTACAGGTGTACGAGAGGTTGGTGTGCTTCCCTTTGCCACAACCGGCCGTTAGAAGTGTTGGGCTAATGCAATCTGAGGTATTTTTCCATTCTTATTTTCTTTTATTAGCAAAAAAAAATGGGATAACCTCACCAGACTTCCTTAACTTTGCTAGTACCTGCTAATGCTCAAATGTAATTCACTATAAAGTTTTACCCAAGGGAAACCCCAGACTGTAGTTTCTTGCCTGCGATTGACAGAAATCTTTACTCAAAGCCTTAACATTCTATTTACAGCTCTTCTTTTAGTTATGTAAGACTTGATCAAACTTCCCTTGATACAACAAATTGTGTCCCAGATGTTACAGCAAAAGTTGCACAGAGGTTTTGCGGAACGATAATCGTGTGTTTTGCCCCATATGCCTCTCTAGTACCCCCTGTTCTGGAGCAGCTTGGTGGTCCACCTATTGAAGGTGGAAAATCCTCTGTGGTGGTCTGCGCTCAGCAAAGACTTGGTGGAGTTTAGCTGATAGAGTCTCTATCAGCCACAAAAGTCTGTGGCTGTAGCGGCTACAGCCGGTCCAGCTGTGCAGAGATTATTATTTTCTCTGCAGTATCTCCTCCGAGTTGCTTGCAGGCCACTGCAAAATTGCAAACAGAGACAGTCTCTCCTGTGTTCTCCCGTGATGGTCCTGCCTCTGTCCTGCAGGGAAGGTGCAGAGGAAGAAAATTGGCATTGCTGAGCTTGTGGCTGAAATGAGGAAAATTAACATATGCTGCTGCGTAGAGAGAGTGGAAGTGAGGCACTAAGAAAGCCTGCAGGTAAGAAAGTAGTTGAAAAGCAGTTATTGACTTGTAGCTGTTTGTCCCCGTAAGTGTGGCCTAAAAATTTCTGCATCAATAGAAGCAAGAGCTGGAGGTGACAGGAAACTGCAACAATGCTGTATAGTCTGTGCAACAAATAAATACCTTGGGTTTCCAGTGGCAGGCGGTCTAGGGGTGGTACTTACGCATTCTCAGTAGTCGATATGAATGGTGGTTCAAGCAAATACAGATTTTTCTGCCCTGGTCTGAACAGACTGTGGTTCTCCCTTCATAAATACTTAGTCCGTGCTCCTGTCTCCCGCCATCGGCCTCTAAGCACTCATGCATTATCCAGACAGTGCTATACTGCAAGCTTTCTCTGACTTGGCAGTCCTCCTTCTGTTACTTGGAAGGAGACAAAGACCCGTAGCCCTGTGCAGAGCCTGGGTCTTTTCCTCGTCTACTGCCTCACACCCCCACCTACAACGTGTGACATGATGCATAATATTATTTTATGATGTGTTGTGATGTTAAGGAAAAAGGATGAGGGACCTATTCTCCACAGTCCCCTACTGATGATGAGGCTGTGCCTGTTCATGGACCAAATTGCAAATTCTCTAAAAACTGCAGGAAAGAAAATGTTTAGGTCAGATATATCATGAAGGTAATAAATGAAGTATTCTGTACTAATAGATAAGGTATGACTTAAATGGATATGTGGGAATGGAGATGTAGGCATTGTCTTTCCTGTAATTTTACAGACAAGTTATGCAACAACAGAAATTGCAGAAGATTGTTATATTAAGTACCCACAAAGGATCATTCCTTATTCCTCATATTACAGAGAAAATACCATAACTGTAAACCAAAAAATGTGAAGTCTCTCAGCTGTCTAGCAGGGGCATTTTGTTTTATCCGGTAAAAAACAACTGAGATGGGTGAAAACATAATATGACTAAATTTTTTTAAAATTAATAATTACAGCGTCTGTCCCATAATAAAGATTAACTGACTTTTGAAAAAAAGCAGATGAGGACCTTCAGGGTAATACTGGAATCATAAAATATATGACACCAAAAAACTGTACTTGAAGGGGAAGAATTTCTCACACTTTGTAAAATTTTTCCATGACCTTTCATGATACAGTGTACGATAGCCAGATGATGATTACTCATCGAGCTCTGAGATTAAATGCAAAATGACTGACCAGGGTCATACATGTACTAATGCAAGAAGTAAGGCTTTCCGTAGCTGTGAGGGCTACGGAATATATATATATATATAACCATTTACATTCTGTGGCATGCATATGAGAAGTCATTGCCTAGAACAGAGGATGTATTGCATAGTTATAACCCATTAGTGGACTATAATTATTTTTTCAAGGCCAGTTTAACTCAAGATTTACTTACTAACAAACATTGAAAACAGTAACAAAAACATGGGTTTATTTTGCTTTGCTGGGCTAGTATCTGGAGGACATAAAGTGTTGCTATTTGGGTCAGATACTAGAGGACATTCCTGGTGCGTGCTTATGGAGTATGCTAAGCAGGGGATTTAGTGATGAAGAATACCAGCAAAGTGTGGAGACAGGTTTAGAATTACTAGCAAGACATTTCAGACTCTTATTCTTGGTAAAGTTAGCTTTTATATATTTCAAGAAATGGAAACTACCGACATAATTCAGCTGTAAAATGTGTCACAACTATTCTCGTCTGGGGTTGGACACACGTTACCAAAGGTTTTGGTCAACAGCTCCTCTGTCTTGTCTGAACAGTGGGTTATAAAACTGGCAGTAGGCTTGGTATCTCTCCGTGGCATCTGATGAGGCCCAGAAGCTGATAATACTGATTGTTTGTGAGAGCTTTGAGCAAAGTGCCTTTCTAAAGACGAGCAAGTCTTTTGGCAAGCTTCATTTATGTAAATTTGCATGTTTTTCTTTTTAACCCATAATTCACTTGTTTTTGTTGTTTGGTTGGAACTTTCTTGTTGCTTGAATTAATGCAGTAATTAATTAGATGAGTATTTTTGTCCTGCTAGTCCTCTTAAAGGCATATGGAGAAATAAGGCAAGATGTGGTCATGATAGGGTCACCCTGAAAAATTAATGGGCTTTGATTCTATACAAGTCCAAGTTAGCAAAAGTCTTCATAACCTGTAGATCTGAGCCAGGGATCTTGTCTGGTGCTCACTTGGGAGTTTTTGAGTGCTGTGTGGAGGAACATGTGGGTTGAGGTGGAAGTAGTAGGGGTAGAGGACTCCTGATTGCACAAACGTAGCTGAATCTACACGGAGGAGTACTGGAGTACCAAAACCAGGACAGGAGGCACCCCTGAAACACTGGTTCAGAATAATCCAAGCAGCCAGGACTGCTGTGATCACCACCGGCCATGAGCTGAAATCACAGAATTGGGATGGGAGCTTTGGGACAGGTCCCCGCAAAGCAGCTCTTTCAGGACTGGAGCAGAGCAGCAGTGGTGAGTCCTCCCTCCCTGATCCCCATGCCTACCGCTGAGACGAGCTCAGCCTGCAAGAAGGGAGCTGAGTAGGTGTAGCATGGGGTGAGACAGAGTCCTGGGTTTCCATAAACTCTATGTTGTGTATTTGATGTGGAAGAAGGAAAGGAGGTTTGATCAAGCTGCTCTTGCATTGGTCACAATTGCTTTTTCCATGTATATGGTGTTTCTTATGGTTCTTTGTACTGTTTCCCATTTTTCCCCACCAAAAGAAAATAAAAAAATAAGAAGTAGAACCTGCTGACCTTACTATGGAGACTTCATTAATAATTTCCCAGTGGCAAAAACTGTCTGACTAGGAACCTAGGTCAGTTTTATTCGTTGTGCAGATGAGGTCCCCAGTGGACCCCAGTCCCTGGTCTCTCCCATCACCGGAAGGTCACAGAGGATGGCCAGGGCTCTGCAGGTTTTCTGCCACGTTACAGGACGAGAGCCAAAGTGCTAAAGGGATTTCACTAAGTGTTCGTGGGGTGGCTAATACACAGGACAAAAAACAAGCTTGCAAGTGTCCTAGGCCAGGGGATATTGCCAACAGTTAAGCCAATAGCTCACCTGTTACATGAGGTGGATGCACACTAATATTTTTCCTTGTGACGGAGTTCACTGCGTACGCTGGGTAGGATGCCTTGTACTCGTCTCCTTCCCCTACTCCTCCCTTTCCTTGGAAACTATCTGTTGTCTCCTCCCATGCCCCAGTTTCAGAGCAGCGCTAATCGGGGTATCCTTTCCAGTGCTGGAGTAAATCTAAGCAGCACGTGCTCGCCTTCAGAGGGCAGCACAGCTTGGCAAAATGTTCAGAGGTGCTTTTTCATTCCTCAGCCCCCGGTTGGTTTTTCTGTCACTCCTGCGTGTAAAGAGATTGTGCCCCTCAGGACAGCACCGTCAGACAGTGCAGCCTAACGGGCTACTGAAATGTTGGCAATAACAAGTTAAAGTTTCAAAGCCGTTGTGCCTCGTGGCCTTTTTCCAAGCGAAGTATTATTTATCTTTTCCCTTCCTCCCTATGGCAATTAGCAAGATGCTACACTGGAAACGGAGTGGCTGCTCCCTGCTCTCTCCCTCCCGCTGATGTGCATCTCTCTTATATTCCCTCTAAAAAGCGTCATCTCCACTGTTTGAAGAACTCCATGCTCCATTAAAAAGTCCCTCACGACCAGATGCACTCACAAATGGACATTTCACCCCGCACCATTTCCTGTCCCTCTGGAACAGACCCGAGGCAAAAATGTCCATTTCCTCTCAGGATGATGTGTAAAGTCTCCCTGTAGGATTGGCAATGCTGCTTTCAACAAGCAGAAGCCAATCTCCTAGTGAAATTGCTTCAAAAGCACAAGATGAAAGAACGAAGTTAAAAATTAGCGAAGTATATTTCTTTGTTTTCTGGCTTTTGAGTCCCTGGGGCCTACCTTTTGAAGCTCGCTTAAGGGCAAGAATGGTGGTCTCTTCGTAAGAATCGCCTGCTGATATACTGGTGTATTTATTTATCTATCTTCAGAGTGTAGAGCTTTAAGGACATACTAAACGCTGCAGTGTCACCAAAAAATTGGGGATGAGATTTGGATCCCATCAGGTGACAGTTGCTTCCGCTGAAAGGAGCACCATCAAAATCCGCCATACCACGATCTCTTTTTCTCTTATGTAAGTTGTTCCACCAAGAAGTAACGCAGACCATGAGAAAGGCCACGCCATAGCCCATGTTGGGGAATTCAATACACGTGAGAAACAACTTGTACTGATATAAGTTGTTTCTCCCAATAGTGACGTACCAATGTCAAAGATATGGATAGCAAGACCAGAAACATCAATTAAACAATGCCCCCAATGAATTCTGTTGCAGTTTTTTAGAAAATTATCTAATGAATATCATTGCCGTTATTTAGCTAGTTTCATTCTTGCAGATAAAAAACTGGATGATAAAGCTGGTAAGGAGTTGTCCAGGCTTTTATACTAAATATTTATGTGAAAGCATGACTTCTATTTTAGTTTTCTTGTACTGTTTTCCACGCACAAAGATTTTAAATCCTCAGTTAACCTCTGGGCTGCATTTTTTTCCCTTTTCCGTGAGTGTTTTCTCTCATGTTGAGAGAAAAGTTCTTGGCCAAAAAGGCTATCATTTTCCATGATATGACTTAAAAATAAAAGTGATTATACAAGCTGTTTGTTTGAAGTTCTATTTAACCTGAAGATACAGCATTTTCTGGCTGACGTGATGAATTCGTCATCTGAATTGCCGGCAGCTACTGCGCATGTTCAGCATGTTTGCAGACAGGCTGTGCTCTCCAGGATTTTGGCTGTGGTTTTTCTCTTTTACTGTTACTCAGTAGTCACAGATTGCATAGGGATTGCCCCTTAATGAATATGGATAAGAATACGTATTTAGTTGGTACCATAAGATGACATGACAGAGCTAGACAGGTTTGTCACAGTCAAAAAAAACCAACCCAAAAGCCAGTTTCAGATTTCAGTTGCACCTTTTTATCTCAATAGGTTCAAGTGAATTGCACTGGTCTTATTCCTGTCTAATAAAGCCATATTAAAAGATCAAGACAAATATCTGTCTCCAAGACGTCTGGGGGCTTGATCAGGTTTATCTACTTTACCAGGGTTTTGGTCATATATACATACCTAAAAACATTTAACAGTGAAAGTATTAGTAAACATGCTCTGAGTTAACTCATCTATCTAGGATAAGGTGACTTAAAACCCAGAGATAACCGTCCTCCTTATCCACACTGTGCTATTTGCTTACTAGGAAGAGCAACTTAAGCTGCATCAATCAGATAGAAAGCAGCCAAATGGTGGTGGTGGGTGGTGTTTTTTCTTTTTAACTTACTGAAATCAGAGGGCTATCGTAAAGAGTCTATGTAAGCAGTAGTACAAAGTCTGGCTTACTCATCGCATCACAGTGAGCAAACACTGCTCTGAGTTGTGGATTGTTATAAAGCCTGGTCTGCTTAGGAGCGGCCGAAATGGCGAGCGAACTCCATCTGCTGTAATCCTCTCTTCCGCTGGAAGAAACTCACGTGTTGTCTTAAACCAGCAGCCTGTTGCAAATTGGTTTTGAACAGGGAAGTTCATGCTCAAGTACTTATCGGTTCCCTCCTAGGAAATTTAACAGCAGTCAGTCTGACTTTTTAGTCTTGCAGCCTCCTAGACTGATATAAACAAAAGATTTTATATCTGGAAAGTATTTTTTGTATATTGTGTGTATGGTTTTATGACTGCTACTTAGCTAAGACTAAGGCTAGGCTCCTGGTTTTGTATTGAGACTTCTGATGTGACATTCTCTCATCTTATATGTTGTATCATTAAGTCATTACAGTTTCTTCCTTGGTCTTCAGTTAAAGCATCTCACACTGAAAAATTAGCAAGCTTTGAATGCAGAGAGACCTGTGTTCATTCAGTAGTTGTAAAAATAAGGTCCTTCACGTGAGCTAGTTGAAGCAGCATTTTATTTTTTAGAAATTTCAATATAATCAGCATTCCACTCTTCCCTGTTGGAGTCAGCCCTCGTCAGTCACTTCTGATAGGAGGACAGACAAAAAGTATTAAGGAAAAACACCCACCATGGTCTTATTGTGGGACATGAATTGTGGGAGGGGGATATTTGCCAGTAGGTTTGCTGTTTTTTTGAAACGGTTGAATGTGAAGCAAATAATCCTGACTTTACCCAGATTCTTACTGCTGAGGTTTTATTTTGTGCGTCCTGTCTGTAGAAAACCAAGTGTGTCTGAGTACAATAGTTCAGTTTCTGAGACCAAAGTAATAAAGAAATACATGAGTCTCCTCATACAGCGATGCTGATTTGTACTATTATGCAAGGTTTTATCTTTCTTCCAATCTCCTGGTAATCACAGCCCTAAAAGCCTTCAGACCTCATATATCTTGCATACTTTGACTGAGTTTAAGCATACGAAGATAAGGATGTAATTACAAAGGAGTTTCTGAGCCTTAGATGGGTTTTGACTATGGCAGCAGCAGCTTTATTTGCTAAAAGGCTGAAGACACAGGCCCAGAAACTCAGAACTAATGCAACGTCAAACCAGTCCAAATTTTTACATGGGTTTTGTGCTAGTGTTTTTCTCACTGATTTGCAAAGCATTGGTTTTTCAAAGCATTCAGCATAGAAAGGGTTACGTTCACATCTGTGCTCTGCAATACAGGCTCTCCTTTACAACAGAGCCTTTGCAACCGAGGTGTTGCTAACACATGGAAACATGTTTACTAATGTGCAGACCAAGGCTTGTGTCATTTCATACAAACCGTTCCTCTCTCCTCCTTCCCTGCAGGTGCTTGCAGCCGGGGTCATTACACTTACAGGGGAAGCTGATGGTTCACGCAATCATCTCTTCTACTGAGTGATTTGTTTTTCAGTATTTTCACCTACTCTGAACAGGACAAGGACTTCATACAGCTAGTCACACCTGCTGCACCAGTGCTTTTCTTTGGAGCTACCTTTCAGGTAGACAGTTATTTTTGTACTCTGAAATACTAACTTGTGTACAGAAATTTCCATTTTGAACACAAGTTTAAGAAAAATACTTTTATTTGTTACTTAAAGACAAAATTAATATACAGTTTGCAATTACAGAAATTATTGTGCCCCACTTAGAACTGAGGTTGTACAGGTAAATGTTACAGTACCCAAGATATACGTGATACAAGCAAATAACCTCCAGAAATAAACACAGAACACTAAGAGTATGTAATTACAGTGGCTCCCAGGCATAAGGCTGTTGTACAGTACAAAAGGCTTGTGTATGAAGAGATAGTGGAATTCAGCTCAGTAAAAGCTGAATCCTTGTACATAAAGAGACACATCAGATATTTACTGCAGATTATACACAGTCATCCTCCGAGAAGCTGAAGTATTTTTTGAGGATCACGTAGGTCCTGGCCAGAATCGAATGGCTTATTGAAAGCTTGTGAACTTGCAGAAAGGCACCCATTAGCTTCAAGCACCTAAAACCTCTAAGCCCTGACGCATTTTCAATAACTAAAATGGCACCAGACTATACATTTTAAAAATCCTCTTTAAACATGTCACCTGAAGTTGTTACTCATTTCTTCTCAGCCAAAAGCCGTATTGCAAGTTTTCTGGCTAATGACTGGAAGGGGTTACTTTTGTTTAAATAGCTTAATCCTTTCTCTATTAATAGATGTCTCTAAACAAATGTTATCTGACCTTCTATTTTACAACAGAACTGAGTAAACTCAGCTGTTCAGGACCATGCCTTTTGGTGCCTAGAAGTATTTTATTAAGGTATCTTTGAAAAGCAAGACTTTAGGGGAGGAATAGCTTTGCAGGAACATCCTGGTATACATGCATAAGGAATGACTGGATTATTATAAGTTATCACAACAGGGGGCTGTCAACACAGAGAAACCCAACACAAGGATGCGTACAGGGTAATCCTATGCTTTAGAAGACCCAAGTTTCCTCCAAGAGTATTTCTATTTCTAGTCCAATTTCAAAAGATTTCTTCCGCCTACAGTTAAGATTTTCCTAGTTATTAAAGATGATGCCAATCTTAAGAAAGAAAAAGAAATTACTTCTCGGTTTCTCTGGGATTGTTTTAATGGGAAAGGCAGAATCTCAAAGTTACTAGGAACTCAAGACAGGAGCATTAATTTCTACATCAAAATCCAACTCATTCGGGAGCAAAGCTTTCATTGACTACAGCAAGAACTGGTCTGCAAATGCTAAGTTCTCTTTTATGGAGAAGCGTATCTGCCAAAGAAAAGTATGCTTTGTGTCGGGTTGTGGCGAATAAAGAAAAGGAAAGGATGGTCAGCATTGAAATCCTCTTCCATAACCATACAGAGCATAGCAATGCCAGCAGTGGCAGCTGCAGCTTCCGTGCCTTCCTCGTTCACTTCTACAAAAGCCTTGTGGACAATTTTAGAGAGAAAGAGGTCACGTGCCCCTGACATTCCCGACAAGTCAGCCTTGCCACTGTCAAATACATCCAACAAGCCCATAGCGGCTAAATCTGATTTAAGGTCATAGCTTTCTTCTAGCTTAAACTTTGGCAAACGCACATGAACGTCAGTGGAATATAGATGCTCTGGACACGTCCATTCCTTCAGCTTCTCTAAGGTAAGCTGCTCTTCCAGCTAGAATTAAAAAGACAGAGATCATTACACATCACCAGTGTAGAAATATTTCATTTTCAGTAACGTTTACAAGGCTTTATAGAGCAATATACAACTGTAAAGCAACCATACAAAAATGACCATGCCCATATCTTCGATAGCTCCATATAGATCAAACAAATGCTATTAAAATTAAGTAGAGTCAGTGCAGTTTTTACTTTACAGAGTAATGCAGACATCTGCTCCTTGCTGCAGTGTACAGAAGGGAAAAACATGCACTGATGGCAACTAAACCCAGTCATTCTTTCTGTTTAATCTAACTAAATGGAATTACATAATTAGAAACAAGTAACAAAAACAATCATCAGAGAGCTCAAAGAAGCTGATGTATTCCTGGTCATTTAATGGAAAACAGTCTCACTAGGCTAAGAAAAATAAAGGCTTTCAAAGGTAATGAAAGAAAAGTTCTGTCATTAAAAAAAAAAAAAAAAATCACCAAGGCAAGTTAATTTGTATAGTTAACTTTGTTTTCGCAGTCTCCCTCATGGTTCAGTTCAGCGAGCCAAAGGACACATGAACACAAGCTACAAAACCAGAACACAACTTCTTTTCCTGATGCAGCACATGCACGTATTCTTTATTGCAGTGCTAGTAGAGCACTGTCTAAAAATATGCTTGATAGATATGGGGCTCTGAGAACATGGGCTCGTTAAGGCTTTAATTTTGAATGGCTGAACTTATTCATTAAATAACTGCATTAGCTCAGATGGGTCACCTTCTGCAGTCCAGTGGAGTCATCTTCAATGTCATCAGGTAACAGGATGACCATACTAAGTTCTCTTCCATCGTAAGGCAGCTCTAAAACACGGACCTTCACTTCAGGGATATACCCAAAACGAAATTTGTTTTTCTGATACATCATTTTCACTGTCTTTCTTTCATTCTGGATGGATAAGAGGTACCAAAAGTAACAGTTAAGAAAATACTAATTTAAAGAACTGATAGGAAACAAGTAAGTTAAAAATTGCATTCTTGCAAAAACTCTTCCTCCATTATATCAGGTGATTATAAAATTGCCTTCGTCAGACTCCTGACTGTTTAATAACAGTTTCTTCTGAAGACGTGAGTTTGTACTATATTTGGTTCTCCTTTGGCCTCTATAGTACAGTCCTCACAGAAACTGAAACAATTTCTTCAAGTTGCTGTACGTTTACATTGTTCTAGCCCCCAAAATGACGTTAAAAGTCAACAAAGATCAACTCTGTTCAGCATAAAGCAGATGACTGTATACAGTATCTTGTAAAGCTGTTAACATAAGCAGAATATAGAAGAGGAAAATGGGCTTAACTAAAACGTGCAATCATTTTAATACCATTTACCTAGCATCACAAACAGGCACAGTTCATAGCAGGTGAAACTGCTAGCGGACAGAAACCCTGCTAGGCACAGGCAGGGTCCTAATCTATATGTGAGAATTGTCTCTGATACTATTCCAGTAAGTGAGAGAACAAATAGCTTGCTCAATACAGAAAAATACTAAAATCGATAAAACCCCCTTTGGGTGAACTGAAAACATTCATGCAAGACTTTCTATTTATATTTTTTAATTATTTTATCTGTCAGAAAAGCTTTGCTTTAGCACCTATATTATTTGACCTTTTTGTTAGATATATACTACCAAGATGTCTCTGTATTACCTTATTTAACCGAAATGGCACACCAGTGGTGTCGGCTTCTTTAAATTTCTCTGCCCAGCTCCCTTTGAAATAAATAGCGTTCACCAGTACGAGCCTGGTCATGCTATCAACTGAGCCTTCAGACAGCAGATTAGGGATTTTACCTTCAGAGGGGGCAGAAAAAAAAGTCACAACAAAATCTTGTAATAAGTTGATGGCATATAAAACGTACATGAAGAAACTGATACCGTAGAAATACTACAAATATAAAACTCTAGTCCATTCCTGTAATAAAGTGTGTTTCAGTACCTGTCTCTTTACTTCACCATACTTTTTAATAGTACACACTACTATAACTTTTGATATACAGTAATTTGATGAAAATGTGGTATTTTTAGCTTAAACTGTTATGTGTGACTCATCATACAAGAACTAGAAAACACCCACATTTTGGATTACTGGATTTAGAAATATATACACAATATGGACCGGGACTGTCTAAAACAAATTGTCCAACTCAGGAGCGTAAATCTATGTTTAGGCATCTCTCCTGCGCTCATCGGCCTGAACACAAAAAATGGAAAAGTCTCAGGACTTATGGAACTGTTTAAATGTCTTGCTTAGGTATTTTCTGGTTCTGTCAACACATCGAGTGAATATCCCAGGGCAAAATTAAACTGTTCTAAAGGTGGCAGAAAATAAAGCTTATTCCTGCTCCCAAAGTATGAAACACTACCAGTTACCTCATTAACCAAAGTCGTTTACCTTCAGTTTTCTCCTCTACCCACTGGTTAATTTCTTTCCTGGCTTCATCACAAGCCTGAAGAAAATCAACTGTAGCCAAATCAGCTCCATATAATTTCTGAGTGTTAGTCAGGAAATCCTAGATTTTGGAACGATAACAATAGCTTTCATTGCACGCAGATAAGGAAACATCTCTTTATGATGTAGATAAGGTGCATATCAAACATTATCACCGCCTCTGAGGTGGGGCTCTAACAGTGCACTGCCTGGGGGGGTTCTGGGGTTGGGCTGTTCTTTTTTCCCTATCAGCGTAAGCCTCATAGTACATCTGCCATGTATACAGCTGATGGGATGCTTACTGCAGGTGTTGCAATATTTACCTGTCATTCTCCTGAAACAGGCTCAAGCACAGCTAGGATAAAACAAAACTCTCCAAAAGAGCTGAAGAGGGATAAAAATAGCAACCTAGGTACACACAAAGGCATAACTCACTGGTGAAGAGGCATGTTGTTTAGACATGTTGGGCATCCCCTCCCAAATAGATACAGTGTTTTCAAAAATATTTAAGTAATGTGGTACTAGACCAATGAAAATCCTCAAAAGCTGATTGCAACAGACACAGAGCTGGTTGCATCCTAAAAAGCTGGTTGCAACAGAGTGGGATGTTATGATAGTTACTGTAAACTACGAACCTAGACAAGTGATTTTTCTCTTGAGCCCAAGAGCAGCAGAACCGAACAAGCAATGAAAAGGATTTGCTGTGCAACATCCTTTAGGTGAGATGCACAGATGCCTACAGATATGGAAATGCATATGCATGTATGCAACACTTTTGTTGACTGCCCGGTAACATTTAGAAACATGCCTAGAAACATTTAGAAACATGCCTATTTCTACTTCATAAATACTCAAACAGCTGCATTTTCCCACCAGGTTCCACCACACCATCACGATCTGCACCAGCGTACCGGCAAAAAGCTGTAGGACTTCTCTCCAAAAAGCCGACTGGCGAGCCGTAAGAGATAGGGAGCATTGCTTCTGTTTATATCCGTAGTCAGAGTCTGAAATCTTGAATGAATATCTTCAACTTTGTCAAAATGAAGCGTCTGAAATAATGGAAGAGAACTAGCTGCTGCTAATACTGTCTTAAAAGAACATACAGTATATCTATAGGGTGGGTCTGATCCAGCAGGTAAGTAGGTTGAGGAAAGAGAAAAGAAGAGGCTGGAAGATGCTTAGAGACTTCTGTAAACCTCAAAGAATGAATGAAACTGTTCCTTGGTGCTACGCTACCTGTGTCAGCCACTTGTGTTAAGCTCCTGGTTTATACATAGTCACAGCTGAAGCTGTTAACCATAACCCCGAGTCCTGTCCGGGTGATGTCTGCATGCCTCCCCTCCGTGGACCGCTGGGCACGAGGACTCATTCCCAGGTGGGGAATTGAAAAGAGAGTCTCTATGATGCCATAGACACACTTCAGCTTTCTTGCTTCCCCCTTTGGCCCAAGGGAACCTGGGGTTCTGCTTTTCAGAACATACAATCAAAACTAGCACAGGTGAGGTCTTAAGAAAACTTAGAACCGTCTTCTATGGTTTTATGAAAATATAACTGCTTTTAT
>NW_008825071.1:63057-66216 GCF_000699105.1 Pygoscelis adeliae | reverse complement strand
TATCATCTTAAAAATCAAATGCATCACTGCAATTTCTCTTTACCAGTACCGCTGTTCCCAGAGGCAAGCTGGCTAGCCAAGGCTTACAGATACGACAGCAGGAGCTGCCAGACCTCATTGACAGGGAAGACTAGACCAAAGCAGGGACATTCACATTTAAACTTAGATCATGTATTTCTCAGTACAGAAGACTGCTGTGAAACAGCCACTGGATTCAAAGGAAAGCCCTCATTTTATCTCACTGGGTTTTTGGTCAGGCCTTGCTGCCCACACTAATGCAAAGCTGTGTTGCACATATGAATAGATGAGCAGAAACATCACAGAAGCAACTTACAATAGGATTATGACCACAGAAACAGATTTCTATATGCTCGCAAACAGCCCTTGACAGTTACCAATCACTGTCTCCCTAATTAGCTATGTTTTCGCAAGTAAAGCACTATGGTACAGGAACACGCATTACTGAAGGTGACTGTGCTGAAACACATTTTTTTCCCCTAGATTCCTTTTGCATGATTTCTGTTGTCAGTAGGTTTATCTTAGGCGGGGCTGTCAGTTTGATTACATGGCATATATGTTCAAAGTCTGTTTGTACAAGTAGTCAGAAAATAATTTTATTGTCTTATTCAGTAAGCACAGCACCACTCAACATATAAAACAGTTCCTCCTAAAGTCCAGAATACAAAGGTGAAATTATTCATAGGCAAGTACATAACGACGACTGCAATGAGAAGTCTCATATGGCCTTTTGCACTAGCGGGCGTTAGCCTAACACAGGGGAAA
Source organism: Pygoscelis adeliae (assembly GCF_000699105.1). Lineage (NCBI taxonomy): Eukaryota > Metazoa > Chordata > Aves > Sphenisciformes > Spheniscidae > Pygoscelis > Pygoscelis adeliae. Next base: position 65,433 of record NW_008825071.1, on the reverse strand, counting down.
AATAACAGTGACCAACTCCCTTCCATGCAGGAGCCCTCAGGGGAAACTGGCACACTCCTACGTACACCATTTTTGCAACTTATAATGAGGTTTTTTAAACTATCCTACCTAACCTAAGGCTACGATAAGAATAAGCATGTGGGCTCAGCTCCTATCCAAGTGCCTAGCTGTTACTAAGATACTGATACTTAGGTAGCATCATCATGAATTATCATAGTTGTTATGCTTTAAATATAAACCTACATATTATTATTGTGTTTCTTACAAAATACACAGTATTATTAGTAATAAGCGTACCATTCGTAACCTTGTATTACAAAGCAATAGTTCTTTGTCGAAACGTCTCAACAAAAACTAGTAAGGCCTTGCTGCTGTAAACTCCAGTCAATTTAAATGGAGACTGATTAATTAATGAAATTAGTTTCCTACTTCGAGAATTAACTTAATCAGTGAAATTAAGTGGGGAAACAAGGGCCATAGCAAATATGAAAAGAGGGTTCTGGAGCATGGCTGGCAGAAGGTAACTGCAGAAAGGAGCCCGAGGAAAACTCAGTGAGCGTGACAGAAATCTTGTCCTGAGCACGTAAAAATAACACCCTCCTTTCATTTTCCCTCCTCTAAAACACAACAATTTTTAATGTAAATAAAATATAAAGCAAAAGAGAATTTAGTTATTTATTTATTTTTACTAACCTTCAGCACCTGGGCCTCTGTATTACCTTTGGCCCCTAAAAGGACCATGGCCAGAGCAGCAGAGATGCTGACAGGAGAGAAGAAAACATTTCCTGTTGGGTTGGTCTCATTAAACCTTCTGAGCAGATCAAGTGCAAATCTGCTGTTGGCATTACGCAGGTTCTCCATGGTTATAGCTGAAAAATGAAACAGTCAGTAAGGACTCCAGGAAACACTCTTTAAAAACCTAACCTAACCTTGTGTGACTCACAGAGTAAAGACTGGATTAAACTGGTTGCAGCTAGGTACAGAAACAGCAAGAATTTCATTGTCAGTACATCTTCTTCTTAAAAAAAAAAAAAGAGTCACATTGAAAAAGCATATTTTTTTCCACACAAATTGTATAACCCAACCTTCCCTATCACGCTAACTTTAAAGACATTATTTAAAAAAATTCCTTGCCTTCTACCTTGAAATGGGAAGTATGTCTGCTGGCAGGATTGCAAATTAAAGTCTTGCAGTCTCACAGACCCAGTGCACGCCAGAGAGCTCACTGATGCAGTTTACGCCGAACCCTGCACAGAAAGCATTCACACAGCCGGGCCGGCTCAGGGAGATTTAGACACCTTTCAGCAAGCCACCCGTCTTCATGGCACAAACCATGCCACAAAAAGGTGTCAACCCTGCCAAAAGCTTAAGTATATGCTTACCTTCAGCAGTGTAAAGCACCACTATTTTCACCAGCCTGCTCTGCCGAGAACCAGAGAGCTACCTGCACGCTGCATCCAGGTACCAACGCACCTGAGTCCCGACAGGGCTGAGCGGCCCTAAACACATGGGCAGAGAGCCCGGGGGTTTTGTTAGCTGAAGGTGAGGTACCGACTAGCGAAGGCAGAAGCGAAGTGCAGAACAAAGCTTCAGGGCTGACACTGCGCAGCTGGAGCGGTGATTCATTTTGGTGAGATGCTCCCTAGGAAGCCCTTGGAGCGAGGTGGGGTGAAAGGTGCGAGGGCTGGGTCGGGTGCAAAAACCTGTGCAAAGGCTAGTGGCAGTACCGCTTGATGCTGTAAAACCTTCCTGCCCGCCCAGCTCAGATTCCTGCTTCTCTTTGCTTGCTTGCAGTGGGACTTTTAGATTTGGCTGTTTCTAGCTTGTTTTCCTCAAGGAGTTTCATTTTAGACACAGGTATTTGTGCATCTGGCCCCAGCAACCAGGGCAGCAGCCCGGTAATACTGTTACAAGTTCTGTCGGGGCCCAACTACATGGAGGAGTTTGCACCAGAATTTGGGTATTTCCAGCACAGTCTTTCTACAGGAACTGCAAAATAACACTATCTGCTTTCACCGCCAGATGGATAAATGCCTTGCATCTTTGCAATGTTCTTTTATCTATCTCTATGCTACCCCCCCCCGAAAAAAAAAACGAAACAAACAAAAAAAACAAACACAAACCCCAAAGCGTACTTTAATTTACTTACACCACCCCACTGTGCAAGCGTTCCACTGAACCCAGCCGTTTTACAGCCCCCACCCCAAAGCTTCCCGAGAGGCGCCGGCCGCGCCGCGCAGCCCCCCGCCGCCGCGGGGGCGGGGAGGGGGGCACGGGCGAGAAAAAATTTCCGCTTTTCGTCCCGTTATCGCCCCATTCCTGTAAAAAGCACCCGGGGGCAGGGGTCCCCCGACCCCCTCCCGCCCCGCGGAGCCC
>NW_008825071.1:32767-62941 GCF_000699105.1 Pygoscelis adeliae | reverse complement strand
TTCCCGGCGAAGGGGAGCGGGGGGCCTCGGGGGTGCGATTAAAAAACAAACCCCTCCTGCACGAGCGGTACAGGATTGGCGGCTTTTTGCCCCGTAGGACAAGCTCAGCGGGGCCGCCCAGGGCAGCACGCCTCTGTCTTCTTATCGTGCTGTGCTCGACTTACGCTCAACGTTTAGTTCACAGTTATCTTTACATTAAAAAAGTAAAGAAAGTAACCACGTGGAGGGTTCTCTTTGGTTTAACCCTATGTTTTTTCTCCACCAGCCCTCGATCTGGCCACCAGGAACACACCCCACCCGTGCTGGCCGTTCCGGCGCTGGGTGCATAGCACTAGCCCTTTAACTGGAGTTAAAGGTGGCTAAACTGCTGGGTGGGTTCCCCCCCTCCTCCAAGTAATGCTTTTATTTTCTTCACCTGAGACAGCCGAGTTACTGGGCGCTGAATTAAGCACAGGGCAATCTAGCACCGTGTGGATGACGACCACGGAGCCTCGATAGGGAGCTGCGCACAAGCAGGGAGCCAGCATCGAAGTCCTGCCCAGAAGCAAACGCCTGGCTTTGGGAGCCCTTTGCCGTCAAGGCTCTTTGCTGCAAACCCTTGCAAGGCCAACCCTACACTTCATGGCAACCCAAGTAAGCACCTCAGGATTGCAGTACTCAGAAAATCCTAGGTTTAGTAATGAATTCCAAACAAGCTACATAGAAGCTGGCTGTACTCTATCAAGAAATAATTGTTTTCTTCATACTACAGATAAGAAAAATGCATGATTTATGGATAAAAGAAACAGAGTCCTACAGCACTTACAGTTTTTTTATTTCAGGAACAGGAACAGCAAAACAAATCACTGTATTAGGAAAGCTATTTCAGCTATGTCTTTGGTATTACACAGTTAAACTGTTTCAGAAACTACAAATAAGAAAAATATATAACAGTAGCAAAAAATTAAAGCTTTGTCATTTAAATATTGCAGAGGCACCATATGCTTTTTCATTACATTCTTTGTTAAATGACTAATAAACTCAGTGATAGGTAATAAACCCAGGTATCCTGTGATGATAAAACAGTGATCCTCACCCCCCGAATATCCTATAAGGACGTTTGGTACAAAGACATACTTTTATTCCCATTCTTGCCTAAGTGCTTGTCCAGTTATTACCCAAAAAAACCTGTCTAGTCAGGATGCTTAGCAACACTTGGAACAGGCTGCCAAAGACTCCTTTCATCTCTAAGGAATGTATCAAGACATTAAATGGATGAGTCCGGAAGAAAAAAGAGGGGGGGCAGGAGGAAAAAGGGGGAAGGGAGCTAAAGATGTGCTCCAGCCTCGTCAGAAACAAAATTAACTTCTTCCCTTCCTATGAGATGTCACTGGCTGATCTGCTGCCTGGTGGCCCTGAAAAGTGAAGCGCAATGGGGACTACAAGGACAGCCGAAGCGTTCACTGAGCAAGTGGGACATTTCTTGTGTCAGCAGAAGTCAGAGACCTCTGCACTCAGGTGCACAGGGCAAGGGAGTTGTTGTAAGTGGCAGTTGCCATGTATGTCTAAGTGGCTCTGTTCTATTCAAGCCTGCGATGAAGACCACAGAAGTGGATTCAGGCACAGCTGAAAGAGGCAATTAGTGCAAAAAAAGTAGCCCTATTCTAAAGAAACAGAACATGTGTAAATGCGGCTCTTCTGCCAAGACATCTCCTTTTTAGGGAGAGCAAAATCTGCCACAGAACAAAATGCTGGAAGTTTTGTTGTGCCGGATGAAGAAGAGGAAGGGATGATCAGCAGTGAATTCTGGAACGATCATTGCACAGCGCAGCACCATCATTCCTGCCGTGGCAGCTGCCGCTTCAGTGCCTTCTTCGTTGACTTCCACAAAGGACTTGTGAACTACTTCAGAGAGCACCAGCTCGTTGCCAGCCGAGATTCCCGAGAAGTCTGCCTTCCCTAACTCAAATGCATCAGGCATTCCCATGCTGCTCAGAAGGGGTTTCAGATCATAATCTTCTTCCAGTTTAAATCTGGGTAAAGACACCCTCACCTCTGTACAGTCCATCATTTCAGGATTGATCCAATCTATTAGCTTCTCATACGTAAGTTCACTTTCCAGCTAAAGAAAAACCCAAGTTACGTAATTAAAATGAGAAGAGAGTCAGTTTTACACAGCCAAAAGTGGCGATTACTGTGTTTGTTTACATAGTGCATAATATGCATCTTTTTTTCCAGGGTTTAGAGGGTCTCAAGCCAGAAGTGCAAGTTATAAGTCTCACTAGAGACTACGGCCCCAGCTGAGATCAATCCCATATGCTTTTTGGTAGATACAAGAAGGATCAGTCCCTTCCACGTGAAGTTTACTTTTATAAAAGTAAACTTCATAAAAATGTTAGGTTGAGGTTTTTTACATTTTTACATATGGGAAGCAAAGGCACAGAAGAACTGATGACAAGGTCCCAAAGGAACTGAACCCAGTTGTTCTGTCTCTTAACCACAGGATCTTCCTTCAGGTTGACGGGCTGATGAAAAAGTCTGCTCACAATGCCCTTTGCAGTCAGTGATAGAAAGCCTTATTAATAAATTTCTTGTCCAGAGCACGAAATAGCCAAAAATTCCATCATATCTCCACAACAGAAGAGATCCTACACTTTCCTGTGAGCCTGTTTCCGGGTGGCGGGCCAGAGACAATCTGCCACCTGTTCAGCATGGAAGATCTACGGGACAAGCTGTAGGACTTCCCAAGAGCTCCCCCAGATCCCCTCTCACCATACTACACCTTCACCATAACCACAGCCAACCTCTGCTCCTGAGGAGGGTCGGGTCTTCTTCCAGAGCCTCTGGCTAAGGGGGCAGCGCACAGCTTGACCATACAAGGCATGCCAATCACTTTGGGGGCAGGGAGATGTGGGACATTTCAGCTGATGTTGAGCATCAATGACATAATAGCTTTGGAACTGAACTGCAGGTCTATATGCAACATCAAACTCTCTTCCCTGGAAGGATGCAGACTGCCTTTGCATTTAGCTCAAAAACTTACTCTTTCCAAGCCAGTGGATCCATCCTGGATTGCATCAGGGAGCAGGATGATCATGCTGAGTTCATTACCGACATAAGGGAGCTCAAGGATTTTGGTCTGGAAGTCCCCAATATAGGTCATGTTAAATCTGTCCTTCTTGAACATCATCTGCACAGGTTTGGTCTCTTCCTAAAAATAAAGGGATGTCAACAGTTAGTACTGAGCTAGTCTGCTGGTCTCAAAATCCGAAGCAGGCATCCAGTTATTCAGGGCTTTTTAGAATTTGACTAAAGAGAACTAAACACACCACAGCGTACAGCCCCACCACTGTCTTCTGTAAAGCAAGAGATAGGAAGTAAGGATCCCTGAGATTTAATTTTTAATTACTAGTGTGGAAATGTCTGTGAAGTTTCCTTTAAGGCAAAGAGGCAAGGACACAAAAATTTGCTCCCTTAAGAACTAGTGACAAGCACTAAACAGGGCTGGTAAGAAGCAGGGCCTGTGTACCTTGCTTTAAATGAGCAGAAAATAATTTCAATGTAGGTATTTTCATTTTTAATCCATGTGGCTCCAAGTGCTATAACAAAGAGGAATTAAAATATTTTAAAATGATACTAAAAATGCCAAGGAAGTTAGAGCATTATTTTGAATTCTTAAGAGTCACATGGATAGTAAGGAGAGGAAAGATTTTTCTTCTCAATTTCATTCTCTGCTACCTCCTTCCATTTTCACATGGAGCATCAGCTACTATTGTTTACATCATTATTTCCTCCTTTTCAGTTAAGAGTTTCATTGCATCGTCCCTTAACCTTCATGAGTTAACCATGCAAGTAGTTTTTTGTTTTTAAAATAAAGCCCATTGAAACAATGCCCACAGAGAATATGGCAGAAATTATTTTGCAGCAGCAATGACACATGAAAAGGATGGATAAGTGAAGAAAAGGCCACACAGCATGTGAAAATCATCCAGCGAGTCATAAGAAGTGCAAGAGTCACAGAAATAATGTCACAAGATGCTGGAAAGGCTCCTGGGATGTTAAAGTACATCTTTGCTACTGGACCTTTGCTATTACACCTGGGATTTCCAATTGCTCATTTGATCCTACGCACAGACTTCTGCAGCTCATCACTGGCTAGTCATTAGTAGGACGAAAATACAAACTTAAGCCATTTAGTTTTACAAGGAAAGAGATGCGCAGTTGTTTGCATATCTGAAAGTGAGTTCTCTGGGTGAGCCAAGGCAGCGTTCCCCAACCTTACATCTTACAACTTTCTCCAATGGTTACCTGGATCCCGAAGACTCTGATCTTAAACCAGTATTAATTGACTGAAGATGACTCACATTCAGAAGTTTCTGCACATGTAGAAGTGCTCTTTTCTGCCTACAATCTAAAGGAACATTTCTTTTCTTATCCACACCAGTTTTATGCCGAAATAATCAAGTTCACTGACTTCTGTGAAATTGTTCACAACTCTCAAATAGCCTGACAGCTTCACTCAACTGTTTTCTTCTCCTCAGTTCTAAGTTCTGTAACTATGTATAGGGCAACCTCTCTCAAACAGACAAGAAGGGTAAAGGAAAAAAAGAGACAGAACGGAAGAAAGACTTAATTGTTATATTAAAGTTTCTAGTAATTGTGTGAAACTTAACAGAAACTAAACAAAGAGAGTGTTCATATTAAAGGGAGGGAGTATAAGGAATTTCATACAGCCTACCCAAGGTAACCCTGCTTGAATGATTTTTTTTTTTCCTTCAGAGTTAAACGTATTCATTTCAGAGTACGTCAGAGTAACAGTGTATTGTCAGCATTTTAACATATCATACCTTGTTAATTTGAAATGGCATTTCCGCTGTTCTCTCTTTGTTGAACTGCTTTTCCCAGTTGCCTTTGAAATAGATGGCATTCACCAACACAAGTTTGGTCAGTGAATTGAGAATCCCCTCCGCCAACAGGTTCTGAATTTTACCTTTACGATACATAGAAAAAAAAAAAACAATTTTTAACAGTGACATGTATCTAATTATTATCTAATATAGTATCTACTCTGTAATTAATATACAACAGATAAGAGAATTACATACCAAACAGAGCAAGAGCTCAATGTTTGTTTCTTTTTAATTGACAGTATTATACCTTGAAATAGCTGTTTACCCAAGCCCTGGCTGCCATTCAATACAACAGGGCATTCTGCAAAACACTCACCTTCAGTCCTTTCCTCTACCCAGCCATTTATTTGTTTTCTGGAATCCTCCCAAGCATGCATGAAGTCAGTCTGTTCTAGTCCAGCATGGTAGAATTTCTGACTCGACTCTATAAATGACTAACATGGACATTCAGAACAGCTTTTCAGCAACATATTTTACTCTCATTCAGCCACAGATGATTCTTAAATACACCAAGAAAATCTGTCTGCTTTCCTCCCCCAGCTTCATATAGAGCTGTTAAAGTTTTGTCTGACACATTCCTATTAGGTTTTATACCACCTATTTGAGCTAGGAATTGTCCACTGTATGTTATTAAGTCAAATGGCTTGTTTACTATGCTAGAAAGTTCTACATAACTTAATTGAGAAATGATGTGGCTAGTTTTGGGGGTTTTTTGCTTTAGTAAGAGAACATATGATTTTGTAAGCTTCTCTCTACATAAATTCTGTTGTTAAGCCTCCCAGACTAATAGAAAACTTTTAGTTCAGAGGGGAAACTGATTCTTCTTAGAGAGGAAAAAATATACATTCTCTCTGATTTAATACAGTTAGATCTTTATTACACAGGTGCAAAGTTTTAGAGTACAATCCACGTAATTTTTATCTTACTAGACAAATGAAACACTAGCGTTCTTTGTAAAAAGAATCACAGTAAATCACTCCCAGGGGAAGAAAAAAAGAAAAAAAAAAAGAGCCTTACATCTTCTTGCTTCTAGGGAAGCATCTAAAGGAACATGTATAACACAATACCTATTATCCTTATTTAGATCTTCTGATAAGGAAAATCTTAGAAGTCATGTACTCCTCTCAGTATGTTCTCTGAATGACTTACATAACAGGAGAACTACAAAATACTGCCCATGCTGAAGAACAATAGCAATTCTTTTTTATCATATTTACACATGATCAAGCGAAAAGAGATATGTCAACCATTTGTTCCATAGCCAAAAATATGAATGGGTCATGGAACCCTGACGATTTGGAGTCTGATGGATTTTATTGTGCTTTGCACCAGTTGTGCATTCAGATCGCAGGCTATCTAAAAGGAGCTTCTCCACCAAGTTCAGATACCGGGCTTTGGCACAATCTATCACATTGGTAGGTCTCAGCCTAGAAAATTTGGAGAGTAAAACCAAAGTCTGTCTTTGGCCTCCAAAGGAAATAGGTAGCAAGTACAACATACTAAAAAAGCCACAAACTTAATGGTTACTTACTGAGAGAAACTCAAATGTCTTTTCTCCATAAAGTCGATTAGCAGTTCTCAGTATATATTTGGTGTTCGGATCGTTAATTTCAGATAGAAGTGATTGATATCCATTGTGAGCATCCTCAGCTTTGTTCAGAGAAAGCACCTGTAGAAAGACAAACATCCTCAGCAGAGTCCATGCCTTCTCTAAACACACTTGCTTCAGCACAATTATTTTTTTTTTTAAATGACTTTTGGGTTTAAAAACTGTGACTTGAAGCCAAAAGATTTTTCATCACACCTCCCATCTGGAGCTTATCATGAAAATCATGTATAATGCCCCCAGCTGGATGTTGTACAAGCAATAAATCAGGGTTCAGATGAGTCAGCAGTATTTAGTTTCCTTCACTCCAGCCCAGCATTAGAGGATCACAGCATGGTTGAGGTTGGAAGGGACCTCTGGAGGTCATCTGGTACAACCCCCCTGCTCAAGCAGGGCCATCTACAGCTGGTAGCCCAGGACTATATCCAGATGGATTTTGAATATCTCCAAGTATGGCAATAATATAATATAATTTTGGAGAAACTTTTATAGATTTAAATGAAAACAAAAATATGTGTTTATACTCCTCTTCCACTTTGCAAAAGAGGCAAACATAATAACAAAAAATGACTGATTATGCATTTAATACTGTCAATTGCATATGTAAAAAATATGCCAAGTGGTATTTGCCACCTGAGCAAGTTAAAAAAAAATTAAACCAAGGTACAGCTACCATTTTAACATGCATACAGGGTGGATTTTTAGGTTGGTTTTTTTTTTTTTTTTTAATGTGCCTGGCTACAGCCCAGAGAACATAGAAGAAAATATTTTATGTAGCTAAAGATTCATCAGACCTACAAAAAAAATCCTAGGTACCTCTTAATGACATATGGAAGGAAGATCTCTGTCTCAAAAAAACAAAACCACAAAAAACCACACAACAAAACCCAGGAACCTCTTAATTTCATACTGAAGGAAGCTCCCCCTATAAAAACAGGTACCGCTTACATACATACCAAAGGAAAACCTCTGCTCTCTGAGACCAGAATGACAATAGTAGTTTAGCATAAAAGTGTAGGTCACAGACATAATACAGATTTGTTGTTCATATGGTCCCAAATTCAATACACTAAGTTTATTTAGACATACCTTTGCTATTTGGACCTCAGTGTTACATTTTGAACCCAGCAAAATCATAGACAAAGCAGAAGAAATACTAAAAGGAGAAAAGAATAGATTCTGCCCGCTTTTGTTCTTGCACAGCTTTCTTAAGAGGTCAAGTGCAAAAGTGGTATTTGCTGTACAGAGGCTATCCATGGTTCAGAGCCTGGTAGATAAAACACAAAACAAGAACAGCTCAAATTGATTTGAATACAAACTGACATGTTATTTCTGTCTTTTACATTTCCCAGTATGAGCTATGCAGCAAGTGTCATAATTAGTCTGGAAAATCATCAACTCACTGAAAAAGTGATTTGGTGGAACAAGCACGTTAAATCCCATACTAGGCACTTGAGTCATTCTAGGGATTTATTGTTTGCTTTTCTATTCCAATCCCATACCTTTAACAGAGACAGCAGTTCCCACTGGTGTCATTAGACTCTTCACTGGTTAAGTACTATTACATCTTTTGAGATTATCATATACAACAGTATTTTGTTCAGGATTTATTAAAACAAGTCTCTTTTGACTTCACAAAGACAATTATTTGCCGTTATAGGAAAACCAAAGCAAAAAGTTAGGCATCAGAATGGCAGAATTATAAACTCTTACCTTCTCTAAGTCTATATATCGTCAGTATTACCTTCAGGTTACTTGTATGTGTGCACACTGTGTTTTAAACCTAACAGCCAGTCTGGTAGAAGTCAGCAGAATGACTTGACCTACGAGATTAAAAAAGAAAAGAAAAAAAGTTATTTGGTCAGCATGACAGATTACTGTAATTTCCTGCTGTAGTACAAAGAAAAATCAAAGTCCATTTCAGTTACGTTTTATTGCCTGCAACACTGAAACACACGCTATAAAAAAAATCTGCTTATGGATAACTTCATGCTACTTTATTTGCACTTCAACATGTGTAACCTGATGCCTGTCATACTCTACATACATTAGCTGTGTAGGTAGTTAACTAACCCGAGATTAAGCTTATAAAAGGAGCAATAAATACTAGAATGTTGAGTTAACTACAGATAACTATCACCGGACATCGTAAAGTATCAGCCGGTAGTAAAGGTTTCTGTGTTTTGTTTTTACCTTAAGGCAGTGCCTAGTGTTGATATGTTGATACAAAATACAAAACCAACCCCTCATTCATATTACTAATTCATTATCTCAAACAAATAGGTGGAAAGAACAAGTTTCTGCATGCATGATTTTCCACCTAAGAAAGTTTCTTGCTAGTAGCTTTGCAATAAACAGTAGCAACTTCTCTCCCATTTCTCTTCTCCCATAACTGAAAGAAGAAAAAAAAAAAAAAAAGGCAAGCTTAGAAACAATCCTCCAATCCTGTCTGAAACGAGTAATTTAACTACATGTACTTTACAGCTTAAGTAGGAGGCACTTAGTATTTTTAGTTCATGTTGGTTACAATGAAGACCAGAATTTTCCTACTGTCCCGATACCTGTCAGATTGCTAGCAATAAGTTTTTTTGGACCTGGAGGTCAAAACACCCAGGAATAGTGACAGCAGCAAGCAGTATTATCTAGAAAGTTTTTGCAGGACTTCCATGACAGACAAAAATTTACAGACAAAAGGACGGAATTCACACTATTTGCCTACCTGAAAATCAGTGCATTTAACCAAATTGTAAGTAATATTTCAACAGATGGGACACAAGGCTAGGAGTTTTATCTCTACAGTTATCCATGCTTTCTCCGCAGCTCATGAATAGCAATGTAACTACCGATATCCTTCTCATCAGAGTGGTTTTGGAGACAATACAGAATGACTGCACTTTAAGGAACAAAAAACATGTGATACAAGCACGTATTTGTCAGTCGATTATAAACTGTTTACTGCAAAACCCTCAATGATCAGACAGTTTGCCCACAGTAACTCATTCCTCACTCTGGTCTCCCTGTGGGCTCTGCAAGTCAGTGGTGAGGCACTTGTGCAGAGGTTTCTGGATGCCCTGACCCTATATATTCCTACTACTATGAATTTGAAGCAGATATTCTCAGTAGTAAACACCTATGCTTTAGGACAGTCTTTATGGACAGAAAGGCTAGATCTAGATTAAGGAGCAGATACACACTGCACAGTGTCCCTCCCAACTACCAGTTTTGCTATGGGGGAACCTGGCCAGAGCAGGGTGCAGCTGTACTCCAGTCTGCGGCCCAAGAGACACATCCCACCAACACTGTGACATGGATTAGCGCCTGGTATATGCAGATACCTCCCACCTCGCCTCAGCTGCCTCAGAGGAGTCACAAGCCAACTGTTTGAAACACAGCCAGAAGGGGAACTCTGGGTGATGAACATCAGGCAGTATCATCTCCACAGAGGAAGCTGCGCCTGTGGCACAGATGTCCCATTTCCCATCCCCTGAACCAAAGCATACTTTCTTGAGGGAAAGGGGCATCATTTCTTGGGGGTACTGGTGGATGAAAAGCTGGACATGAGCCAGCAATGTGCGCTCACAGCCCAGAAGGCCAATCATATCCTGGGCTGCATCCAAAGAAGCGCGGCCAGCAGGTCGAGGGAGGTGATTCTGCCCCTCTACTCTGCTCTGGTGAGACCCCACCTGCAGTACTGCGTCCAGCTCTGGAGCCCTCAGCATAAGAAAGACACGGACCTGTTGGAGCAGGTCCAGAAGAGGGTCACAAAAATGATCAGGGGGATGGAACACCTCTCCTATGAAGAAAGGCTGAGAGAGTTGGGGTTGTTCAGCCTAGAGAAGAGAAGGTTTCGGGGAGACCTTCTTGCAGCCTATCAGTACTTCAAGGGGGCTTATAAAAAAGATGGCGGCAGACTTTTTAGCAGGGCCTGTTCCGACAGGACAAGGGGGAATGGCTTTAAACTAAAGAGGGTAGATTTAGACTAGATATAAGGAAGAATAAGGATATTTTTTACGCTGAGGGTGGTGAAACACTGGCACAGGTTGCCCAGGGAGGTGGTGGATGCCCCATCCCTGGAAACGTTCAAGGTCAGGTTGGACGGGGCTCTGAGCAACCTGATGTAGTTGAAGATGTCCCTGCCCACGGTAGGAGGGTTGGACTAGCTGATCTTTAGAGGTCTCTTCCAACCCAAACTATTCTATGATTCTATGATTTAGGATTTGGAGAGTTGGGAGTGACGTTAGAACACTTGCAGCGCAAGATCTCTGACAATGCCAAGTAACAGCTCCCCACTTCACACCTCTCCAGGGGCAGGCGGTGGGACGCGGGGGATGAGGGAGCCCTTTGACTGCCCACCACCACCGCTGGCTCTCGGCCCCATGTGCCTCAGCAGAAGCGGAGAGGGGCAGGGAGGAGTCCCGAAGACCTGACGCTGTCCCAGTATGCTCAAGCACGAGAAGGCAAGGGCTTGGCACTCGCCAGGACGTAGGCTGGGGAATAGGAAAGGAGTGGAAAGACCCACCTCCACCCCCGCACTGGACTTGGCACCATGAGACACGTTAAAACTCAACATTTCCGCAGTGCCCCCATCACTCCTACACATAAAAAGCATCCCCTCCACCCCGCTGCGACTCCAGCTGACAAGAAGCAGAAACCACGTCACGAAAGAGAAAAAAAATAATAAAAGCAACGCCATGCAGCCTCTGCTTCTTTAAAAAAACACAAGCGCAAGCTTCCCGTAGGAAACGACATCTGCAGGACAGCGGATCCGCCGCACTCACCTCACCGGGCGCTGCGCTCCCCTCCTACCGGCGCGCTTCCTTTTCCCTTCCTTTCCTTTCCTTTCCTTTCCTTTCCCCGGAAGCATTGCCGAGCTGAGGGAAGGGGCGGGAGCTCAGCCCGTCCTCAACCGCGCCCGGGGTTTAGCCGGCGGCCCGCAGCGCTTCCCCTTCGCGGCGGCCAACGGCCATTTGGCTGTCGCGGCGGGGATACGCCACAGCCCCCCCGACAAAATGGCCGCTGCCCACCGCTGCGGAGAGCCCTAAGAGCTTCCCTCAGTCCCCCCTTCATACCTCCGCGGACCTCGCCCCGCCACAGCCGGTGATTTTCCACCCCTGCGTCCCTCTCGTGGCAGAGCTGACAGAAAGCACCACCGGTCCATGAGGGGTTATTATTAAGTATTTTTGAAGCGGGGGTTCTTTTGAAGGAAAGTGAGGTATTGCAGTAGCCAGAGACCGTAAGGGCCTGGCCCCTCCTCACATGCCTGAGGGTCTGAGTGAGTCAAATAGCCCTCACAGAGGTGTATTTTTTAATTTTTTTTTTTTTTAAGGAAACAGTAGAGTGACATGAAGCCAGTTGAGGTGAAATAGGGAACTGATGAAGACTTACAGCTGGGATGTGGAAGGCAGGCAAGGGAATGGCTACAGGCCTTGGGTAGGGAGGGTCTGCCTTCATTTGTAATGCAAAGACCTAATGAAGGGCTAAACAGGAGAAGGGTCTAACTGCTGTGGGGTGGGCATAAGTGCTAAGACCACATCTAAATCAGTGTCTCTAGTCATGAGGGTGAGGAGAGGGCCTGTGTTAGCATACATTTGTACACAGTGCTGTGAGGGGAAGGGATAGAAATGCCGTAGCTAATAGTGGTTAGAGGACAGAGCTACCCTTGATGGCCTGGTCTGAATGGCAACCAGGATTGCTCTGTGGATGCAAGGCATCGTGCATTCCTCGCTGCCATGGTTGTCCCTTTCGGGGTAGGAGAGAAGCACAGGAGGAGCTGTGCCTCAGGCCGTGGGGGGTGTGGTCTGATGGAGGAAGGGTTCGGGTCCCACTCCCCCCAGTTGCAGCAGGAGTTTCACGTTTTGATATTTGTCTTTGAGCTGGCAAGCAAGCATCTCCTGCTTTGCAGGGCAAGGAGTAACTCTGACTAGGGTGAGCAGAGTCTGCCAAAGAAGAGGGTGGTTTGTGATTTGTTGTGTCTGATGAAGAAGAGAAAGGGGTGGTCAGCTTTAAAAGTCATCGTTGGTGTTTTTGATCTCAGCACCAGGACACCTGTGGCAGCTGCTGCCTCAGTACCTTCTTCATTGACCTCCACAAAAGCTTTGTGAATAACTTTTGAGATGAAAAGATCCTTCTTCACTGACAACCCTGTAAAATCAGCCTGAACTGGGTCAAAAGCATTTTGTATTCCCATGCTGCTCAAAGTGGATTTAAGGTCATAATTCTCTTCCAGCTTCAACTTGGGCAGGTATAGATCCACTTCAGCTTTCATCATATTGTCTGATTTGGTCCATTCAACCAATTTCTCATAGGTCAGCTCTCTTTCCACCTGCCATGAGTTGAGGAAGAAAATAGTTGGAATGCGAAGGACAGAGACAAGACATGCACACACCAGTGTCTTAACGCTCATCAAGAACATGTAAAACAAAGCCCAGCTACCAGCAGTGGGTACAGCTGGAATGTGCGCCATATTCATAGGGCATGATCCTGCAAAGTGCCAAGTGACTTACACTCCTATTTATTTTATTGAAGGTGGTGAGGTATAGGCCTGAACCCTAAGAGTATTTTTTTTTTTTCTGGTGTGAAGAATACTGCTTTTTTGCAATGTGTGACTCATGATGATATTAATAGGTGCTTGCTATGTGTGTATATGGATAACTTTTCTCTTAGTAGTGGTAAATAAGTGGAACACGTGGGACCTTAGGTACAAATAAAAAGATGATTGCTCTGATCTGTTTAGAATCTGAAACTGATCCTGGTGTGATCATGAGTAGCTGTTGATACCTTCTGGGTCAGGGTAGTAAGCGCTTAGTTTGAGAAACCTCACCACAAAATATTAGGTGCAAATCCGGACTGCAAATGACATAAAAATGAATTAATACAGCCCTCAGGAGAAGATAACTCTAGGGCATGGTGATTCAGATTTGGTCCTTGCTTTCCTTGTGCTATTCTGGCAATAGAAAAGAGGACACAAAATAGGCTAAGACAGTTGTGTGGACATAGTTTTTAGATGTATCCCTAAGTAAAATACTATGTTTGCAATGTTATCAGATGCCCTGAATCCTAAGCTGAGAAATCATGGTGTTACAGTTTATGAAACAAAGTATGCATGCATCAGAACCTATTCTACCGTGATTTTGAAGCTCGTTTTTCCTCACTCTTTTCATCTGTTTCTGTTACTGTCTCATAGTGTATGTGAGGCAACAGTAGGTCAGTGTTACCAGCTCCAGACCAGTAGTGTTATCATTGATGTCATCTGGTAGGAGAATGAACATGCTGAGTTCGTTTTCCACATATGGCAGCTCAATGATTTTGAATTTCATGGTTGTTTCATGGCGTATCAAAAATGTATCTCTCAGAAACATCATCTGTACTGGTTTAGTCTTGGTCTGTGAAAAAATTCAGACATAAAAAATAGTGTTACTTCATTCCTTAAGATGGATGATAAAGATTACTTGCTTCATTGAACTGAAAGCAAAAATGTGTAAACAAGTACAAGACTCAGCAGCATTTGGATAGTCAGTGCTCTTTCCTTTGGACAGTATCACACATGCCCCCTTTTCAAAGTCATTGGGATCTTTACAAAAAATCGGCATAGACACATACATACGGTATCTACCTGCTAACTGAATCACATGTAATATATTTCTCATTTTAAAATAAAGGAGTTAGTTTTGATAAGCAAGTAACTTAAGTTACTATGAGTGTTTCATGTTTTCTGCCAAATAGTAAATTTTTGGAGTGAGGACCTTGAGTGGGGGGAAAATACGTTGACTTTCTTCCCCTGAATGCCATCAGCTCTTTTGCCTATTTTATACTTCCAGGCAACACTGATTATCTCACTTTGCCTCTGAACCATATTTTCTGTGGCCTGTGCTGGCTTTTCCCCTTACCCAAACCATAGAGGACCAGATTACCAAATGAAATTGGGTTACCCAATAGTCTTTTGAATTCCTACGCTGTATTATGTTCACAGAGCTTTTACTAATATATCCATGTCCTGGTTTCGGCTGGGATTGAGTTACTTTTCGTCCTAGTAGCTGGCGTAGTGCTGTGTTTTGGATTTAGCATGAGAATAATGTGATAACACACTGATGTTTTAGTTGTTGCTAAGCAGTGTTTATACTAAGTCAAGGTCTTTTCAGCTTCTCATACTCTGCCAGTGAGAAGGTGCACAAGAAGTTGGGAGGGAGCATAGCCAGGACAGCTGATCCAAAGTGGCCAAAGGGATATTCCATGCCATGTGATGTCATGCTCAGTACATAAACTGGGGGGAGTTGGCTGGGGAGCAGTGATCGCTGCTCGGGAACTGGCTGGGCGTCGGTCAGCGGGCGGTGAGTGGTTGCATCACTTGTTTTTCCTGGGTTTTGTTTCTCTCTCTCTTTTTGTTGTTTTCATTACAATTTCTTATTATTTTTATTTTATTTTATTTTATTTTATTTTATTTTTATCATTAAACTTCTTATCTTGACCCACGAGTTTTCTCACTTTTGCTCTTCTGATTCTCTCCCCCATTACCGGGGGGGGTGAGCGAGTGGCTGTGTGGGGCTTGGTTGCTGACTGGGGTTAAACCACGACAATCCACTCTCTCCTTTACATTTGAGTGCAAAAGTTTATCTGTTTGCAGGCTTTGTATCAGGTACCCTCTGAATTAAACCCTCTCTGTGCACCAATATGTATTATGTTTACATGGCAAGGTTTTGGTAGCAGGGAGGCTGCAGGGATGGCTTCTCTGAGGAGACATCAGAAGTCACTTCCATGTCAGGCAGAGCCAGTTCCAGCCAGCTCCAAGAGGGACCCACCACTGGCCAAAGCTGAGCCAGTCAGTGACGTTGGTAGCGTCTCTGTGGTAACATATTTAAGAAAGGGTAAAAACTGCTGCACAACAGCAGCTGGGAGAGAGGAGTGAGAACATGTGAAAGAAACAACTCTGCAGACACCCAGGTCAGTGAAGAAGGAGGGGCAGGAGGTGCTCCAGGCGCCGGAGCAGAGATTCCCCTGCATCCTGTGGTGAAGACCATGGCAGTGCAGATATCCACCCTGCAGCCCATCGAGGATCCCATGCTGGAACAGATGGATGAGCCCTGAAGGAGGCTGCAACCCATGGAGAGCCCATGCTGCAGCATGCTCCTGGCAGGACCTGTGACCCCGTGGGGGACCCACACTGGAGCAGTCCATTCCTGAAGGACTGCACCCCATGGTAAGGGTCCATGCTGGAGCAGTTCTTGAAGAAGCCCTTGGGAAGGACCCACATTGGACATGAAGGACTGTATCTTGTGGGTGGGACCCCACACTGGAGCAGGGAAAAAGTGTGAGGAGGAAGGAGCAGCAGAGACAAAGCATTATGAACTCACCGCAACCCCAGTTCCTCATCCCCCTGCACTGCTTTGGGGGATAGGTAGAAGAGTTGGAAGTAAAGTTAAGCCTGGGAAGAAGGGAGGGGCGGAGGGAAAGTGTTTTATATTTGGTCTTATTTCTCATTATCCTACTCTGATTAATTGGCAATAAATTAAATAAGTTTCCCTAAGTCGAGTCTGTTTTGCCCATGATGGTAATTGGTAAATGATCTCCCTGTCCTTATCTTGACCCATGAGTTTTTAATCCGATTTTTCTTCCCCTGTCTTGTTGAGAAGGGGGAGTGATAGAGCAGCTTGGTGGGCACCTGGCAGCCAGCCAAGGTCAGCCCACCAGAACAACCGTGTACCATGACGGATCCTAAAACCGCACATGTAGTGTAGTAGGTTTCGGATACACAGTCACATCATTGACACAATCGCTTCCCATTGCCTGGCATGCAAAAGGTATTTGCATTCATAATCTATATCAAACAAGATACATGCTCCCGTTGACAAATAATTTTGCTTGCCTTTGACACAGTCCAAAAATATGCATGCAGTCAGCTACTGTGAATCATCAGTGCATGATTGTTTAAATACGGTTAGCTCAGTAACGTGCCCTCAGTGTATACTGAATACATCATCCTCACGCACTCAGCTAAAATGATGAACCCCCATGAAAAATCCCACTGAGGTTTTACGCCACACCCAGAGTGCGTGAGGAAAGAGCAGTTGGTTCAGTTTCCTTGAACTCGGAGACTGTGTCTCAAAAGCAGAAGAGAGACGTAGGTGTGTAAGCATTGCTCTCAAAAGCAACTCAGTCCCTTTTGAAAATGGGACCTTGGTACTTAACGGAAATTTCCTCTTGTCCTTAAGCTACTGAAGCACGGTGTTCTCATGTCTTGATACTGAAGAGCTATTAATTACAGTGAAAATCATATTCTCATGGATATGCGTAAATAAGATAATGATGACTTATTTTCACAACTGCTGTTCTCACTGAGTTTATACCATGTGCCCAGCTACGAGTAGTGTTGCAGTGGCATATGAAATGCAGGTGAAATATTTAGAGGTTTCTTGCTCTTCAGGAATAGACATATTGACATATGACAATAGGCATATAGACAAGGAATTTACCTTGCTCAGTCTGAAGAGCATCTCAGAAGTATTTTTCTCTAGAAATTTCTTTTCCCAGTTGCCTTTGAAATAAATGGCATTTACTAAGACCAATACAGTGCGAGAATTGACATATCCTGCAGGCAGCAGATCCTGGATTTTCCCTTGAAAATCAGACAAATAGGACTGTTATTCCAGTGTGACCGTGTAACTTGCCGATTTTAATTGTGCATTCTTTGTGCCTACCTATCTAGCAAAAATGTTTGCATTTGGGAGATTTTTTTTACTGTACATTTTTCATGGTATACATATGGTAAAAATGGCTTTTGAAGTATCTCTGTCTTTTTTTTGTTAAATATATTTATTGCAATTTCGGTAGTAAATGGCATTGGAAAGTGGGTAAAGTGGAAGAGCTTGGATGTTCTGTGAAGTTGCAAGCAGCTGAAGAATGCAGAAGTAAACCCCTCACTAATCAGAGTGGCGCCACTCAGAATCTACCTGTGCCTCCCTCTGAACAGAAATAACTCGGAAGAGGCTACGCATGAAGAATCAAGGGAAGGACCTTGTAAGGAGCAGCAGTTAGGTTTGGAGAGAGGCATTCTTCAAGCCATTTAACTGCACTTTGTTCATCACCTCCCCTAAGTTTCCATCTTTTGTGGATCCTTGGCTGCAAGAGCAATAAATGCGGAAATACAAATGAGTTGAAAGCGAGACAAGAAAAAAAGCCATCAGAGTGGTACTTACTCTCAGTTTCATTTTCAACCCACGAATTGATCAGTGCTCTGGCTTGTTCTGCAGCTGTTTTAAAGTTTACAGCTTGTGGCTTTGCGTTGTAATAGCTTGTAGCAAGCTGTAAGTATTTCTGAAAGATAGAATTGGAAAGTGTATGCTTATTTAGCTAAATTCGAGTTATAAAAATGTTAGAAATAATCACTTCAACAGATTATACAATCTGCTAATACATAATTGAAGAAAATATAATTTGTTTGAAATGGGATAACCCTTAAAATAAGGTCTGATACATTCTATGCTAATAATAAGTAAGGACTGATCAAACTTCAGTCTCAAGGAAACTGATACTTCAAATTTTTGTGTTTGAAATCCAAAGTGCAAATTTGTAATTTTGAAATACCCCATGAAGCAAACATTCTTCACAATTTTTTAAAAATTTCTCAAAATGACATTTTATATCATTTAGGTACTTTTTTCCTGCTTTGTGATGCATCGTTCAGTACAAGAGGGAAGAACAGTCTCATATAAAGTTGAAATAAGGCTTTTAGTTTGCTTCAGGGGCGAGGAACCTGCCAAGAGTTTGTGAGGACAGTAGAGGATCAGGTATGAAGAGAATGTTCTGGTAGAATAAAGTCATGGCAGAAAAGCAGAATTAACGTTTGCATTGCTGTCTGCTGTGAAACAGTTCATGGAGATTCCCAGCAGGAAATCCTCTAGATTCTCTGTAAGCACAGGTACGTGAGATTATGGAGACAATGAGCAATAAGCATTCAGAAGGACAAATTACTAATTACTCAGGAGATCAAAACAAACTCCGAGATCAAAGAACAGTAATCGCATTTAAAACCACCTTCCAAGAAATTGTAAGATGATTAACACAACGTCAGTTTTTAAAAAGATTTCAAAGATACAGGTAATTACAAACTCATGAGTTTGTACGGGGCGAATGAACAGAATAGGTCTAGGGGGCATATGGATAAACACGACGTATTAGAAGAGTGTCAACAGCATTTTGTAACAGGAAGTCCTAAGTCACAAATCTGTTGGAGTTTTCTGAAGGTGTCAGGAAGCATGTGAGTAAGAAGGTTGAGCCATTGCAGTCTATGTGGATTACCAAAAGGCATTTTGTAAGGCTTGTCACCAAAGGCTGAGCATCCACGGGACTATAGAGTTAGGTCTTGTTTGTTTAAACGACTGGAAACCAAGAGTAGGAGGAAGTAGTGTTCACAGTGAAGGGTTATTAGTACCACAGGGATATGTGCTGGGGTCTGTGCTAAAATATTTATTCTATAAAATACATATCTAAATATTTACATTAAAATATATATATTAAAACATTTATAAATGATCCAGTGAAGGATACGCTATAGAGGATGATTACTACTGTTCAGGAATGAGGTGTTGAAGCTATAATGGAAGCTACATGAAAAAAATCTGCCCAATAGCAGCCAAAAAGACAAATACAATTTTAAGAGTTACAAAGAAAGGAGTAGGGAACAAAAGAGAGAATATTAGAATGCCACTGTATAGAGCTATGGTGTGCCCATTGTCTGAGTTCTCTATGCAGCTCTGGCCTCCCTGGTCTCAGAAATGCTAGAGTATAAAAGATACAGAGATAGGGGACGAGGATGACCAGAGATATGGAGAAGCGTCCTTTAGAGGAAAAATGAACCAATAATGATGCCAACAGGTAGCAGGCCTAAAAAACAGGCACTTCCTACAATATGAAGTTCAGCTGTGGAACTCCTGGTGCTGAGGGTTGTGGTAGATTCAAAAGGCAAATAATGAAAAAATGTCTTGTCAAGGTCTATTAAGTAGACATGCCCTCTGGTTCACGAAGTCCCTGAGCTGCAGGTTGCTTGGTGACCAGATCAGATTCTGGAGAAGCACCACTACACAGCGTGCCTTGTTACCATATGCTTCCTAAACTGTTGACCACTGTTGGAGACAAATGGACCTCTTGTCTCTGGAAGGCTAGCCTCGTATGGCTGTCCTCATGTTCTCACTGAAACCACAGTGCTATCATTTGGAAAATTTTTATCATCTCTGTTGACAATCCCTCTTAATGTCAAAATATTCTTAAGTTCAACTCACGGGCAGTAACGGGTAGGTCTTTTCCTCATATAGTCGGTTGGCACTCTTCAGCAAGTAGGTGCTTCTGGGTTTGTTGATGACAGACAGGAGCTCCTTGAAGCCAGAGTGGATGTTTTCAGCTTGCTTGTGCTCAGGATCCTTGGAAAGAGACACCAATGAATATGGAATATTTTTTTTCTGGCTGAAGTGTTGCACCAGCTGTGGTTATTTAAAATGGCCAGGTTGTTTTAATTAAAAAGGAATTTCAGGGATGGAGCTCTTTTTTGAGTACGCTGCATGTTTGCAGCACTATGTATAACTGGACAAATTGTTTTCTGTCTGTAGGGCGATGATCTGTTTCTGCAGTGCTCTGTAGGCCTTTGGGGACATCAGCTGATGGTGCACCCAGGAAGTTGAATCTCCTCATTTCAGTCGTGGTCAGGCCTGATTTTCAGTGTCACAGGGACCCATCAAGGCAGCCTGTGGCTTTTGAAGAGGTGCTCTGTTCTGACAGACACTAATGTCAGGGCATGGACTTAACCAACTATTCAGATTTTCTCTGTTTCACATGAAGTTTGCTGTTGTTGTTTGGATTTTGGAGGAAGCTTGTCCTGGATGTCAGTGTTGATGGTTTTAGGGAGCATGAGCTTGCTTGCCAGCTGCTGCCAGCTGTTGCTTTGCTAATGGAGGAATAAGCTGCTACTTGTCAGCTGCTCCCCTCCAGCTGCTTGGGTGCAGTCTCCTCCTCCATGGCATATACCATGCCCAGCACGTGAGACACTCAGAGTCTGTGCCACTGACTCATGGTTGTGGGGATGGGAACTTTAACAATGGACAGTATTGAATTTGATTTTGATGAGCAAGCATTGTGCCTTTGAGGCGCGAGAAGGCACGTAAGCTGAAGATAACGGAGGAAGTCATGAGTTGCTGAAAAAGGAGAAAAAACTAGATAAAGGCCATGAAGGCATGTCGCGTGCTCAAGAAGAACAGACCAATCCGCTAGGGCATAGATGCGCGTGAACATAAGGCTTTAACCTATCTGCGAGCTGCAGATAACGCGTGAACACTTCTGTTTGCTATAAAAATCACTAACAAAGAGCAATAAAGGTCTTTGGTTGCTGCTTGCCAGAGTCCGTGCCGTTAATCCCCACAATGGTGACTTGTCATAAGGTTGGCCAAGTGGCATTCCTTCCTCTGTTTTTTTCTCACTCATGCTGAGACATGGGCTGCTAGGAAGGACACCTGGGAAAGAATTTGGTAGCCAGAGGACACAGGATAGGAGAGGTTGGGTTTTGCAAGGGGATGGGAACAGACTGAAGAGGTAATGGAGGGAGATGTCTGAAGGACCAGATTAGGCAGACTTTGCTACAACTCAGAAAGTCAGTGACTTGCTAAAATGAATGTGGATGTAATGATTCATCTTGAAGATTCATCCCCCATCACCTAGGGAGAGAATGATATAACCTCCTACCCCCTTTTATTTCCAGTTTGTCTGATCTAGTTTCTTTGAGCTTTCTTTTAGTTTCTATGCTAAAGAAACGTGGCTTGTTTGAGCTTACAGGCCTTTCGGTGCTTAGGGAGCTCATTTGATGAAAAAGATCTGGGCAGTTCCTCCTGGTGGCAAGTCTCTGGGGAGCTGATGAACAAGGGTGAATCAGCATGTGTTAGCTTAAAGGGGAATTTTGTTTGCCTGATGTGTCCATGCATGAAAAAGGTGGAAGGGAGTTTATTGGGTTTATTGGGAGGGCTGCATTCAGGTGTGAATGCAGTAGTTGTTCTTCACTACAGAAAAAAACCCTGAAGCTGATAAGAGATAGAATTGTCCTAAGCACATTAGGACAATTGATTTGTTGATATTGCCAGAGACCAGCTGCAACCAAGTAACACAGTATTAGGGCCAATCAAAATGCTGTTAGTGTCTCAGTTCTGCTTTTGAAGGCCTGAGTTAATGAGTTTTATGGTAACGTTGTCTGCTTGTTCACTTTTTCTCTTTCTATACATAGTTCTTACTGAAGTGAGACAGTAGATATAGACTGAAGACAAGCAAATGTTAGAAGGCTAAAGCAGTAGTTGTGATGAACTATCCCTTTCTCAGAGATTTTTTTCTCTGAGTTTTTTGTTGTAATAAATACCATCTTTCTTTTCTTTGGTCTCCCCAGAGAAGGCCTTGTTGTCTCAGACGAACCTTCTTCTCCTGCAGTCTGGTTAAAATGAAGAACCTGTGATGATGATAAATGTTCATAAAGACAGCTTGTTTTTTGAAGATAAATATGCCCAAGGGTTATGTAATTATGTTAATTTTCTATGGTAATTCACCAGTCATGCCCAATGACAGTTAGTCTATTAGAAGTTACTGAGGACAAGACCTTACTCTTGATATAATCTCTATAACTGTATCATTATTATATAGATTTTAGTTGCATTAAATGCTTAATAATAGATCAATATTGTGGCTCAAATATGAATTTATTTAGATAAATGGTCAGTTCATGCTTGGCTACATGGAATTTATTTTCAGATCATGACCAAGCACAACAAAGAGCATAGTGCACTTCAGAGTCTTTCTACTGGGACAGAAATGTAAAATTACACATTTAACGTCTTTAAGTAAATGCATATGACCTAAAAGAGTACAAGACTGAAAAGTTCCGCTAAAGCGGGCATAAATGAAATCATATTTTCAGTACTAGTATGTCTCCATTATTCGTGGGAGGTTTACCTTATTTATGGACTAACTATGTCACAAGCAAAAGTTTTGTACTGCTCCTGTGCAGCCCAGCACGTGTTCAGGAGAGCTTACTAACTTTGGTATGGAGTATGAGAAAGCAGATACACTGCTTCCAGAACCAGCTGGGGTCTAGAAGCAGTGATTTTAACTCTGGCACTCCTTTTTCTAGATTATCTTAGCTCCGTATTAATTTTGTTAATAAAGCTGTCTCTTTATTACTATTTGAGCACTATATCAGGTGAATTATTCTGTTCAAAAGGCAATTAAAATAGAAGGTAGAGTTCCAAGCAAGACCAGCAGTAGTCTCTAATGTCAATAACTTCCCTCTGGCAGACCACTTGCAATGCTCTGGGAACTGTAAGTGTAAGCTAAATGTAGGGGTAGTGCAGAGCAGGGAGATCTTGGAAATAAAGTGGAAGAACAGTGACCTGCAGGACTGCCAGCAGCGTGAGTGGGGTTATTTCCTGTACCCAACATTATGGCAGGTCACTGATCTCCCATGTTGTTCCTTTCTGTTCCCCATAGGCAGAAGAATAATGCAATTTATGTGGGAACCACCTGTAAGGTGATATACTGCTAATTTCAGAGCTTACCTCAGTCATCTGGGTTGCAGTGTCACCTTTTGCACCCAGGTAGACCATGGCGAGAGCAGTTGCAATATTCCAAGGAGAAAAGAAAATGTTTTGGCCTTTGGAAGTTTCATTCAGCTTTTTGTAAAGGTCCAGAGAGAAGCTGTTGGTTGACACTGAGAGAGTCTCCATTGATACAGCCTGAGACAAATGAGTGTCAGAGAGAGGTGATGGCTGCTTCTTCACTTCTTTTAAAAAATACAAAGCTGCTAGTGGGAGATTGCCTGCACCCTCTCAAATACAGTGTGAGGGTGTCCCTGTAATGGGTGAAATACTGCACAGAGACCAAGTACAGTCAGCTAGTAGGTCTCTTTTAAGACCTGCATTATTTCTCCCTTCCCCGTCACTCCTCAATGTCCTAAGCTTTTTTATTTATTCTTCATCAGATGAGCATGATTTTAGCTAGAACCGTTTTCACAGACCAAACTTGTTTCAAAAACCCATTTGCTTAAGTTTCATAGAATTATTCTTTGATTCTGAGGGAGTGAAACAGAATCATTTCTCTCTGTGCTGCTTTGAGCTTTTTCCTATTTCTTTAAATTTCCTGTGCTATTATTTTCTGCTGAAAAAGGCATGGTGAATTCATGTGATTCACCACATGTATCTTGAAGGCTGCTAGAGATCTGTAGATTTTTATATGTTCTTGGTGTCGGTAAACCCACATTTGGAAGCTGTAGCTGGATTTGTTAATTACTGTTTTTCAAGTAAACTCTTATATCTTACATACAACCCCAAATAGTTCCTGTTTTAAACAACAAAAAATTTTCCCTGGTTTTCTGCTGGCTTATCAGAACCTGCAGATTTCCCATCCTTGTTCTGCTTCTTTTTCCAAGTATGTTTTTACAGGACAAAACCAAAGCAAACAAAAAAACCAACCCCAGGATTAAACTGATTTTCCATACATGGATCCAGAACAAACCTGTGCTTCTTATTAGCATATTCTAGATTAATCTAATACTGTTGACAAATATTAGGATAAATTCAGAAATTTTCATTGTCTTCACCAGTATAAGGTATACGAAAACATGTATTAAAGTCAGTGTAAGATGGCATCAGGTGAAACGTTAAGCATGAGATCACAAAAGCAACTGGACATTTAAATCTATCTTCACCCACAATTTACACGCTTAAATCAAAAACTGCCATCCTCAAAGCCAGCTGCCATGCAGTGTTAGAGATGCCTGGAGCATCTGAGATCCTTGAGTTTTGATGTCAAAGCTTTCCAGGGCTCCACAACTGCTTTGAAGCATTCTCAGGAGTGCTTCAGAGGTGAGTGCCCTGCAGCCTAGCTCATACCTAAGCATTTTTAGGACCTTCAAATCAGGTATCTCTTACTGCTGTGCCTGGAGATGCTGATACTCCCAAAGCATATCTAGGGAACAGGGCTGAGCTGAACATTTTTGCCTGAAGAATTTCAAACCGACATCTCCATCTCCTGTTCCCAGAAAGTACCTGAACTGAATCTGCATGGAGCAATCAAGCATTTCTCAGGCTTGAGAGAGAGAACACGTGTGTGTTTCTGTGAGGTTCACTGGTCTACTAGCCACTTCGGTCATCTGGGAAAGGATAAGTCTGGATGCCTGATCCGGTAGTTATTTGATATTAATAAAGCAGAAGCTTGAACCAATACGCCGCATGCTGAGCATCCAAAGCACTGGTTTACAGAGTCATGCTGTCTTGTGTGTTCAATTGCAGGATCAGTAGGAGTGTATTCTGTCCTGCAGCCTGTTCTCAGTCCTCTGATCCTAAATTGCCTGGTAGCCTGGTGGTTAAGGCACAATTCCTACAGGTGAGGAAACTTTCTGTCCTCCTAGGCTGTGTAGGTTTTGCCCAACCTGGGCTTGCATTCTGACCACTGTGCCTTGGCACAGGGTTTTCCTAAGGGTTACACTTTGTACTAGAAAATGAGCACTGACTTCCCCTGCATGACTTTTACGCCATCATTTAACCACTCTGTTCCAAAGAATTCAATGTGAATTTTTAAGACTTCCAAAGTAAAGCTAGTTATTTTGATATGAATATTTACACTACCTGAAATCCTGAGGGAGAGAAGAGTTAAGATGAGTCTTCAGTCAGGATCTGTGGCGATCTGTGAGGCAATGAATACTTTTGGAAATGTAGAAATGTTTGCACCTCCCTTTTCTTCCCTACATCCTCTTCTTGTATTTATGTGCATGTTCCCTCATTTATTCCTACTTCTCTCTGTCACCTGCTTTCAGAACTTAGAGAGAGACCTCCTCTATTCAAGGCCATTATTAGTGGGTGTATGTCCTGAAACGTGAAGGGCAGTATGCCTTTCTCACACAGGTGTCCTCCACAGCCTTGGCGTTTGGCCTGCAAAAATGTAGGAATTGCAGAAAAGAATTCAACCATCCTGCGTTGGCAAGGGACATGTTGAAATAATTTTGCAGCTTCCTTTTCTTTTTACTCTACAAACTGGGGAAATGAATAGAAAATAATCTCAAAGATATGGCTAAAAGGGAATATTGAAATAAGCTGTTAGTCTCATTTATCCTGTGGTTAAATTTGAGAGGGGGAGGATTTGAATACTTGTGGCCCTCAGGTCACATAAAGCCCTTATTTTGTGATATTTTACATTTTTGCTCTCTGTTTCAGAAAGCAGATCACAAAGTAAGCTCAGATGGTATTTACACAGTCACCTAAAATAAGTGATTAAATAAGAGTGAACACTGGACTCTTTTGAACTGGTGGATGTTGTTTTAAGAGACTGCTGCTCCTAGCAGAGGAGGTGAAGGTGCTTTGGATACCTACAGGTCCTACACTGTACTGAGCTTATTATTCCTCTGTGATGGATTGAGGGAGTTTGGATCATCCACCAAAAGCTGCAATACTGCTTGGAAGCTTTGCTTGTAAGAATTTCTTTTATTGAAACTGTTTGTTGTATTGGAGTAGAGAGCCAAAACAGCAAAATGTGTAAAATTGGGTATTAGCAAAGGTGAAATACAAAACAGTTACGTGTACACAAATGTTTTACTTTAAACCAGTGTAATTAGCAATTCTGCTCGTTTACTCTGCTCTTATCTATGTGACTTAGATTAAACTGCATTGATAAATTTCCTTTGCGATCATTATATGTCTTTTCTGCTACATTTATGGTTAGTTAGGAATGGCCTCTGCCCACTAGTATGACACATGCAGAATAAACCAATTACCAGCATGCAGTCAACCTATACTGAAAAAGCATCAGTATAAAGAGTACAAGTCCATATTTTGAACTAGAATTACATTTTTGTGCTTATATTCATTTTGAATCTGACTGATGCATATGCCATACAAGGTTTCAAGAGTGATATATGTGCCTCTTTTTTTCATGTGTTTTGTTTTTAAGTGTGTGCAGGTTTTGTGCCTGGAATACCCATCTTATTTTCTTGCTTCAGAAATGTATTAGACACTATTATGTTTAGTTATGTGCTTAAGAAACGTTTCTGCTATGTATCTGAAACTGCTGTTGTCTATTTTTTAGCTAAATTAGTAGGAAAAGAAAAAAACCCGAACAACAGTTACTGGTAGTGCAAGCTACAAAGATTGGCCAAAAATACAGGAAAATGAAGAAAGGGTACTCAAACTGTGTAGACACTATCTGTGGTATATTCCAGCTGGTGCAAGATCCTGTTTGGTAAGAGAGAGGGAATTTCAAAGGGTAGCAAATTGGCCAAAGAAGAAGTGTTCTTGGTTTTGTTGTGCCAGGTAGAAACAGTGAGAGGAAGTAGTGAATTGCTGCAAGCAGAATGGTAGAAACAAGGTTTCACAGCATCACAACGCCTGACTTGTTGACGTCAAGTGGATTGACCTCTGACAAATGGTTATAAAAAGTATTTTGATAAAAGCAGTCATTTTCCTCTGTCATACTGATGAAGTAATTTTGACCTTTTCTGAAGCCATCTTTCATCCCCACCTTGCTCAGCATGGATGTGAGGTTGTATCTTTCTGCCTGTTTGATTGTCATACTCCCATACCTGTACTCTGTAAATGATCCACTCAGAGTGGACCATTTGGGCATTTCTTGAAGATCAGTTCTCTTTCAGTTACATCTAGTAAAAAGCAGCACAATTTACAATCAGTGCTAGACTAAGTCCAATTACAGATTTTTACTCTGCAGGAAATCCCATTCAGCTATGTCCCCCAGGAAGAAAATGAGACCAAGTATCACATCTGTTGCAATAGAACTCTAAAGGATTGGACTATAAATAACATTTAAAAGGGGTTTTCTTGTTCCTGTTCCTGATGGCAAAATAAAACCTTTAAAAATATGGATGCATTTGCATTTCAGTTCTAAAGCAGGGGTTTTTTATGTGTCCTTGTCTTGAATACTAACACTACACCAGCACTGTAAACTTTCTTGTCTTTATTATGTGCTGTGCCTACCATTTCTGCTTGTCATGAGGTCAGTCTACCACAGAGGTGCCAGTGATTATTTTATGAAGCTGAGATTTGCACTGGTAGAAAAAAGCCCCATCTTTCATTGTAGGCTAAACTGAAAGTATGTTAATCTACTGTGTTTTGACAGGCGTGGAATCACTAAGTGACAAGCAGTCCATGCTCACAACGTGTTTGTATTGAGGCTTATCTCAGCAGTTTCCTGTAGATACTTCTTTCTTTAGCTTTCAAAGTCCTGGGACCTTTCAAGGAGGAGTTTGTGGACCTGAAGTTACAGATTTTGATGATATGGAACAAACCCAGGACTTCTTGAAGGCAGTTATTAGGAAATGCAGTCACGTAGCACCTATTACTTGGCTACCTTGGAGTATTTTAGAAAGGTGATTAAATAGCATTTTCCCCAGTATGGAAGAATAAAATGGAACTGTCTTTCAAAAGTATCAAGCCACTCTTTGTGGCAGACAGGAGAGAGCCCTTGCTGAGAGGAGCATTGGAACTCCATGACCTGTTCATGGCATAGGAGCTGCTCTGCCCCAGACCTATCTTCTCTTCCCTTCCCCCATACAAGCCTGTTGCCAGCCAGCCTGACATCTCCAGGACCCCCCAGGCCTTCTGGAACAACCGCGAGCATGGTTAGCACATTGCACTGGAAATTCAAATTCCCATTAACTGCCTCCCTTGCTATATCCAAGTGTGGTATCCCAACCTAACAGGGGAAATAATTGTGAAGTCATGGAAACTAAAAGACTTGCAACTTTTCTTAACTTCCAGCACTGGCAGATGCACCTTCCATATCTCAAAGGCCATTAACAAGTGTGAGGAGTGAAAGTAACTGCAGGGGATGGGGCCCACGTCTGTTGACCTGATTTGTCATCTGGGTAGATTTGCTACTTGCTAGGAGCACGCATTCGGGATGTTGTAGAGAGGCTACTGAGGCTCATCTGTCCCTCCCCCTGCTGGTCTTCCACGTAGGCACAAATGATACTGCCAGGGGTGAGCTAGGAATTACGAAGCATGACTACAGGGCTCTGGGGGAAGTGGTCAAGGGCATGGTGGCCCAGGCAGTGCTCTCCTCAATCCTGCTGGTGAGGTGGACGGGCCTGAGGAGGACTTGACAGATTCTGTGGGTTAACTATTCATTGCACTGCTGTTGTCAGTGGCAGGGATTCAGTTCCTACGGCCATGGGACCTCTCTGAGGGTCACCAGCTGCTTGGAAGAGAAGGGATCCACCTGACTGAACAGGGAAAAGTATCTTTGTCAACAGGCTGGCCAACCTGCTAAGCAGAGCTTTAAACTAGAAATGGATGGGGGAGTGAGTGATTCCTCAACAAAAAAGGAGGTTGTGAATGTGGTAGGCACGCCAAGGGCCTGGGGTGATGGGAACAGGAGGGACATAGCAATCAACAAAACAGCTAAAGTGGAGTCACTTCAAGCATAAGCATGTAAAGAATGAAGTGCCTACAGAAGAGCCTTAAGGGAAAACCTCTCAACCCTGTACAGGGGAATCAGCACACTTGGGTGCCTCTCTGAAATGCCACTACACTAATGCAGGCAGCATGGGCAACGAAGAGGAGCAGTTAGAAGTTTGTGTGTGGTTATATCTCATTGGGATCATGGAGATATGGTGGGATAGGTCACGTGACTGGAGTGCTGCAGTGGAGGGATACAGGCTTTTCAGGAAGGACAGGCTGGGAAGGCAAGGAGAGGGAGTTGCCCTTTGTGTGAGAGAGCAGCTGGAATGCACAGGGGTCTGCCTTGGCACAGGTTGGGAGCCAGTCGAGAGCTTATGGGTCAAGATCAGTGGGCAGACCAACACAGGTGCTGTTGTAGTGGATATCTGCTATAGACTTCTTGATTAGGAAGTAGATGAGGCCTTCTTCAAACAACTGGAAGAAGCCTGGTCCTTATGGGGGACCACCTGATATCTGCTGGAAGAACAATACATTAGGGCTCAAGTGATCTAGGGGTTTTCTAGAGTACATTGATGACAACTTGCTGGCACAAGTGATTAAGGAGCCAACAAGGAATGATGCTCTGCTGGACCTGATACTGAGAAACAAGGAAGAACTGGTCATGGATGTGGAAGTCAGAAGCAGCCTTGGCTGCAGTGATCATGAGATGATGGAACTCAGGATCCTAAAAGGAAGGAGCAGGGCAAAAAGCAGGACTACAGCCCTGGATTTCAGGAGATCTTTAGAGATCTGCTTGGAAGAATCCCATGGGTTATGGCCCTGGAGAGAAGAGAAGTCCATGAGAGCTCATTGATATTCAAGAATCAACTCCTCCAAACTCAAGAATGGTCCATTCTGACAAGTAGGAAATCCAGCAAATGTGGCAGGAGGCCTGCATGGATGAGCAAGGAGTTTCTAACTGAACTCAGACATAAAAAGGAGGCGTATAAGATGTGGAAGCAGGGGAGGTGACCCAGGAGTATAGAGTTGCTGTTTGATCTTGCAGAGATAGGGTTAGGAAAGTCAAGGTCAACCTTGTATTGAATCTGGCATGGGATGTGAAGGGCAGCAGGAAAAGAGTCTACAGGTATAAGACAAAAAGACTAGGAAAAACATGGACCTGCTGCTGAATAGTGGAAACGCTGACAGAGGACACGGAAAAGGCCGAGGTACTCAGTGCCTTCTGTACCTCAGTCTTTACTGGTAAGACTGCACTTCAGGA
>NW_008825071.1:0-32721 GCF_000699105.1 Pygoscelis adeliae | reverse complement strand
AGGCTGGAAAGAGGAAGGCTTACTCTTGGCAGAGGAAGGCCAGGTTCAGGAGCATTTAAACAAATAGAACATACGTAAGTCCATGGGGCCTGATGACTTGTACCCACAAGTGCTGAGGAACCTGGCTGATATTATTGCGAGGCTTCTCTCAATTATCTTTGAAAGGCCATGGTGACTGGAAAAAGTTCCTGAAGACTGGAAGAGGGCAAATGTTACAACTGACTTCAAATGATTCAGGGAACTACAGGCCCGTCAACCTGACCTCAGTCCCTGGGAAGGTGATGGAGAAAATCCTCATGGAAACCATTTCCAAGCACATGAAGGACAAGAAGTTGATCGAGAGTAGTCATCATGGATTTATGAAGGGGAAATCATGCTTAACCAACCTGATAGCCTTCTACAATGAGTTAACTAGCTTGATGGATGAGGGGAGAACAGTGGATGTTGTTTACCTTGACTTCAGTACAGCTTTTGATACTGTCTCCCATAACATTCTCATGGACAAGCTGACAAAGTGTGAGTTAGATAAGTGAACCCAGCCAGGCCTAGAGGGTTGTGATCAGTGGCACAAAGTCCAACTGGAGTCAAGTCACTAGTGGTGTACCCCAAGGGTCGATACTGGGGCCAGTACTGTTTAACATCTTCATTAATGACCAGGATACTGGGACACGGTGCACCCTCAGCAAGTTTGCAGACAATAGAAAACTGGGAGGAGTGGCTGATACGCTGGAGGATTGTGCTGCCATTCAGAAGGACCTGGACACAGTGGAGAATTGGGAGGAGAGGAACCTTGTGAAGTTCAACAAGGGGAAATGCAAAGTTCTGCGTCTGGGGAGGAATAACCCTAGGCATCAGTACACAGTGGGCTGGAAAGCCTACAAGGCTACTGGGCCTACAGGGAAGGACCTTGGGGTCCTGGTGGACAACAAGCTGCCCATGAGCCAGCAGTACACCCTCACAGCAAAGAAGACCAACAGCATCGTGGGCTGCCTGAGGGTGAGTGTTGCCAGCAGGTTGAGGAAGGTCCCTCTCTGCTCAGCCCTGATGAGACCATGGCTGGAGTGCTGTGTCCAGTTCTGGGCTCTTCAGTATAAGGAAGATATGGTTTTCCATATCTTCCCTCTGAACAGGGCCACAAAGATGATTAAGGGAGTGGAGCATCTTTCATATGAGGAGAGGCTGAGAGAGTTGGGACTTACAGCCTGGAGAAAAGAAAGCTCAGGGGGATCTTATCTATGTTCATAAATACCTTATGGGATGTAACGAAGAAGAAGGAACCAGACTCTTCTCAGTAGTGCCCAGTGAGGGGACAAGAGGCAATGGGCACAGATTTAAAAACATGAAATTCAATCTGAACACAAGAAAACACTTTTTTACTGTGATGATGGTCAAACACTGGCACAGGTTGCCTGGAGAGGTTGTGTAGTTTCCATTGGTGGAGACGGACATTCAAAACCCAACTGGACATGGCCCTGTGCAACCTGCACTAGCTGACCCTACTTGCACAGGGGGTTGGACCAGATGATCTCAAGTGGTCACTTCTAGCCTGAACAATTCTGTGATTCTGTAAGGGTTAGCCTGACTTGAGAGCCAGACACTGGTTACCATGAAAATAGTACAGGGAGGCACAAACGAAGCAGCTTCCAGTGTTGCTTGCAGTAGCTGAGCTCTAAAGAGTGTTTCCTCCTGGATGGGTTCGTTTCCTTCTCTTTCACCCTTTTCACCTGCATCCCAAGTATGTCTTATACTGGAAGGTGTGCTCTTTGGCATCATCTCCCAAGCAAAGCTGAGGCTAGGAGTAGCTTGGTACCAAAACCAGCCTGTTTGACCCTTTGCACCTCTCACCAGCTGGCGGACATGGTGCTGTAGCTCCTCAGAGAGCCTCAGAGGTATTGCTTTGCAGAACCCTGCAGTGTGGTATGAGTGAAGGGATGCACAAAAATTAGCACGGGAAGACCTTTCATTTGGTTTGGCATGGAAGTTTTCCCGCCTCTTTGGGCGACTTTTGCTCTTACATGAAGTGACCCTTCAAACCGGGTACACACAATTTAGGAGTTCCCAGTAATTACTTATTGTTGAATACACACAGCAGAGAGACAGGATTAACATGCTACAAGGCTAAGAATTAACATGCTTACTGCCCTGATGAGTCTGCTGGCCAGGCATCACTCAGGTGGAGAAGAGCTGGTCTTTGTTGCTCCCTAGAAGAGGCTCAGCCTCGATGTTGCTAATTGTTGTCTTCCAATTCTTTTTTTTTTTTTAATTGAGATTTTATACCTCCTCATGCAAGTGTTTCTCCTCCTGAAGCCTTGCTATGCTGACTATTCCACCCTGGCAATAACTTCTCTGTTTGTGTTTTTGCTTTTCTCATTTTGCATGGCCTTCACTTGTATGCTTTTCCACACCTAAACAACAAACTTCTTAGTAAAGCTGAGTCAATAGCACACAACTGGGTTGCACCAGCGTGGGTACTGGATGACAGACAGCTGAACCCTGAGCTGAGGGTTACAGGCAAGGGAGGGCACTGATTTTAGAAGCAGCACTTTGTACAAGGAAGAAGATGCAGGTATACTTTGTTGGGTGGAGATTTATTTCCAAATAGAATACCTTTTGTGGAGGGGGAGTAAGTTGTAATTACAGGTGGAATTTTGCTGAGAGTAAATGTTTTTACAGTACCTCCCTCCTGCATTCAGATCTTGTTGCCTTAGATGATAATGCAATTTGCGTTCTCTGACGTGGTTACTGAGTAGCACAATGGCTACCAAACTTTATGCTATTTCTCATGGCCACAGGAAAGCACAACTGCTGCCCTCCCAAGCTGTCATGGTTTAACCTCAGTCGGCAACTGAGCACCACGCAGCTGCTCGCTCACTCCCCCCTACCCGGTGGGATGGGGGAGAGAATTGGAAGAGCACAAGTGAGAAAACTCGTGGGTTGAGATAAAAGCATTTTAATAATTGAAATAAAATGACAATGAAATAATAATAATAATAATAATAATAATAATGTGTGTTATCAACATTGTTCTCATCCTAAATCCAAAACACAGCACTGTACCAGCTACTAGGAAGAAAATTAACTCTATCCCTGCCGAAACCAGGACACAAGCCAACAGAGGGAACTGATGTTGCCAGTGCAGCATTGCTTGTTCACTATTGTACATGGGCAAAAGGGATGTTTGGAAGCTGCTCTTCCAGGCTATAGGCTCTAGTCAGACTTTTTATTTCTAGTGTGTTGTGACAGGAAAATAAGCCTCCTGAGTAGGTCCCAGGGGGGCCGATAGTGCAATAAGCAGTGGTCAAAAAAGGAAAACTGAATGCTTAAAAAGAAAAGTTCAAATGCCTTGACTCAGTGAGCAAAAACTTGCTTATCAGAGAGTTTAATTTGATTTGGTATGTTTAGTAAATGCCTAGGATAGCATGCTGAATAACAGTGGTTTTGGGGCTGTTTGAAGCCGAGTGGAAATAAGACACTAAGTGTGTCAGCTTTGTCAGTTGGGATGATGTGGTGGTTGATTTGGAATGGCAAGAATGGAAACGTGCTCCAGCCATGCACCTTACATGATGCTCTAAGAGAACCAGGTAAGTCAGTGTCTTGAATAACACAAACACAACTCCAAGTTCATTTATTGGATTAAATGCAGATCATGGTAAAATTATGAAGTAAAGCATCAGTCAAAATCTCACTGGTGTTTCTGTCAATACCATGACTATCTTTGCTGAGATGCACTCGTAAGTTACATAGTTCATCATGAATCATTACATAAATCATACATTGATCAATGATACAGGTAGCAAGGAAACTGAAGATATTAGCCAGGAAACAGGTATAATTAAGCTAAATTAAAAAGAGGAAGCAGATTTGAATTCTGGAGGTTTTAGATTGCATATCAATAAGAGGTAGCAAGAAGCATGTTGCTCATAGTTTTCTTAGCATTTTTGCTGATTGGAACACTCAGTAACCTTAACCTACAAAGTTTAGAAAAACGAGGAAAAAATGCAAGGTGATTAGAAGGCAGTGATTAAATGTTAAGGGCTGGACCATTTTCCCTTGCTGCCTCATTTTTTCATGAAGCTGCAAAGTCAGGAGAGAATGAATGTAATGTGTCTGCATACACGCGGTGAGACAGGGGAAGGTGAGGGGCATTTTGAGATTATTCTGGGTTTGTATTAAATTTTGTTAATTCCCAACAATCTTTAAATTTGAAATGAACATAAGGAAACTGCATTGTAATGCAAATGCAGGTTTCCCAGTGAGGAAAAGAGAGCATACAGATTTCTACAAGTTCTTTTTTTTTCTTTCAGGGATTTTTTTCCTCTCTGGGAGATTCAGGAGGATGAACTGTATTTCCCTTGAAGTCAGCACTTGGCATGGGGCTGGATGATGGCCTGTGTGCAGAGGGCTTTTATGGCTCCACCTTACTCTCAAACAACAAAGCCAGAAGAGCCGGTTTGATGCAAGGGAGCAAAATTCTTCACTCTGTTTTCTGTGGAGGGCTGTCTCATTAGGGCAATGGAAAGGAGCAGTAGAGGGATGGTCTTAGAGGCACAGGGTGGTCTCTGAGTGCTGCCTTACTTGGGGGGGTGGGGGGAGAAAAAGGACATACACTTTCAGTACGTATGGCTACATGGCTTAAGGTTGAGCTTTTAACACTGCAGTTCACATTTTTCTATTGAACAGTGAACCTTGGCTGCTGCCTGGGAGCAAGTAATAACTCATTCTAGGGGAGAGCAGAATCTGCCAAAAAAGAGGATGCTCTTGGATTTGTTGTGTCTGATGAAGAAGTGGAAAGGATGGTCAACCTTAAATTTCAGAACATGGCTAACAGGTAGGCTTGTACATCTTGTAATTACAGCAGTAGCAGCAGCTGCCTCAGTGCCTTTCTCATCAACTGCAACAAAAGACTTGTGTAAAACTTTGGAGATCTGGATTCCAGCATCCTCAGCCATCCCACTGAAATCAGCATCGTTGCTGAAGGCACTACGCATTCCCATGCTGATCAGTTTATCACTGAGATCATATTTCTCCTCCATTTTGAACTTAGGTAGGTACAGATCCACCAGAGTTTCGGTCATCTTGGAATCAGTCCATTCAGACAGTTTCTCATATGTCAGTTCTCTTTCCAGCTACATTTAAGAAAGAGAAGGAATTTGATGTTTGCAAGGAAAATAATTATGAATTAATCATTTATATGGCAATTTAATGAATTAAAGTTTTTAAATGGCGAATTTAACATTTAGCTGAATGCATGAAATATAAATTGGTTTTACTGATGATCAGAGGCGGGGTGTGCAACAAACATTTGAGACTTAATGCTGCAAGGTTTTGAGCACCACCCCTGCCAAATTCATTGCAAAAGAAAGACAGGGCAGTCAACACCTGCAGCTGGCATCCCCTGAGGTAGTTCTTTCCTCTCTTTTAATTCAGTCTTGATGTGAAAGAAATTGCTGGGAGATTGCCAGCTGTGCGGCAGGTGGTTTGGTCCAGTTCCATAGAAACAGGTGTTAATATTGCACATGTTTCCTTGGCAATTTTAAAACAAACTGCTTCCAGCAAACTCTTTCACTGCCATTCCATGTCCTGTGCACTATGTCATAGAATCATAGAATCATAGAATCATTAAGGTTGGAAGAGACCTCCAAGATCATCGAGTCCAACCATCAACCCAACAACACCATGCCCACTAAACCATGTCCCTAAGCGCCTCATCTACCCGTCTTTTAAATACTTCCAGGGATGGTGACTCAACCACTTCCCTGGGCAGCCTGTTCCAATGTTTAACTACTCTTTCAGTAAAGAAATTTTTCCTTACATCCAATCTAAACCTCCCCTGGCGCAACTTGAGGCCATTTCCTCTCGTCCTTTCGCCAGTTACTTGGGAGAAGAGACCAACACCCACCTCGCTACAACCTCCTTTCAGGTAGTTGTAGAGAGCAATGAGGTCTCCCCTCAGCCTCCTTTTCTCCAGGCTAAACAACCCCAGCTCCCTCAGCCGCTCCTCATAAGACTTGTTCTCCAGACCCCTCACCAGCCTCGTTGCCCTTCTCTGGACACGTTCCAACATCTCAACACCCTTCTTGTAGTGAGGGGCCCAAAACTGAACACAGTATTCGAGGTGCGGCCGCACCAGTGCCGAGTACAGGGGCACTATCACTTCCCTGCTCCTGCTGGCCACACTAGTTCTGATGTCATCAGGGTTCAGCTCAGATCAAATGGAGGAGAGCAGTGAATAGTATTCTTGACATGACAGATGCCAAGAATTTAACAGTCTTGCAATTGTAGTAGCTATGGTGGCAGATCTCATTATTGTAGCAAATGCAGTCTCACCAAAATCCTAGTTTTTCAGACAGCAAACAAATGTGTGTGTGGACTTCCAGGCCATGGAGAAGAGGTGTCTATTATCTCAGGAAGAGGCTGTGACTACTTGTGCAGTACTGTCCCTCCTGAATGTGCAGTGAAGGGAGATTTACCCTTACAGATCATGTAGGAATGGGTGTCAGTCATGGGGCTGTTGAAGAGCTAAGCATCTGATTATGCACAGTGTTGACTGTCTTCAGTTCTTACTAAACTAAGGGCACTCAGTGTGGAGGAACTTTCTTGGGATTAGACAGGTATTAAAGGAAATTAATTCAGCTAGTGGAGGAAATCAAACAGCATGTCCTCAGAGGGGGAGATATGGTCTCCAGACTGTCCTTTTTTTTTTTAATGACTGGGTGGTGATACAAAATGGACGTAGCATACTTTTTTACCTGTTCAAGACCTGTAGTGCTGTCTTTGATGTCATTGGGAAGGAGGATGAACATACTGAGTTCGTGTTGTACATACGGCAGCTCAATCATTTTGAAATTCATTGTTTCCATGATGAGAACTGGAAATGTATGTCTCATGTACATCATCTTCACAGGCTTGGTCTTGTTCTGTAAAGTATTTATTTATAAGTAAGAAATCATTCCTTGAAAGGAAGGATGATGATGACTCAGTGCAGTGGAGGGAGAGGAAACTTTTGTAAGCAGCTTTTATAACAGTGATTTGTCCTTAATTTTCTAAAGCTTTTCTTGACTGGACAGTATTGCTTATCTCGGTGTTTGTCCCAGAGCAGTTTGTTGGGGGCTGAACTGACTGATTTTTCACTTCTCCCCAAAATATGCACAGCAGCCCACAGAGGAGGGAGGAAGAGAGTTAGAAATGTCTGCAAGGATTAGGGGGATGGAGCAGGTATGGGATATGGTCTTGCAACGCTATGGCAGAGAAACAGCTATGGTTTAAGAGGACGAGTGTTGTGCAGTTTTTTGGTGATCTCTCTCTGGCAATAAAAAGTGACTAGCTGATTGCTTTTTATGTCGCAACACTTGACAGAAGATAACACTAAGGTCTGAGCAAAGGGGCCCCTTGCTCAGGGGAGTTCCTGGCAAGCAGTCACCTTTGCAGAACTCTTAACATCTGTGTCCTTTCATTCAGGGAAGCAGCCTATGTATACATGCTAATCAGAAGGCAGAAGCTACAGTTGGTGGAAATTGCACAGAGGTCTTGTCTTTTGATGTGAATTCATTGACATCTCTTCTGGATACATGCCATTAACATTTCTTCCAGTCTTGCCCAACCATGCACCCATTCAGGGTACCCAGTTGCAGCTGTATTTATTTGAGCAGCTATATTTGTGCCTAGCTAGGCTGCACAGCACAGAGGCCCAGGCACCGTAGTCACCCATGACATGGCATGTAGGCTTGGACTCTCAAAATCATGTTTTTACAATCTAGCCCTTTTAGCACTATTTTACAAAAGGGTCTTAAGTGACTCTAGTGCTTTTGGAAACGGTAGCTGTTATCTGGGCCTCATTAGCATTTACCTGAGCAGCATCTTAATGTTCCAGTGAGCTGAGCACTGACAGATTTTAGAATCATAGAATCATTAAGGTTGGAAGAGACCTCTAAGATCAGCGAGTCCAACCGTCAACCCAACACCACCATGCCCACTAAACCATGTCCCTAAGCGCCTCATCTACACGTCTTTTAAATACTTCCAGGGATGGTGACTTAATCACTTCCCTGGGCAGCCTGGTCCAATGCTTAACCACTCTTTCAGTAAAGAAACTTTTCCTCATGTCCAATCTAAACCTCCCCTGGTGCAACTTGAGGCCATTTCCTCTCGTCCTATCGCTTGTTACTTGGGCCAAGAGAACGACACCCACCTCGCTACACCCTCCTTTCAGGTAGTTGTAGAGAGCGATGAGGTCTCCCCTCAGCCTCCTTTTCTCCAGGCTAAACAACCCCAGCTCCCTCAGCCGCTCCTCATAAGACTTGTTCTCCAGACCATTCACCAGCCTCGTTGTCCTTCTCTGGACACGTTCCAACATCTCAACATCCTTCGTGTAGAGAGGGGCCCAAAACTGAACACAGTATTTGAGGTGTGGCCTCACCAGTGCTGCTGTAAGCAGCTTTTCACAGAGAGTCTAGTTACCACAGGGGTACTTAAAAGACTTACGAAATGGAGAGATTTCAGCAGTAGCTGTTGTCACCAGGCTGTTTACAGTAAGAAGGATACCGGAGAAGCTTACCTTGCTTAGTCTGAAGGGTTGCACCTCCGTATTGTTTGCCTGAAATTTCACTTCCCAGTCTGCCTTGAAGTAAATGGCATTTACCAGGATCAGACTGGTGAGGCTTCCCACATCTTCTGAACCCAGCAAATTCTTGATTTTGCCTTTTGAAATCAGAAGAGTCAGGTTTCATTCCAGTGTAGCACAGTGAGGATGTTTTGATTGTTTTTTTCTCTCAGTTCAACTCCTTAGTGAAAAGTCCATGCCTCAGTGCCCTACTCCCTAAAATACTCCCCTGACATAAATCAATTAGTTTGTTTACAGTTTCCAAATCTGTTTGCTGCCTCGTTCTCCTTGGCTAGCTGACAGGGATTGACTCCCCCCTCCCAAAATGTCACAGCTTCATGGCAAGCAGCTAGAAGCAGAAAGCCGCATACTGCCTCGCCAGCTGGTTATGCCAGGTAAAAGGAGGCCAGCAGGTCTGGCCAGTGCAGGATGGTACAGCTAGGT
Source organism: Pygoscelis adeliae (assembly GCF_000699105.1). Lineage (NCBI taxonomy): Eukaryota > Metazoa > Chordata > Aves > Sphenisciformes > Spheniscidae > Pygoscelis > Pygoscelis adeliae. The sequence goes on along the minus strand of NW_008825071.1, from coordinate 23,678 downwards.
AGGCATCTCCAAGGTGTGGACTAAACCTGGTAGGCAGAGGTGTTTCTCCCCTCTGTCTGCTCTGCCTGTGGTGCATGGGTGCAGCACCAGGGCAGCAGTTGTGCTTGAGGACCAGCTGATGCAGAGCACAGCGGCGTCGATGGGAGTCTCCCCAAGGAGCTCACTGAGGTCTGGATCGGGTATTTGAAGCTGCGTAAGTGTGCTGCTCTTTCTCTGTCCTCCCACTGCACCTCTGCTCACTGTCCACATCGGAAGGCATGACCTAGCTGCTGCAGTAGCACGTGGGGAAGCAAGGCCACCTGCCCAAAGGAAATGGCAGGCTGACTTAATAGGAGAGGAAAGATGTTGGGGTTGAGCGCAGCTTACCCTCAGTTTGTTTTTCAACCCAAGTGTTGATTTCCTTTCTGGCTTGCTCCGGTGCTGTCTTAAAGTTAACCTTTTGTGGCTCTCCTTTGTAGTAGTTCTTACTGAGCTGTATGTATCTCTGAAAAATAGAAATAGAAAAAAAAAAAGAAATAAGTTCTATACTATACTGGATTTTCCAGTCCCTAAGGGAAGTTGTTAGTTCTTGGACTTTTTGATAGCTTCTTGGGCCTAGAGGACTGCAGGATCTTGCTTGTTACTCTCTGTTGGACTGTGAGTTAACAGTTAAGAAGTAACCAAAGGACAGAAAATTCCCTTCTTTTTTTCCCCCACTTTTATTTGGAGAAGTGAGGAAGGCTGTGCACATCCCATGGATGTGCTTATTTTAATGTCTCATTTACAGTTGTATATATTGGGGGTTGCAATAATAAAGCCATATTGCATGAAAAGGAATCCCTACACTACAGTCAAAGGGCAATGCATCCTTAAATACTATGAGCAGACCGACTGGTATTTTCCAGTTAAGTTTATCACTGGAATCCAGGGCTCTTCATTTGCAGTATTCAGGGTCAGCTTCAAACCTGTTCTATTAATGACAAGTAATTAAAATGAGAAATATTTTTTGCACCTCTTCTTACCTGTCTCTGAGATTTAACTTACAGGCAATAATGGGAAGGTTTTTTCCACGTAAATGCGGTTGGCACTTCTCAGCGAGTAGGTGCTTCTGGGTTTGTTGATGACAGTCAGGAGCTCTTTGAAGCCAGAATGAATATCTTCAGCTTGCTTGTGCTCAGGATCCTTGGAAAGAGAAACCATACATTCAGCAATTGCATTTTTGCATGAAGTTTTCAAAACATGCTAAGTAATGTATGTGGGAGATGGATTTGGGTTCCTCTCTCTTACTTTTTATTTTTCCAAGTTTACCATCACTGCAGTTTGCAGGGCTCTGTTTATGACTCTATTAACTGATTTGCCATATAGCAAACCTTCCAGACTATCCCAGTGACTTGTCCTTCCATGCTTCTCAGAGTCTGAGTGAGTGAAAGGAACTGAACTTGAACCTGTTAAGTTCACCCTTTAAAGAGGGGTGCAGACAAGAAATACCGGACGCCTAAAGCTGTATCTGGACATTTTTGTTCTGGAGATTCTTTATCTTGGGATTTCAGTTCTAATAGATACCATTTTTCTTCTCTTTGGTCTCCCCCGAGATGGTCTGGCCACAGAAGAAGAGCCTTCAGCTCCTGATGTTTGAGTGAAATAAAGAACCTGCAAGCAGAGTTTCCAAAGGTAAGAAATAGGCATGAAGGAACTGGTGTGACTTAAAGCCAAACGAGGATCAAATGGTTGTCTTGTTTTGCTCCGTATGATAACTCACTGTGCTATCTGCTGCTTAGGTGACTAATCAAATGGATGCTGAAGCTGTAGTATATGTAAATCCCAGAGTAACAATGAGTAGCATTGTCCCCCTCCCAGAGCATCAACGTAGTGCTCCTGTTTGCATGCTGCAAGGCTGAACTCCCTTCCACAGCTGTTGCTTTCAGCAATAGCAATGTGTTTGTGCAAACCCAAATGGTTCTCCCCACGATAATGGTACAAAGGCATCTGAACAGGAGTGCGGTGACACAGAAGAGAGTGCTGGGCAGTGCTGAGCACCACAGCTCCCTTTGAGCCAGCAATGTGCCCGTGTGGCATTGGGAAGGATTGTGTCAGGCGTTGTGGAGATACCAAAGCCCTTCCTATTTTCCTGCTGGATTGTCAGGCAGTTGTTTAGGAAAGCATAAATCAAGATAGAAAGATGCATCCTGGCCAGGGGAGAGAGGGAGGGTGCTGGGATCTGCAAGCCTCCTGCCAATTAGCTAGGACCTACTGGCATCAGCTGTTTGCTTCTCAAAGGGAATATGCCATCTGTGACAGAATCATAGAATCACAGGATAAATTAGAAGGTGTAGAATAATTTAGAAGAAGTCAGGTTCAGAGAACCTCTGTGCTCAGCATGTGATACCCACAGGACAATTCTTCTTAGTGGAGAAGTGGTGGACCTGCTATGAAATGAATAAAATTTATCATTCACTTGTTACATTCTCTGGTCTGCCTTGGTTCCTTGTCATTGTGGTGGCAAGTTTTTCTATCTAACACTAAATTTTGCAGCCAATACAGGAGCCAGGTACTGTATGGGGTATATGCTTCATAGAGAAACCTACCTCTGCCATCTCTCTTGCTGTATTGCCTTTTGCACCCAGGTACGTCAGAGCCAGAGCAGATGATATGCTCCAAGGGGAAAAGAAAATGTTTTTGCCCTTGTTGGTCTCATTCATCTTGTTGAAAAAGTCAATTGTAAACTTGCCAACTGATGTGGAGACCACTTCCATTGCTACAACCTGGAAAGAGGCAACAGACAGAATTGTACTAGTTGAATGTTTAAAATTATGTACACAGTGCATATTAGTGAGAAATGTTACATGTGCAACACAATGCATTGGCACCCACTAAGCCTAATAGCCTAGTTGTATGTTTTATCTTCCACACAGATACTGTTTGCCACCTGTTAGGAGCAGCAATTTCTTTTAGGTTTTTTGTTATCCAGATAATATTTTCCTATAATTGTACCTATGTCCTCTTTTATACAGCTGCAGTTTTCTTTGTGTTTCTTCCTGCCTTTGGTTTTCAAAAATGTGCAGATTTGTAAGCTGCATATATTTCTTCCTTTTTGTCCTTAGCTAATGATTTATCAAAGTAATGTTCCCAGGGGAATTTAAATGCAGTTTTAGTACATAGGTTCACAACATGCCTGAGTTTCCCACTACTTCATTTTGGATCTGTATAGAACTGAGAGCTGATGCTGAGAAAGAATTCAGGCATAATTCTTAGGCTCGTGTGCTTTTCCTGGCCAGCCACCTATTCTGAGTAGTATCATGAATAGCAAAGCTGTTATTTGCTTTTAGATTGATGGAGTTTTATCCATGATGTGTGCCTACCACCCCTTCTGTATATTCCAGCAATTTTATTTTCCCCAGAAACTGGCAGATTCCTTGAGGTTATGAGTATTCCAGACTTTAAGATATCTGCCCGGTAGTACCTGCCTCATGTTGTTTTCCAGCCAAGAGACCAGAAATGTTGTTGTTGTTGTTATTGTCATTATTATTATTATTAAGATTTATAACTATGGAATGGAGCTACAGAAATTGTGGGGCAAACCAAATCTGTACCGCAGAGTGATTTTTTTTCCTTGGAGAATGCAACCAAGAGAGCATCCGGATGGAAATTTCTGTTTTCCGCTAATGAATACTCCTCTGAGTCCCTGGCCTGATAATGTGCAGTGCAGTGCCTTTGCGGAATGAAAATGGCCTTTTCTTCACCTGAAGTCTGGAACTCCTTTACCAAACTGAAGATTTTAATTAATAAGGCGGTTACTGCCCTAAGAAAATTTTCCTTCTTGTGATCAATTCTGCCCCAAATTAACAGTTTTCCTTAGCCTCACAGATTTATTTTCTCTAAGGGTTGACATCTAGAAAAACATGAGGCAAGAATAATGCACTATAACACTGGTATATTATAATTTACCTATACAGTCATGCAAGCCACAGATCACTTTTTAAAAGCATCAGAAAAGTTACTTAAATTGGTTTAAATATTTACCTCTGATCCCGTGAGAGAGAAAACTTAGGGCTTGTCCTCGGTCAGGTTCTGCGTTTGTGTGTTAAGCAACGAATAAATTTGGAAATATAGTACTGCTTGCACCTCCCTTTCCTTCTCCCCTACATCCAGGTTGTTTCCGCCTACCCAAAGCTCCTTTCTACCAAATCCCCAAAAGATCTTGTGTAATTTTGTCCTCCATGTTGACCTTGTCACTTTTCAGTTTTAGACATTTTGAAAGGACAATGGAATTAAAATCTCAGCTCTATTGTTACACCACAATAGTCTACTGACAGGATAGCAGAACAGTTCACCCATTCCAATGGTTTTCTGGTGTTGTGGAGACAACTGGTCTGTTGTTTAAAATAAATGACTAGTAAAAAGGTTACACAACTAGAATGCTTGGTTTTTGTTTCTGGATATAAGCAGATATTGTAGGCCTGATTCTCCTCTCCAGCTTTGTGCAGCTGTGATTCCTGGGTTTCAAATGTGGTACGTAATCATAAAATGTCAAGCTTAGTGATTGAATTAGACACTGGGAGTCCAGCTTCAGATTGAAGATCATTAGGAGCATAGACAGAGGCAGAGTCATGAAGGACCATTCAGAGTAAGGTGGACACCCCACTGGTTGTGTTGGTGAAGAAATCTCATTGCAACCATGGCTGGGAATCATTTGAGAGAAACACTGCAAAACACTGAGTTAGTGCACAGTACTTGCATGTAGTGAAGGAGGGCGAGGACTGAAACAACCCAACTGGGAGGGCTCGAGCAAAGATGGAGTGGAAAACTACAATGGGGGCAAGCATGGCACAGTAGTTGTCACTGTAGTCCCAGAAGAGAGCCGGGCTGCTGTTGGGTGATAGAAGGAGAAGGTGGCAGCAACAACTGTAAGACCCTGGGGGACAGGGGAAGGGGAATGGAGGAAGGGAAGGAAACTGTACTGTGTGCTAAGCATTTTGCTGCAAGCCTGATTACAGGAACAGAGTGGATCAAGTCTTCTCAAAAGTGGCAGAAATCAATGTTGTGCAAGGCAATGAAGAAATGCCAGAAATTAAACAAGTGTTGGTTTTAGTACGATGAGTGAGTAAGTCAGTCCTCAAGAAATCAGGATAGAAGAAGGGTCGGCTGAATGGTTAGGTGATGGGAAAGCCCAAGCCAGGAGACTCCAAGTCCCAAAGAAGTATGCTGAGAGTGAGCAAGCTAGCTCCCTTTGCTAGTCAAGATGCAAAGATGCCAGGCAGGATGAGAAAGGGAGGTGGCAAGGCAGAATGGCTGTTGACAAGAGAGAGAAAATCACACGTTATTTGAAAGGGACGTCCAGAGGTCAACCTCCTGCTTGGAGCAGGGCCATCAGTAGATAAGGTCAGCCACAGCCCTTCTGAGGATGGAGATTCCCCAACCTCTCTGAGCAACCTTCTCCAGTGCTGAGCTGCTCACCCTGGGAAAAGGTTGTTCCCTAATGTGCAACTCACCTTTCCAGCGTTCTGGCCATTGCCACTTGGTAATGATCTGGCACTGCCAAGGGACATTAACTGTCATCTTTGCAATCATGCTTAAAATAGTTGAAGGAGAGAGAAAAGGTGACTCACATTTCCATTGACTTTAAAGGCCTGTGAGTGAGTTCGGGTGCATGTTGTCACGGTTTTGGTCCTCGTTGGCCTCCCAGGCGTGGCTTTCCTGTTTTTATTCCTGAGGCACATCAGGAAGTGCTTAAGGCACTTGGCCATGGGGACGTGTTAAGCCCTTGCATTAGGTGAAGCAGGGCATGGCAGAATTGCACCTGAATCCACAGGGATCCTGTGTCATGTTTCACAGCTGAGTCAGAGAGAAGGCAGTGCTGTTGAGGTTGTACAGGGATACAATAAAGCACTTCCTTCACAACACTTTTCCTACGTTCCTTCCCATTTGGGAAGCAGAGCCAGAAGGGACTCTGGAAGCAGCTGGTCACATGGAAGAAAACAGAAAGGATTCAGTGACAGTCAACAGTCTCCTTTCTGTCAGGAAAAAGGAATTCTGCTGTCCCAAGAAGAGATTTCTAGTAAGATGCTGGTGGTGTGTCCTGTAAGAGACCCAGTCCTTTGCTCTCTGTTCTGAATTCAGAGAGTTAGGAGCATCCCCTGCAAATGTGCATGACTGATTAGCACACTCTCCTCCTTAGGAGAAAGAGCTGTGACAGGAGTAAATGTGTACTGGGAGATTTGCATGTAATTTTCCAGAAGGTACTTAAGGAGTTAGTATTACGGGCTTGATTCTCCAATTTGATCTTGCCTCAAACCAGTGAAATAAGCGAGAAAGCAAAATGAGAGTAAAGCAATGCAATGCTGGGCTGGCAACAGTGTTGAATGCATGAAAGGTTACAAAGGAGAAGGTTTCAAGGCACATATGTTTTATTTTCCTCCAATTCTATATTGTTGTTCGATATTTTCCAGTTGCTGTGGGACAGAGATTAGAAAGTACATGTGTTAGCCCCTTTGCATGCACGAAAGAAGCACCGGTATCAGGAACACAGAGGATTTTGTGGGTTTATTTCATTACCATCTGTGCCAGGCTGCAAAGCTGGTATAAAACTGACAAGAATGTGGGTGAGGTAGCCCTCCTGGGATGACCAGCTTAGCGAGCTGAAACCAATGGAGATGCAGCAGCGTTCTGCAGGAAGGAGTTTTCCCTGTTTCTTTTCTTATATACCAAAGCAAGTGTGTTGGGAATTACTGTTTTAGATCAACTTAGTCTATTCTGTGTTGTGGCAGTTCTGGTTCAGAAAGCACTGAAAAGACGCATCAATGTTGTTCTGTGCACAGTTCGGTACTTACAGTGTAGTGCTAACCATTTTTGGGTTCTTTGACTAGGAAAATGAGCCAGAGGCTTGCATTCCATGTTATTTTTAATATGTGCTCTCTTCTAACATTGAGAGATTTGTCAACAGTACAGGAAAACGAAGAAGTAGCGCACAGACTATTGAGATGCTTTTTGTGGTGTATATTTTATTCATTATTGTTGTTGCGAGGGCCTGTTTAGTAACGGTCTAATTTCTAGGGGGAAGAGAACCTTCCCAAGAAGAGGATACTCTTGGTCTTGTTGTGCCTGATAAAGAAGAGGAAGGGGTGATCTGCTACAAAAATAACAGTAGCACCAAGACTTCGTGATGCCAGTGCTGCAGAACTGGCAGCTGCTGCCTCTGTGCCTTCTTCATTAACTTCCAGATAACACTTGTGAAAAACTTGTGACAAAAACAGCTCGCCGTTCTCTGACATTCCTGTGAAATCAGCTTGACCTTCCGTGAAGGCATCCTGTATCCCCATCCTGCTCAAAGTAGATTTCAGGTCGTATTTCTCTTCTAAAATGAATCTGGGCAGATAAACCTCCATTTTCATTTTCTCCATTAATTCTGGGCTGGTCCATGCAGACAAGTTTTCAAAAGTCAATTCTCTTTCTAGCTGCAGTTAGTAAAAAGAGAATCAGAAAATTACAGAGTGTTCAAAAACCTGTGCCCTAAGGGCTATTTCTTCTCTTTTCTTAAATGGAGAACTTTTCAAGCTATTGTAAGAGTACAAAAAAAAAAAAAAAAACCAAACAAAACAGTAGTGAAGGACAAATTTGGAGATCTTTTTGACTAAAGAAGTATGTTGCTCTACAGTAGGTCAATGAAGTATTTGAACTGTTCTCAGTAATTGTCAGGGAATATAGCAGGGCTAAATAGTTGTAGAACAAAAACATCAGTGTCAAGTAGCAATAGTCTGGTTGATTTGCTGTTCACATTTCTGTCTTCCCTACATTTTACAATTTACTGAAAAGAGCTTTTTTTTCTACAGAACACCCACTAACGTAAATGCAAATTTAAGAAGTTTATCATCCAAAGGCAGGATCCATCTCTTTACAGAAGGTGGCAGTATCCATATGTATTAGCTCTGGACTTCCTGGAAAGTAATGGAGGCTGTCCAATTTGTGGGTGTTTTTTTTTTTTTTGAATGAAATCATATCTGTCTGAATTGGTACAGACAGTGAATCTCAGCAGGGCTGGCTTTCTGTCCTCATTTTTGTTCAGCTGGAAGAAGAGCCAGTCTTGTAGGGTTGGGGTTACCTATTTCCAGGACTGATCAACATTAGGAACCACAGAAGTGACAGCTGCCAAGAGTAAGAAATCTAGTCTGAGCTCCAAGAGGTTCAAGTTCACAGTGCTAGAACAAGTTTGAGGTTTGCTTTTCCTTGAGCCTAATCAGTACCCTCCTTCCTAGAAACATGACTGCAACTTGGTCTTTTACCTTGCACATGCATAAAATAAGTAAATAATGACACTCTTGTTTTTTCACATGATTTATGTTCTCAGTTGCTTTACCTTTTGTAGGCTGGTGACGTCACTTGGTAGCAGGATAAACATGCTGAGGTCATTATTGACGTATGGAAGCTCAAGAACGTCAGTCTGGACTGATTCTACGTAGGTCCAGTTACATTTATCACTCAGGTACATCATTGGCACTGGTTTAGTTTTATGCTGCAACAAATTGAATTAGATGTTTGCCATTTGTACTCTGAACAGTAAAGGACTGAGTTAAAGTAGCACAGTGGAATTTTGTTGTATTTACTGTACAAGCTGCCCAGTGTGTCTGAGACATCCTTATGGTTCTAAGTGGTAGGACACAGGATCTACGGAGGACCTCTGGTCTTCTGGAAAGGCATTGGAGGCTAGGCAGGCTATCTAAGCTGTCTCAGATGACACCTATTACAGGAAGCTGTATTCCACTCTGATTTGCCGTATGGTTGAAAATGAAAATGTAAAGAACTAACCCATACAGTTTTGTTCACCTCTTTGTTTTCTCTGCCTTCAGAGAACAGAAGCATGTTTCAAGTCAGCTTCTGACAATTTTACTTGTGACTCAGGTGCTAGTATGTGTGTGCAGTCTTTGTGCTGAAGATGTGGTGAAGAAAATATGCTGTATGCATTAAATGAAATAACTTTCATGCTGGATTTCATGTGGATTTAAAGACTGATGGGAATTTCTCTCCCTCGTCTTTTTCACTGCTTTTTCCACCTGCAGTCTAGCATATAGGTCAGTATATTCCCATACCGTGTTTATTCTGAAAGGCCTTTGCCTGGTAGCTTCAGCTTTGAACTTTGTTGCCCATTTTCCTTTGAAGTAGAGCGCATTTATCAGGACTAGCCTGGTGAGCGAATCTACGGATCCAGGAGGCAGCAGATTTTGGATTTTACCTAGAGAAAAGAGAAGGACATTTCCACATTTGTGCAGTTTTACTGTTTCAGAGTAAGTGTTGGCACAGTTTCTGCAGATATAAGCCAGGGAAATTGTAAGTGCTGATACAGTATGCTTCTAGCTTGAGATTATTCGTAAATAAGTGATTACTGGGGTAACCTTGATTTATAAAGAGTAAGCCACATTCCTTGCATCTTCAGATGGAGGATACTAATTTTAGTAAGGGCTTGTCAGTGGATGACTGCTTTAGGAAAACTGATCTGATTTACCTTTCTGAGGTGAATTGTTTACCTGCCTTGGGCTCCTTGGGTACAGAGACTTTGCTCAATGCCGAAATGGTTTCTTTTTGAATTAGGAGAGGAGAGGCAGGAGCTTACCTTCAGTCTGGTGTTCAACCCTGGAATTGATCTCTCTTCTGATTTCATCTGCTGCTCCCACAAAGTCAACTGATTGTGGCTCTGCATTGTAGTATTTCTTGGCTAACTGTAAGTATTCCTGCAGTGCAAGAGAGACAGCTGTCTTATGTTTGTTGCCTGCCAATATGAATGCTAATAAATAACTATAGCGAAATAGAGAGAAAACATGATACAAATGACATAGAGTACCAGCACAGCATTTTGTCAAAGGAACAAAGTATTTTTTAGTGGAAGTACTCAATTTAAATGTTTGCACCTAGCCACATCTGCAAATCGCTGTGAAATTAGATACACATCCCATAAAACCAAAATTTTAGTGTCCAAAGTCTCAGGAACGGTCTTATAGAAAATATTTATGTTAAGGATAACAACATGATTTGCAGATGTAATTAAAATATTTAAAAGCATATAGTTTATGGTATGTTGTCATAGATAGATCATAAAGGTTAAATGGCACTACATAATCTGAATAAATGGCCTACCTACCTTACTGAAAGGCAATGTTTTTTCTCCATATAACTGGTTGACACTTTTAAGCAGGTAATTTTTAGTGGGTTGATTGATTTCAAAGTTGAGTGTTTTAAACCCAGTATGTATATTATCTGATTTGCCAATTTCTGTCTTGGAGAAAAGGAAAAAAAAGTTACTCATCTGTTGTGTAAAACAGTTCAAAATTTCTAATTTCTTCATTCATGCAGCTCCAGGTAAAGTATTTCTATTGAGGTGATCTGTTGCCTGTATTGCAACACAAGAGGTGTTCTAAACCAGACAGCTATTAAAAGAATTATTTGAAAGTATTAAAAGTTGCAGTCATGGTATAGACACTGTAAGTGTCTCAGAATGCAAGTGGTAAGAGCCTGAACTATGTAAAACATCTAAGGATTTCTAAGTAGAGATTGTGAAACTAAGTATATCCAGAGAGTGAGAGACAGAATGTAATTGTTAAACAATGCATGGAGATCTGGCTGTGTGACTCCTTTCATTTATGAAAGTTGAGGGCGTTACATGGAAAGTTTGCCCCTAAATTTCTTAATCTTGCTCTTAATGTTAATATTTTGTAATATTTTTTAATGTTCCAGTAATTGCAGTAAATTTGTTATCTTGAAGTAACAGGATTAAATGAATGTGCGCTCAAACTCTCAAATGAGCTCAAGGAAGTTAAGCTGTAAATTAGTAAACTAAAAATCTGTGCTGTGTTCATCTTGTCATTACCTCAGAATCAGAGGCATGAACAGAAATTTTTAAGCAACACTTAACTTTCTAAACTGTTGGAACGGTCCCTTTGCCCTACCCACAGCGCTCTGTAATTCTTATAATTCAGACAAGCATTACTCATGAGGAACAATCCCTCTCCTGTTCATGCAGTGCAAATGAGTTGTTGACATAGCCCCTAAAATAAATCTTTCTGCCATAGGACTTGGCTGTGGAATGCAGATCCAAGTTCCCATTCATCAGAACTTGCGGCCACTGGGGCTTTGTGGGCAGCCTGCAGGGAAATGGCTCACTCCCACAAAGAATAAGGATGACGGGAAAGAGCAGGGAGAAGAGTTTGACGCCACCATGGTTGAATTGTCAATGAGGAAAACCTTCTTTTTCTGACTCAGAGGGAATACGTTTGCTTTTCCGTATTTTTCTGCTATCTTAAATTACGTATACTTTGGTACAAGATGCCTGTCAGTATGTCAAAGAAATATCTCAGGAATATAATGATTTCCATGTCTCTAAGATTTATTGCAAGCGACTTGTCTACCTTGGGAAATTCCAACATGTCAATTTATTTTGTTAACTAGTCAACTGAAATGGAGACTAATTTCTGAAGAAGGCTACCTGCCAAGCATAGGTAACCTGGAAAAGTTAATACTCTGTTTTTTATTGTCTTGATACTGCAATCAAATGTGTGGGAGGGCAGCTCTGTTCTTGTGATTAGCTCTCTGAGGTAGGGACCATGCCTGTTCAAAGAACATGTTTTTGTTAGCAATTGAACAGGAATAATTTGAGAAAGAAATCTCTCCTCAAAGCTAAAGGAAGAAGATCAGGAGATACATTGACAGAGAATGGTAACATTAAATTTTAAATTTTGCAAATTTGAGGTTAGTTTTTGCAATTCTGCCTAAAAAAGGGAAGCATGTAATAAGAATTGCATTAGATGAAGGTATCACAGGATGCTGTACCAATTAATTGTGTACACTACATATGAGGAAGGCAAACATAGGCAAATGCAAATGTGGAAGGAAAATACAAGCAAGAGAGGATGTGACCATGCCCATAGCTTGATCACCAGACTTGGAGAGATACCTTCTGGAAACAGGCATGTCGATTTGATAGATGCTCTTCTGTTCTGGAATAGACTTGCATTTTTATGGTTGTGGTGACGTTTCTGACTCCTTCAGCTTTGTTAAAGTGAAGTACCTGTAGTGGAAAAAGCAATAATAAATGAAATTATAGAAGATTTGCTGTTTTAGTAAAATCTTTCAGTGATGTCATGGGACTGGTGATGAAGAGAGTCAAACTCAGATTTTATTCCTGTCTTCAGTCCTAACTGAATATGAAATCTTTGGTTAGGCCTTGAGGCCCACATCTACAAAATGGCATGAGCACACTAAGCTGAGGGTTGCAGGGCAAAACTCTCATGTAGCTAGCTTTTCTAGAGGAATCTGTCTGCTTTGAGTTATGCCTGAGTGGGCTGAGCAGTTAATACCTGGGAAGAGCCAGTTATCTCCAGATGGAGACTATCAAAGCCTAAATGGAGCCTATCAAAGTCTAAATGGAGTGCTGCTATGTGTCAGAAAGCGTGAAAACGATGGAGGCAGTTTCATGCCCTAAATCCCTTGCTCTGTGCATGTGCACCTTACCCAAGCTACAAAGGGGTGTGTCCAACCTTGGAACATTTTTCAAAAGAGCTATGCCCATTTTTTTCTTTTCCCTTCCCCTTTTTTCTGCTAGGAAAGCAGAAAATCACACCTTTCTTTTTTATGCTGCTGGCCCTCTTTTGTCCTGTAAATCAGGAGTTAGATCACTGCCTTAGCAGGTGGGACAACTGCTTCTGCCTTAGCAGATGCAAACTCACAAGCCTCACCTCCTATGACAGGAGCTAGATAACTGTGCATTGGGGCTGTTCTCACTGCCACCTGCTGAAGCTATGAACTTTGCACAAATATGGCTTAGGGATTTCGGTAAGTGGTTTTGCCTGTAAAATGTATACCCCAAAGAAAGGGTTGTAGTCTCACTGTGTTTCTTCTCTGATCTTGTGGATGTGGATTTATGTTTAGCAAAGTGCAAAACTTGTAACAGCTATAGGGGAGAGTCTTTTTGTGGGGGGTCATTTCCAAAGAGATGAGCTGTGAGATGGGAATTGTCTGTGGCAGAGTAGAAGGAGAATCCAGGTCTCCCACTCCCTGGTGAGTGCTCAAGTTACTGAGCTTTGGGATAAAGATCCTTTATTTCTTCTGGTGAGATTTAAAAGGAGACAATGTCACCAGTGCCACTTCTTTTATTTGTTGGGGCCTGTTTCCAGAGACTGGAGTAGACTATTTCTTTGACCTGCAGAAGTGGAGACCTGGTCTATTCATTGCAGCGCACGTCAGGGGTGAAACAGGAGCTGGCATATATGTGTGTAGAGTTTTGATTAGAGTAATTTTTCTGCTTATGGCTTTCCTCTGTTCCATCATAGTAAATTTCTTGCATAGAGGATGTTATTCCAAGAGATCAACCCTTTCAAACGGCTACCTTTTGAAGCCCAGACTCACCTTTGCCATCTGATCTGCAGTGTTACCTTTGGCTCCCAAATAAACAGTAGCCAGGGCAGATGAAATACTCAAAGGGGAGAACAAAATATTCTTGTCACCATCTTCCTGACACTCATGTTTGAAAAAGTCGAGAGCAAAACTTGTGTTTGCTTTATTCAAACCTTCCATTATTCTGAACCTGCACAGAAAGGGTGAGAAGATGCTATTAGCGAATCGCTAATTATGACTGCTATGTGCCTACAAGTTTCTTTGCAGTTTTTTAAGTTTCTTTTGTGTTTTAAAAGCTTTCTAAAAGTATTTATCTATATGAAGAATGAGGAGGATTAACTCTTATAAAGTCATATAAAGTGTAGCCTGTCCTGTTTCGCTGATGACACTAGCTGTCGTTTGGGTTAGGGAAAAAGCAGCCTCCAACCTTGTTTTGTATTTGCTCACCAGGACATTTATTGCACTGTCCTTTACAGCATCTTGGAGTGACAGTTGATAATGTTACTCACCAGTGCCTGGGCTAGAGGATACTGAGCGACTGTCTCTTATGACATCTTTTATGCTTCAATTTGTGCAAGACCCTTTTGAAGCTCATAGCTGTAGTGAACAAATACTCTGGTAACAGTAACAGTCAAACTATACTTTTAGGTCAGGACAAAATACTCCTTCCAATGCTTGGGCAAGCACTGCCCCAACTATTGCATGCTAAGTATCCTGAATTCCCTTTTTGACTTTCAAAAACATCCTGAAACTCTGTTTTACAGTGCTAGCCCAGATCCTAGCTTCCCAGTTCTTCTGCAGGACAAGGTCTCCATATTCGGTAGACCGCAAGTGCTGCTATTTGTCATTTGCACTACAGGTTTAGCTGAGAGCTCTAGGCAGGGACTAGGAGCTATTCTGGTTGGTATAGGATGGCCTTAGAATAAAGACAGTTCGTGTCCTGAGCAGCTTGCAAACCAGGAGCTGACCCGACGTTCGTAAGAACTGAAGAGCACAGGAACAAATTAGCTGATTTATGCAAATACAGTGGTTCTTACTCTGCTATGATATATATGCTAGCCAGTGAGCTCTAGAAATTATAGAACTCTGTACAATAAATTGCTCTTCCTGTATATTTTTAAGACTTTCACCTTCTAGACCATGCCTGTACCATCTCAGTAAATTACTTTCCCAAGCATTTGTTTTTTCCAATTCAGATCCCTGCTTCCTTTTTTCCTATGCATTTGTCAACAAAGCAACATCGTCCAAGAGTATATGAAATAAATAATCTCTAGAAATCATTACAGTACCTTGTTTTGTGCAGGGAGGAACACTGCTGCTCTGGGTGTCTCCAAGGTTTCTGCAGTTCACGTGAAGGGTAGGGTGAATTTATAGTGTGTCTGGCCAGTTCTGCAAAGGTTCTTGTGACTCAGGACTGTGCAATTTATTATGCCCTGAAGGCCACATCCCTGTGGAAGAACTGAATCATCTCAGAGTAGGATGTGAAGTGATACAAGAACCTTACAAAACTGACTGCAGAAGTGTTTCTATAAACAATTTTGTGGCAACAGGCTAGTAACAGTTTGAACCTGTACTGCTTTAAATGACCTTTCTTTTGCAGTTTGGAGAGTTTAAAGAAGAGGCAGTTGCTGACCTACTTCTTTTATGATTCGTCTAATAGAAATTATTTCCGAGGAACAGACAGACAGAGAAAAGACAGTGACTTCTTATGTGTGAGTTTTTCTATTGCCCGTTTCCTACTGAGAAAGTATTTGTCACTCCTGGTGGTTTTCTGTTTTAGAAAAATGAATTTTGTTAATCTTGGAGGCTTCTAAGACTGTAAAACCAGGGAAATGTTGTCACTGTGAGACAGAGAAGATTGAGAAACAGACACCAGACCCTTGTTTTTATTATCAGTGGCAACATCACTAGACCCTGGTGTGGGTCTTAGATTAGACTGTCCATCCCCACTCTGACCGCTAAGTGAAATGCTGTGTAACAGCACCCTGTGTAATCCTACCCTTGCCCTTTATTTCATTCTTTACCTCTTGGCACCCTTGATAAAACCACCTTGAAAACCTGGATAGGAGCTGCTTGTCTCTCCAGGGCTGCCTCCTCGACACTGAGCAAGACTCACTCACAAGGTCTGTCTCCTCGGCATAAACTACCTTCTGAGAGCTTTCTTCTGACCTGCTATCTGTGAGCATACATTTAACATGGACTTTTGTTTAGGTCAGTGGCTGGCACAGAGGATCCTGTAATGAGGAATGAGCCATGGGAGTACCTGCAAAATTTGGTGTAGGGCATAGGAGGGCACAGCTGCAAAGAGTCACTTGCCAGTGGTGAACCTTCTGCATCAATATAATTTCGGAACCAAAAGCTTTGTTAAAGTTGCTTTCCTACTTGTGAGGAACCTCACGACTTTAATCAGGTGGTGTTTTCCTGCCCCTTGGGTCTTTTGAAATTGTAGCTACACAAAACCAGCATGTTTCAGTGTGAGTTATAATTAGATGCATCTGTTACGTTTTCCAGAGAGTGGCATAGTGTAGGAGAGGTGTTCATTGCAGAACTAATTGCTTCCATTGCGCCTGGGAAAGTTGTAATCTGTTTACATTGGCCTTAAGTGATTTCCAAAGCCTAAATGATTTGAGTAATCTTTGCAAATTTAGCCATGTTGTTGAACGAGTGATAGATACACTGGATAGACTTCATCCCTTACAGCAATTACTGTGGATTTTCTGGTTTTAAAGCAGGGGTGAATTTAATTTGCTAACTTGTAATACTGCTTGCTGCTTTACAAGAAGTGGCTGTGTTCTGTTTACTCAGAAATGCTGGGTTAGACTGAATGAGAGGCTTGTGCCTCTGTACAAGGTTTTAAAGCTACCTTTTTAAAACACCTTTTGAATGGCATGGCTGGTCATCAGCAAAAAAAAAACAAGCATACTGAGTAACTAAAATTATACTCATCTCAAAGGACAACATATGCTCAATCAACATGGTGGATTGATAATGTTTTCCAATATCCTTTTAAATTAGCACCACCAGAGGATGCGACTTAATGGGTGGTGCTACTGCTGTCTCAGTAGCAGCGGTACTCTCACTCCCACTCTGTACTAAGTTAACACAGCAGCACACTAGAAGACTTATATTTGTATTAATAGTATCCTTCCTGTGGGAAGTAAACCTGTGGGCTCTTTCACTGTAGTCATTCATGTTTCCATTTGGTCAGGACAAATACTGGCAGGACATCAGTGCCCTGGCCAGATCTCAGCTATATAAATGCATTTTGTTTTCCTCTAGTTTCAGTGTAACTTAGCACAAGTCATTGTGACTTTCCTACACAGTGTGTTGCTCTGTTCATTAGCACCTGCGTTCAGGAGTAGGTGAAATGCTTGATGTCTAAACAGAACATTATAAAGTTCTCTATGAAGGCTCTTGAGGGTCTTGAGAGAAAGACTTTCTGTCACAGAAAAATGGTAGCTTCTGCTTTCACACAGTATTTTAGAATACAACTTTCCATGGCTGGTTTTCATGTTCATCGGTAGCTTATTTTAGCTATCAACTCTGCATAGCTCTCGCAAATCTGATTTAATTCGAAACTATCGTGTTCTATATTTCAGGTAGATCAAAAGAAAAAGTGATGTTTGAAGGAAAGCTGTTCAGTTTCCCTGACATCTTCAAATATTTTTTTACCGGTATAAGCACTGTTTATTTACTTGGGAAGGAAGAATTTCTGGTTCAGCCAGCAGAGCACTCTATTCACGTTTTTGGCTCAGCCAGAGCAGGCCAGTAGATTTTAAAATGAAAGGATTTTAAATATCCCCAAACCTTTAAAAGGACTTTAGGAGATACAAAAAGCATGGGGAGGAGAAGGACTTTGAAATCTGGGAATATTTTAATCCCTTTGGAGGTCTGATGTATTTTTTTTTAAATTTCTGTGTGATTTAAAGTTAAAAACTGTAAGGAGGACAGGGGCACAGAAACTGAGAAAATAGGAAGGGTGTTGAGTGACTAGATACATGAACTTTTCTGTGCTAAGGAGGACTCTCCTCTGGGTGATGCCTCTGTCATTGTGTAATTGAGAGCGCGACATGAGCTTTTCCTACCCTTGTCAACTAAAAGAAAATAATAATGTATATGCTTCACCTTGACTGGTTATAACAGATTTTGGGTTGTGCTGTAACAGATTTTTATGTAGGTTAAGTTTGTATCATCCTGAAATCTCAAATAGTTTTTAAGTTTAAGAGAGATTAGTTCTCTGGGTATCTTTTTTTCCCTTTAAAGCATTGGTTGAGAACACACGTGTCTTTATTTTGAAACAGAGTAGATAGATAGCTATCTATTGTGTACCTCCTACGAGTAACTTTGCAAGCCTTTCCTTGCCAAGCAATCCTTGCTGACATACTCTAGCAGTATTTAAAACCTTATGAGTTGCCAGAGGGTGTGGTGAGGTTCCTGTATAAATAGTACTGAGGCACTTTGCTCCACGCCTGCAGAAAGCAAAGGTGTGGTGAAATTTGACAGTACTGGCACAATTCATCATACTTTGCTATTACTTCTATATGCTTTGCCTTAGACACTGTAATTAATAAAGGTAGTGTTTGTCCTGAGAAATGCAGCCCTGTTAAGAATTGCAACACTTCTGAGAAAGGACTGGTCTCTATATCTGAAAAGAGATAGTTTATCTGTTAATGAATATGCACACTGTTTGCACATATGCCACAGTGCAGTTTTCCTTTGAATGACTCAGGCGGTGGGCACTTTTAAAGTATCCCAGGTAGCAGTTAACATCAAAAATGTCTCAATCATGATACACAGTACGGCATTATGAGTAATGACGTATGTGTGGCTCGTATGGACTTCAGCCGAAACTTGTCATTTTTCCGAAGAAATCTCTCAGAGGGTGTAACTGTACGTCAACTGCACAACTACTGAATCAGAAAGCTGATCCCTGCTTTGTGTTCATGGGAGTTTCCCAGACTGCAGTGCTATAGTGCAAGATGTGCCATGTTGTGGGATAAAGAATGTGAATATCAAGTCAATGTATCTTCAAAACACATTTCTAAACAAGAGTGCATCCTAAACAGGAGCCTTGTGCTGATGTGTAAGAGCAAGGTATAGAGGAAGGGCTCTCTTAAGAAACCCATTTAAACATTTGCTATTTTTTCATACAGCTTGACTGCAAATATTCTTGCCTGGTGGAATGACCACAGGTTTCACAAGGCAGTTGGTATTTTCAGAAGTTTCTTCAGGAGAATTTCCCCAATACTCACTTGTGGAAGTGTACTGGAAATCTTAGCTATTCACTGATCTGCTTGGCACCTTCTGGCCCTTCGTAGTTTCACGCTTTTTAGGCTACCCTTGAGACTGATCTGAACTACCTGGTTAAGTGCACATACAAAGGCGGTGAGCCTTTGTCCTGGAAGAGAGTAACCCCAAAAATGGGGCTTGGACTGGAATTTCTCCCTCTGACTGACAAGAACCTTGGGTGAGCTGGAGTGTTGTTAGCATCATTTGAACATGTCTTACCAATGCCTGTGCCACTGCAAGATTCTTCCATCTTTCCATCTCTCATGTTCTCTGCCGGTTGCACAAAGGAGCTCAGTCTCTTGAGACCTGACATCCTTTTACATGGTTCAAGTTAGCAAGCTTTTCATAAGAGTGACCAAGTAGAAATTAATGACATGATACTCATCAAGTAAGACAAGATGATGTCATGCTCCTTTCTGCTCTTAGACAAAATGAGATGGAAAGTTCTGGTTTTGTTCCTCAAGCTTTTGTGAGAGATGCAAAAGTGTGAACTTGCAGGGTATTGCACCGAGGACCTTCTTTTAAAATATCCTGATAATCATCTGCTCTTCTGTACCAAAGCATTTCCAAGCTCTTTGGAGCTGCCCTTTCCAGTTGTGATTTAGCTGTATGCAGGTCTTCATGGCTCCATTATCTTTTGGACTGGTATTTGTGGCTCTTAGCTCTTTCAAAGCCAAAAGCAGAACTCTCTCTGTGTAGTTTAAAACTAATGTGATTGTCCCTTTCAGGTGCTTTAGACTTTTCTTTCTTCTTGGTCTATCTCCCTTCATTTTCTAGAGCTTTGGCTTGATCTTCCAAGGTGCTCTTAATATCCCTTGCTTCTGTGGTTGCTAATTCCTTGTCTGGGAACATAGGCAGACCAAGCCATAGACCAAGACTAATTCGAATTCAGTGGTACAGAGGCAACATCAGGATAAGGAAAGTTAGCAGAGTACATGTAAGGAGAGGCAGAGCACTTGATCTCTGTTTGTGGCTGGAGGAATGGGCCCTCACCCCATCTCCTGCAGATGCAGCTGAGATGCAGCTTGGACTCTGTAGCTGACACAGCCTTATGGCATGGCAGATGATCCCTCTAGGCAGTAGGAGTGGCAACGCTGTCCTCCCACTTTCTTCCTTCCTTCCTTTGGACTTCGGAAGTCCCAAACCTTCCTCTCCCTGACATTTCTCCTCTTAGAAACAAGGGTTGACCCCAGCCCTGCCCTCTTCCCTCAATGCCCCAAGAAGTAGATAGAGATTGCTGAAGGGCAAGGAGGGTAAAAGAGGACATGGTGAGGGTGGGGATAGTCAACACCTTGGGGAAAGGGAGTTACTGGATAGCAATGAACCATGCCCAAGGGAAATGAGACAGAAGGAAAGAGAAAAGAGGGAAGAGGAAAGAGGAACTGCTCTTACACACAGCCCCATGAAGTTTAATGATTCCTCCTCCACCCACTTGTTCACCTTTAATTCCCTGTCCTGGTTTCGGCTGGGATAGAGTTGATTTTCTTCCTAGTAGCTGGTACAGTGCTGTGGTTTTGATTTAGGATGAGAATAATGTTGATAACACACCAATGTTTTAGTTGTTGCTGAGCAGTGCTTACACTAGTCAAGGACTTTTCAGCTCCCCATGCTCTACCGACTGAGAAGGCTGGAGGTGCACAAGAAGCTGGGAGGGGACACAACCAGGACAGCTGACCCAAACTGGCCAAAGGGATATTCCATACCATGTGACGTCATGCTGAACAAAAATTGGGGGGAGTTGGCTGGGGGGGCACGGCTGCTGTTCGGGGACTGGCTGGGCATTGGTCAGCGGGTGGTGAGCAATTGCACTGTGCATCACTTGTTTTTGTATATTCTTTTATCATTATTATTATTTTCCTTTCCTTTTCTATCCTATTAAATGGTCTTTATCTCGACCCACGAGTTTTACCTTTTTTCTCATTCTCTTCCCCATCCCAGTGGCGGGGAGTGAGCGAACGGCTGTGTGGTGTTTAGCTGCCTGCCGGGTTAAACCACGACATTCCCATACTTCTGCCTTCCTTACAGGAACTCATCTGACATGTCAGTATTCTCCCTCTCCTCTTGACCTCTTGGCAGAGCCACAACACTGGGATGTTACCTGTGTGACTAAGAAGTCAGCCTTCCACTGTAAGGATTTGCTCACCTCCAGGATCCTGTTCCTGTCTGTAAGGTGCCACTTGTTTGCCTGCATTGATTTTAGACTGTGGGTTGCTATTGCTAACATTTAGAAAAAGTAAGAAAGTGCTGTATGAGTTGAAAAAATAAAACCTCAAAATAAGTTTGGAATCTTTTTTTCCTGGGAGTATAGCATGCAATTGTGAGTGTTTGCTCACATCACAAGACAGTTAGACCGTATGGTATTAAAGTCTTTATCTTGTGATATTTAAGAGTATAACAGTGAGGAAAGGGAGGCCAGGTACAAATGATAGCCCATTCATATCCACATATAATAAAATGGAGACAAAGTATAAATTATGCTACTGGGACTAAAAATGTGTAGCATGAAGCTATGTTTTATCTCACCTTTGCTCCTAAGCATTGTTAACCATCCTAGGAATTTGCCGTTCACAGGGTGACTAAGCACTGCTTGGGATTTGCAGAGATATTCTGTAGACTTTGGTTCCAGGAGGGTTAAAAGTGAAGAAAGACAGTGAGAGCTTTGTGGGCTGACCATGGGAGAATCAAAATGAAAGAACTGTTGGGGCTCATTCTCACATGTGGCCAACTCTCATTTGGTGAGAAAGCTAAGCTGGCCAGGTGGCTTACACTACTTCTACATTAGTGAGATTTGGATTTATGTTTCAAATGAAATTAATCAGAACATTGTGGATTCTCCAACCTTAAAGATATGCAACATTTGACTGGGAAGGGCCCTGAGCAGCCTGGTATACCTTTGAAGTTTGGACCAGATGACTGTCACTGCCCATTCCAACCCAAGTTACTCTCTAACTCTGTGAACTTCAGGAGACCGATTTTTGCAAATAACTGACTTTGTTCAGCTGAGCACTATTACTTACATTCTTATGTATTTGAAGAATTAGGACTGGAACAAACAGTAGGGCCCCAGGGTGAAATTCTGTCATCTCTATGGAAATTCATTACGTGAATTACGTTCCCATGGTAAGACTGCAGGCAAGCAAACAAGTGTGGTCTTGCATCTGCACAACTCACTAATCCTTTGAATTAATTGTGTCTCTCTGCACGTGAGAAATTACAAATATATATGCGGTGTGGTGGCAGAGCAGTAAAAGCCTCTTATGAGGTCCTAATGAGGACCTCCTTATGAGGACCCTCTTATAGGGTCCTAAAGCTGTGAGTCTGAGCCTTCTTCCATACTTGTGCTGAAAGAAATACTGGGGGTAAAATAGAGGGTAATCCACCTGTACTTTGTGACACAGCAGAGAGCCAAAGTCTCTGGGACATGGTGCTGACTATTTTGCTTCTTTGGGGATGGAGAGAAGAAGCTGTAGTCTCCTCTGTTGGCACAAAGGAGAGGACTTGTTCCGTGCTGGGTGATGGAGGTCTGATACCTGTCTACCCAACTTGGGGCTACATCCAGGCCCATCCTTTAGAGGCCCGTTCTTTAGGTGCCTGTTACTACAGAAGATACAGTGCCTCAGGTGTGGAAGGCTGTTGAAGTTTTTAACTGTTAGACAAATATTTCTCTGTCTGAGATTGAGGACTCCAGCATCCATTCCTCAGTGGGTGTGTGATTTGCCACGTCCCAAAATGGTTTCAAAGTTTTCAATCTCTGAAAACATAAGACTGAGAATGCATATTGGGTTTTTTTTCTCTTTTGTGTATTAGAGATGGATGGACTGCACAGCTGGTTAAGGAAGTTATTACTGAGGACAAGAATATCACTGCTCATTGCTGTGCTGGCAGGAGAAGTCAGCAGAAATCAGGAGGCAGCACCGAATCTGTCTGTCTACATATAGGAGCAGATGTACTTCTTTGTTATTCCATTTGTGAAGAAGTATGTTTTAATTGATAAGAACTACAACGGCCTAGAAGTAGTGCAGTTTTAGAACAAATCTGCTGAAAATTAAGTGTCCTGAGGATTTTAGGTGCCCTATTTCCATGACCAGATCAACAGAAACGCCAGGACGATAGTAAGCACGTTGTTAGCTCTCTTGCAATAAATTTCCCCATTTGTTATCTCCTGACCAGCAATCAACTAAGATACAGGAGAGTGAAAGAAAATATTTGAACTATTTATACACCAGTGAAGGTGGCGTCTTGTTATTGTCCTTCTTTTGCAAGATCATGTTTGCTACCAGCAAGTTATAGCCCCTAGGTCCTGCCTAAGTATGTGTTATCTCGGGGGATGGGGGGAAGCCAAAACAAGTAGAACAAGCAAAGTACTGTGTGGTGCAACTGAGAAAATGTTCCACCACAGACCACCCGGCACTGGTGCCATGCTGTGCATACTGGAGTCAGGAAAGAGCATAGCTTTCTTGCAGTAATTTCACCCCGCCAAACTTTTCTCTTTCACTCTTCTGGTACTTCTCTGTGACAGTTCCTCACAGGACTGTTTCCTTTCTTGCTTCAGTGACAAAGGGACGAATAATTCATTCCAGAGAGAAACTATAACTTGCCATAGACATTGCTTCTCTTAGCATGATTATTCTCTTTAGTTAGAAAATAAGAACCTATAAAGCTTTATAAACACACCACAGACAACTAGAAAACTTCTATTTCCCATTCCCATGTGTTCTCTGAGGCAGTGTTGTGTCTCAGTGGGACGTAGATTCTGCACATATCCAGCTGCCTTCCAAACTCCTTATCAACTTGTGTTTCAGAGAGACTGGATGAATCATGGTTTGTGCTGAAAGTGTTATATCTGACTAGTTTGAGTTGCATGCATGAGTGACTATGGGTCACGCTGGTCCCTTCCTGGCAGAAGATTGGTCTCAATATTGTATCTCAGCCCAGAGTTAGGACAGACTTTCATTCCTCATCTTTCTGTAAGCAATGAACCAACTCTGATAAAAGAATCATAGAACTATAGAATATCTCAAGTTAGAAGGGACCCA
>NW_008825070.1:0-2037 GCF_000699105.1 Pygoscelis adeliae | reverse complement strand
GGTTAGTTGCTATGTTGCAATACTGTTTGTCTGCATAATCTATGTAGTTTCTTCAGGAAGCAAAAGAAAAAAAACAACTTGACAAGGAGGAATTGTGGCCAACTATTTAGATTTCTATCTTCCTGCTGTATTGAGTAGGGCTACAAAAGAATTGTGGTTCAGTTGTTGCAGGTTGGTTTATACATACTTGTACTTCAGTCGTGTGCATGTGAATTTGAAATCTCGGTTTTGACTGCAGTCACAGATCTTGTTTGTTGTTTTGTTAGCACTGCTGAAACAAATTGCCACTTGTTCAAATGTCCTTTTTGTGTTTCCAGGATAAACTGGGCATGGAATGTTTTTCTCAGTTAAAAATTCTCAGCAAACCACTTAACATCTTGGAGCTAAGATTGGCCTATGGAGAAAGTAGATGGCAGGAAAAAATGTGCTGTCTGAAAATTGCTGCCACTGGATGGAAGATGAAGAAAGCATTGCTGCAAGCTGATGGCTTGATAATTAGAGCCAATCATTCAGAAGATGTTGGTCTGGGTAGGTAACACTTTTGAAGAGCCTAAGAGGATGATTTCTGCCATCTCCATTTGTTTTGTGTACAAATGGAAAGGATGTGAAATGTTCACTGGAAAGAAATATAGTACATGCATTTATGTGCCTCTTACGCTCTGTCAAATAGGTCAACTAAAGATTTTTTTGAAAGCTGTACATTCACAACTGAGAGCAGAAGGAGTCATATATAGTCATTCAGAAGAAAGGTTTACTGAAGATACCATCTCCAACCAGTTAGACCCTGCCTTGTTAAACCAGCTCTGCAGTCGGGTTCAGCTGTGGCCTGCAATGGAATACATAGGCATGCTCTGGCAGTACAAGCTGACAGCAGATTATGTGGCCAAGGCTTGTGCAAGAAGGTAAGAAGGAGGCTGGAGAAAGAAATCCTGTATTCTTTTCATGAGATTCAGAATCCCTAGCTAAAAGCTGTAACTTCAGTACTTTAACATTTGTATGTAAATCTCTGTGTGTGTATACACATACTATACATATATGGCTGTGTGTATATGCATATAGACGTATGTGGGGCACACATATGCTTATATGTATTTATGTATATAAATATATATTTATATATAATAAATATAATATATTTTATATATAAATAGACATAAATACAGATGCACTCCTTGTCTGCATGCAGAATTGCACTTGGGCAGCTATAAAAAGTATCAGCAAAGGGAGTAGTTTTCTTCTTTTCTAACTTTATTGATGCAAATATAGGAATGCTGATGTCCAAGCCCCTTGGAGTAAACACATTTGACTTCAGAAATTGCTTTATTAATTGTAGAATGGATTATAGGTGGAGGAAAACTAAAACCTTTTATGTAGTAAATGGTACATAGTATTTTCCTTTTGGAAATACATAGTATTTGCCTTTTAATGAAATAGAAGAGTCCTTCATGTTAGGAATTAACATGAAGATGTTTATCACCATGTTGCCGGGGGCTACTGCAGAAAGACCGAGTTAGACCTGGTGATGGAGAAAGTACGCTAGCATGCTTACTTCCTTTTGTGTAAACTACACATGTATACTTGTAGTTTAAATTAACATTCTTAATTTAAGAAGTGTTAGTGTTGTTTTAAGGGGCCAAGTGTATCTATTTTTTGATTGTTTTACCATTCCTTGAAAGAGAGCTCTTCATTTATGGATTTCAGTGAAAGTAACTTTTTGCACAATAAGACTCCTAGAATCTCTGATTCACTCTTGAATTCAGCAAAATTCTGATTTTCACAAGAACTAAAAAGCTGGAAGACAGTTTGTCTCCAGATGTTTTGTATGTTTTGCTGAACGTGTAGCTTATAGCTACAGAATATTCCACTTCTTCCCCCTTTTGTTGTATTTAGATTTTGCCAACTTTGAAGGATGCAAGTGTTTTGAGTATTATTTGAGTGCTTGTTCTTCTCCAATGTTTAAAATGCTGTCATTTTAACCATTCAGGGAGTCTTCATTATTGTGACTTTCACCTGCCATTCCCAATTTGTTTTACTACC
>NW_008825069.1:0-792 GCF_000699105.1 Pygoscelis adeliae | reverse complement strand
TGATTCTCTCCCCCATCCCACCTGGGGCGAGTGAGCCAGTGGCTGTTGTGGTGCTTAGTTGCTGGCTGGGGTTAAACCAGAACAGCCAGGCAATGGACTTTTAACCATTAAAGCCCTGTGGGCACTGCTGTTGTTTCTGAAAATACAAAGTATTGTTTCTATTATGTTAGAACTGAGGCCATTCACATTTATTTCATGCCTAAACCTGAAATGCACAGAAGTTATTTTCTTCTGTGTACAATATATGAGGCCCAAAATAGTAAGCAAATGCTTACCTAAGAAATACATACAGAATTAAAGTAAAAAGCAAATACAATTGTATTCACCTGTTTCATGCTAAAGTTTGTCCAGAAGAGGAGCTTTGCCTTTTTATTAACATTTACCTGGCATGTAGGAGGTTTGGGTTGGTGCCTCTTCTTCCTCTTGTCTTTTCAGAGAAACCAAAGAGCCCTCTTCAGTTTGTAAAACAATTTATTTCCAATATAAATTGTTCTCATACTGGAGGGCTTTTATAGTTCCCCTCTCATACTTACTGTCACCATAACTATGGATACTCTCCAGATAGTGCATATATATATATATACCCTACAGTTCACATGCCTAACTGGTTGCTAGTCCAAGAGTCAGGAATTTCCCTTTGTGGATCTAGCGTTCAGCCTGTGTCTTATTTCCTCATTTGTTCAATAGCATTAATAACACCTTTCTAGTTCACAGTATAATGAATATGTTAAAGATTGTGAGGGACACAGATATTATCTTATTATATCTTGGGCTTAGCGACCATGAAATGGT
>NW_008825068.1:0-1026 GCF_000699105.1 Pygoscelis adeliae | reverse complement strand
GCGTCCCTGTGCCTGCGAGGTTAATGGCATTCCAATTTGCGAGCTCGAGGAGGAGGTAATTTCTTTTCTTTCATGTCTGCTAAATACGGTTCCTCAAAGAGGCATAATTTCTAATGTTCCGCATGACATGAATTCTAACCGGTTTAGCAATGATCGGCTTCACCATTTACTTCTGTGTAATCTCTCCCTAACGACATTAAAAATAAAAAAATAAAAAAAAATAAAACGGGGGGGGGAAGAGAGAGTTGTAGATGCAGTTATTTCGCGAGTGACATTTTACAGGGGGAGAAGGAGAGGGGGGAAAAAATGGTAATTTAATATAGATAAAAGGAACAAATTAAGTGGGCTGAAAACAGATGCTTTAGGAAAAAGGGGGAGAAATAATAAGGAAGATAAGCATGCCGGCTGGCTCCGGCGCGAGAAGAGAGGCGTCCCTGTCTCCCTGTGACACCGTCGAGTGCTTAGAGGTCAGTTTTTCTTTTTTTTTTTTTTTTTTACCCTTTACTGATTGCCACACTCCCAGCACCTGATCCGTGCCCCATCAGCTGATTTTTCCATGGCTCCGGCGGGCTCCCGAGGAAGCCCGTCTGGCTCCTCTCCCCCTCCTCTCCCCTGCCCCCCACACCCAGCCGCTCCGGAGGCAGAAATTCAACGAGGGGCCTGATCTGCTCCACCCCGGGGGTCCTGATCCTGCGCCCAGCGCCCGGGCGCCTGCAGAAAAGTTTCCCCCAGAGCGGGTCGGCCAGCTTGGGCTTCATCTGTTGGGTGAGAAAGGGGAGCGCAGCCCCGGGAGAGCACGGGAATACACGGGAGCGTGTGGGAATACATGGGAGTGCGCCGGAGAGCGCGGGAGCGCGCGGGGCCACTGCCTGGGGCTGGCAGGGCTGCGCCACCGCTCCGGTGCAGCACCTTTACCGGTGCCTGGTGGTAGTCCCACGGGGATGAGACCGGTGTCCCCATCATCCAGCGGTCCCTGGTAAGTCCTAGTCACTCTCCCGGCCACCCCATGCCCGTGGCTGTGACTAA
>NW_008825067.1:0-503 GCF_000699105.1 Pygoscelis adeliae | reverse complement strand
AAAACGAGAAGGATGGTACAGTTTTGTCTACTTAGTAGTTCAGCAACTCCGGAAAGTTCAGCTTCAGCTATCTTGTACCCACACACATAAATCTCAAAATTTTGCTCGAGCTGTGATGTCCAATGGCATCCTAAAGAGTAGTTAGGACTCCAGGCCCAAGCAGAAACCTCTCCAGATTTTGTTTTGTACATGTGAAAGTCAGGCAGCAATTAATTAACTCTTTTTCTTTTTTTCAGTATTAGCCAGCTAAAATGCTCACAGACAGCACTACCTCTCCTCCAACCCAAGACTGGTGGAGCCAGTGAAGGGGGGTGCACTCAGAGTACAACTTCACACCAGAAGAATCTATCTTCAGCAGAAACCTTACAGACTAATTTTGCGTTAAAAATATAATTAGGAAGACTCCTCAGCAATTTACTGTGGAGACAGAAGATGTTAATGTTGGGATGGTAACTGCTATTTGCACTTTACTCAGTAACTGCAGTGTTACATGGAGGAAAAAA
>NW_008825066.1:0-678 GCF_000699105.1 Pygoscelis adeliae | reverse complement strand
TGCAGGAGAGCGCAATGGGCTCGGGGAGGCTACAGGCATTTATAGCATAAAGTGATGGACGCGTAGTCAAACCCCCCCTTGGTGTTTGTGCAGGTGTGCAGCTGTGGCAGTTTTAGTTTTGTCTAGTCCCAGTTCAGGCTGGTGCTGTTATCTCCTGATAAGGCATGGCCTAGACTCCTCGGTCCCTGAGAAGATGTGGCCTTACATGGTTCTCATGGTTTGCACGGCAGGGCTGGTATCAGTCAGGTATCAATTTAAATCATTGCCAAATCACTGTTTGATCATCAATTAATTATCATTTGATCATCATTTAATCATTAATAAAATGATTTTAGTTAACCCCGTAATGATAACTTCTTTTAATAAGTCACCTGCGACAGGTACTAAGTATCAATCCATGCACTTGGATTTCTTGGATGTTGTAGAGTAGAAAGGTCATTGTAAGTATTTGTTCTAGAAGAACTAGAAATCTACATGTGTGTGGCCTATAATAACACTGCAATATTGGGTTGGAATCCTTCACTCTGAAAGTGTTTCTTAACCTCCTAGATACTTTCTTGGTTTTTTAGAGGTCAACCTCTTCCATGTTTTATGGAGGACTCTGTTGTGAAAAGAATAAAGTCAGCTCAGAGAGAGTATTGGGTTATGATGGCAAATAGAATCATAGAATCATTAAGG
>NW_008825065.1:1554-2246 GCF_000699105.1 Pygoscelis adeliae | reverse complement strand
GGTGACGTCTCAGCACCGCTGCTGACGTCCAACAGAGGGAAAAGCCCTCCCTAGAGCAAATAAGTGGCCGGGCTCTGCAAACCCGGCTTGGCGGGTGTCTCCTGGCAGGTATCTGGGTCCCATCTGGCCGCTGTTTACCTGCCCGCTGGAATCCACCCTGCAAACTTCCTCCTCACACGGCCCAGATAAGGCAAAGGAGCCGCACTCGGCCCCATGACGGCCTCACAGGGAGGACCCCGGCACCCTGGCCTCGCCGCTGACCCCAAGCCGGGTGGGTCATGGGGGATGGTGATCCCTTGGGGGATGCCTTGGTCCCTGCACAGGGCATTGCTGCGGGCAATAGAGTGGATCCCAGCAGGGTTTTGGGGAATGCAAGCACCCAGCACCCAGCCGCTGCCAGGTCCCCAAGCCCAGAGGCAAACCCTGTTAATGCCAGCCCAGCACTGAGCACCCCAGGAGCTGCAAACCAGTGTCCAGGGAGCAGGCAGGGCTTGCTGTGTCCCCTTCCAGGAGGGTTCGGGCAGGTCATGACGTCCCCGTTGCTGCCTCAGTTTCCCCCTTGGCCAGGTTCGCCTGCCCCGCACGTCCCTCCCTGACCCGCGGCGCTGGCTTCTGCGGCATGCAGGGACCTGCCGCCACGCAGGGAGGGGACCGCGCCGGGTACGTGCCCGGCCCTTACGCTGCCCGCGTCC
>NW_008825065.1:0-748 GCF_000699105.1 Pygoscelis adeliae | reverse complement strand
GGGCCGGCGCCGGCCGGTGCCGAGGCCACCCGGCTCGCGTGCGGGATGCGGAACAGCATCACGCATCGGCAATGCCCCAGTTCTACCCCAGTGACTCTTACTGGTGGGAACTGGGAGTCACCGGGCTGGGTTTGCTCCTGGGCTGCGCCGGGGGTGTGGGAAGGTGCTCGGAGATGTGTTTCCCGCTGGGCTGCCCCGGCACAAGGCGGGTAACCCCGGTGCAAGGTTGAGCCGGGACACGGCAGGGCAAGGGGGTGGCGAGGGGGAACTGCTGCTCCCACACGCCTGGGTCCTCTCCCGCCACCTCCTGCCGGACACGGTGCCGGAGGCCGGCAAAGCAGCAGGACATCGGGCAGTCCCACCAAACTAGCAGGGCCCCGGAGTAGCGTCGGGGCAGGATCCGACCCCCTGCCACCATCCTGCCATGCAAAGTGCCCCAGGAAGGAGCAGGGACCGGAGCCTGGAGCCTGCTCCACCCCGATACCGAGAATAATTACATGATTATGCGATTTGGAAGCAAAGTGCAGATTAATCTCTGATCTCGTTAGTCTGTGTTTTACCATCTGCTTTGTACAGGCAGGAGAAGCCCTCGTCCCGTGGTGCAGCCGGGGAGAGGCAAAGGAAACCCCCGGGCAGAGCCAGAGTCCCACGGCACAGCAGGACCCAGGTGCATCAGGACACAGGTGCTTTAGGAAAGGGGTGCATCGGGACCCGAGCACCCTAGGACAAGCGGATGCCACCCAAGGCA
>NW_008825064.1:1521-1919 GCF_000699105.1 Pygoscelis adeliae | reverse complement strand
GTTGCAGGCCGTGCCGTGCCACCCCACGCCGTGCCGTGCCACCCCACGCCGTGCCATGCCATCCGTGCCACCTTACGCCATGCCGCTATAGGTCATTCCATGCCATGCCTTGTCATTGCGTGGCATGCTGTGCCGTTACAGGTCATCCTATGCCACGCCATGCTTGGCCATTGCGATCCATCCCATGCTATGCCCTTACATGCCAACCCGTCCGGTGCTAAGCCGTGCCCGTTAAACACCACCCCGTGCCCTGCTGTCGGTGCCATGCCATGCCATACCTTGCTGAGCTCCACATTGCTACCCGCTGCACCGGACAGAGGCGGTACATGGGGGGGTGGCCGGGCTGGACCCCCGTCCCCGGACCCCGGCCGGGCGGGGGCCTGACGGGGAGTGGGCAC
>NW_008825064.1:0-348 GCF_000699105.1 Pygoscelis adeliae | reverse complement strand
CCCCGGAGCCAGCGGGGATGCTCGGCACTGCTGCCGCCGGCACTCAGCGTCCCACACGCTCTCTGGCTCCGCTGGGCAGGTGCAGCAGTTTCGGGAGACGGCGGCACGCCTGCAGACTGCCTACGCCGGGGAGAAGGCGGCCAGCATCCAGGAGCGAGAGCAGGAGGTGGCGCGAGCCCTGCGGGCACTGCTGGAGGCATGCAGTGGGCGCCGGGCCCGGCTGGTGGACACGGCCGACAGGCATCGTTTCTTTGGCATGGCGCGGGACCTGCTCTCCTGGATGGAGAGCACCGTCCGGCAGATCGAGACGCAGGAGAAACCCAGGTATGGCTGCGCCCGGCGGGCACC
>NW_008825063.1:1636-2291 GCF_000699105.1 Pygoscelis adeliae | reverse complement strand
TCACCGTGACCAGGCTCATGCTCCAGAGAGGGGAGTGGAGGCAGGGATAATTAGATAAATAATTAGCCCCAGCGCTAATTATTTGAGTCTAACGAGGGAGGTTTTGGTTGGGTCAGAAAAGCAGCCAGAGGCGGCAGCAGCCGGCAGAAACGAGCAGGCGGCGACGGGGGTCCTGGGGTCTGGATGGCCCTGGGCATGTAGAGGGGCTCTAGGGGTGTCTTTGGGCACGCTGGGGATTTGGGGACACTGGGGACATCAGGGATGCAGGGACTGTGGAGATAGCAGGGGGGTGGGGACACGGGGGACGTGTGGACACGGAGGCTGCAGGGACACCGGGATGAGAGGACCTTGGGGGTGCAGGTAGCAGGCATGCGGGGACGCCAGGGATTTGGGGACGTGGGGATGTGGGGACACTGGAGACCTCTGATGGTGCCACGGGCCACCTCCCCCCACCTCTCCCAGCCGTGTTGGGGCTGGGTGCTCACGCAAGGACCAGGGCTCCCTGGTCACCTTGGCACCCATGGGTTCTGCCAGGCCCTGGGGGACATCATACGGCAGTGGGCATCACCCCGTGGGGCAGAAGCCTGGTGCACTCGTGACCGGTGGCCCCACAGGATGCCGTGTGGGGTGGCATCACGCCAGGGTGCTGGGGACA
>NW_008825063.1:0-491 GCF_000699105.1 Pygoscelis adeliae | reverse complement strand
CGATGGGCAGGAGAATGGCAGGGGGAGGGGACGGGCAAAGGCAGGGGGAGGGTGCAGGCTCGGGGACGGGGACGGCGCAGGCACGGGGACAGCTGAGCAGGGCGCAGGCGTCGGCAGGGAGCTGGCGCAGTTGGCACAAGCCCGGTGACGCCCTGGACTGGGCGCTGGCCCCGGGGGCAGCTGCTCCCTCACTTCCAGCTGGTGAAGAACTGCTTGAAGAGGGGCGTCTCGTGGCCCTGGGGCAGGATTTCAACCTGCCGGGACAGGGATGGGGAGGGGACGGGGACGGGGACGGGGTGATGTCGCCCGTGCCAGCCCCCAGGGAACCCCTCGCCGCCTGCCACCCACCTGTGTCCGGGGCGAGTGGCCCATGCGGGCGATGACCTCCTCGGCCACTTTGAGGGCCGCCTGGCGCTCCTGCTCGTTGGCCTTGCGCCCTGCGGGCGGGGATGTCAGAGCCATGCTGGGGGTGGCCCCTGTCCCTGTGTCCG
>NW_008825062.1:0-384 GCF_000699105.1 Pygoscelis adeliae | reverse complement strand
TCCCGTCCCTCGGCCATGTCGACCGCACCACTCAGCTTGGTGTCATCTGCAGACTTGCTGAGAGTGCACTCAATCCCATTGTCTATGTCATTGATGAAGCTATTAAATAACATTGGTCCCAATATGGACCCTTGAAGGACACACCCTGCTTTGAGCAGGGAAGGTTGGACTGGATGATCTCCAGAGGTGTCTCTAACCTCAGATATGCTGTGATTGTGTGATTCTACATTTCTTTGTGCAAATGATTCCACTTAACTTCTGTAAACTGGCATGCAGCAGTGTGGATCCTTTAGGAGACAGATTCTTGGAAGTCTGGAGTGGTTAGTAGTTGCAGTACCCTCTAAATGCAATGTTAGAGAGGAAGGGAAGGGAAGGGAAGGGAAG
>NW_008825061.1:0-1051 GCF_000699105.1 Pygoscelis adeliae | reverse complement strand
GAAGAAGATTCCCATCATTCTTCTTTGCTCGAGCTATTAAATATAGCTTTTCCCCTAGTTCTTTTCCCCGGACTTCACTTTCTTCAGTTTTCCATCCTTCAGCTTTCTAGTATGGGAGCCACTGAGTGGCCCCAGCCCATACAGCACAGGAATCAGTATATATTTTGCCGGCGCCCCATGCAGCAGCTAGCACTGCCACCTGGAGCTCAGCCAACTGAGCTGATCCCTCTGTCTCCTGTGTTTTGGATGTCCCGTCTGAGGGCTGCAGGCGGGCAGCCCTTCCCTCCCACTTCCCTGTGAGCTGGTCCATCTGTAAACCATCACTAGACCACACCTCGATATCCTCTTGTAAATCGGATGGGGGTGGTGCATGTTGAATGGGTGGGGGCAGCGTACCAAGGGGTGACAAGGCACCCCTTTGCCATTGGATATTGTACTCTGTCAGGCTCCCTGTAAGCCCTTTTCCCCTCACGACCCAGTTGCGACATGCTGTGTACACTGTCATTTCCTGAATCGTACTGGCGTGTGCCATTCCCTGAGGAACGGGAGCAGACTCTCTGATTCTTTTGAGGATAGGGAACGGGGTCTGAATTTCTAAGGCTGTGTCTGATGTGATGGGTTCAGTATCTAGTAGGGCTGGGTAAGTAGCCAGTAGTGATTTTTTCGCAGAGTGAATAGTGTGACTGGGAACCTTGCTACCCCTTTGATCCAAACCCTACAGGAGTTAATTGGGCCTTATTGGGCCCAACTCATTGCCACCATCTCCACTGATACCGTCTTTCTGTGAGTCCTACATGTAGGCTAAAGGGGCCCCTGGTACTGCGGGGCCCATAGCCTGATATTCTAAAACATTGTGTCTTCACAAACAAAGTGCTTCTTTATGAGTAATTGTCCATTCCCAGGTAGCGTGCTTCTTCAACAGATCATATGAGGGTTGGGCAGTTATAGTAAGCCTTGGAATATGGGCTTGCCAGAATCCTGAATTCAGGATTCAGCTCTGAGAAGCTGCTTCCCAGCTGCCCGGGTACATTTTGGGGAACTGCTGAAGCTC
>NW_008825060.1:0-974 GCF_000699105.1 Pygoscelis adeliae | reverse complement strand
CCGGACGCCTGGGTCCCTCCGTCCCACCCGCCTGGGACACCCTCCCCCCATGGGATCTAGAGCACAATTTGGGGGCAATCGGGGCTGCTTTGGGGGACATTGGGGTTAACTGGGGACAACTGGGGACAGATGGGGCAATTTGGGGACAATCTGAAGCTCTTTTGGGACAGTGGGGGACAGTTTGGGGCTGTTTGGGGCCAGCAGGTGACAATTTGGGGACAGTTTGGGCTCTTTGGGGGCAGCGGGGGACAGCAGGGAACAATTTGGGGCTGTTTTGAGCCAGCGGTTGACCTTCTGGGGACACTTTGGGGTCATTGGGGGACAGTGGCAGGTGGTTGGGGATGATTTGGGGACAGTTGGAGCCTGTTTGGAGATGTTTGGGACAGTTGGAGATGGCCAAGGGCAGTCTGGGGATACTTGGGGACAGTTTGGGGACAGTTAGGGATGGTTTGGAGACTCTTGGAGGTGGCCAAGGCTGGCTGGGGACACTTGGGGACAGTTTGAGGACCACTGGTGACATCTGGGGAGGTCCAGGGACAGTCTGGGGACAGTTTGGGGACACTTGAGGATGGTTTGGGGACGCCTGGGGACAGTTTGAGGACCACTGGGGACTTCTGGGGAGGTCCAGGGACAGTCTGGGGACAGTCTGGGGACACTTGGGGATGGCCAAGGCTGGCTGGGGACACCTGGGGACAGTTTGAGGACCACTGGGGATGTTTGGGGAGGTTCAGGGACAGTCTGGGGACAGTTGTGGACAGTCCGGGGACACCTGAGGATGGCTGAAGACCATCTGGGGCCAATCTGGGAACTCTCGGGGCTGGTTGGGGCAGGTGACCCTTGGGGACAGCTGGGGGACTCACGGGCCAACGCTGTATCCATCGTAGGTGGAGTCGTTGAGGACAACGGGCGCTGGGTCGAGGGCCATCACCTGTCCCCGCGGCGCCGTGTAGGACAGGAGCCCGGCTGGGGACGGG
>NW_008825059.1:11639-12175 GCF_000699105.1 Pygoscelis adeliae | reverse complement strand
GTTCGCGTTCCGCTATTTAGATTCTCTCTGCACGTGAGCTACAGCTGTGCTCGTGGGTGGATCCTGCCGCAGGGCCAGGAGAGCGGCACCACCTTTCCAGTGAGAGCACGGATCATGGGTTTGCGTCTCTCCGTACCGCCTGCTTGCTGGGGGGGTTAGGGAGAGGAGGGTCGCTTTGAGAGCGCGGCAGAACGAAGCTGCAGCCAGTTCCTAACAAAGCACGCTGTCCCCTGCTCCTCTGCCCCGTGAGCAGACTATGCCGTGTCCAAGCCTGACATCTTGGCCCGGATCGAGAGGGATGAAGAGCTCTGCGTCCCAGACCGTCGGGAGCCCCCGCTGACGCACGTCGGAGACGGTCAGGAGCCCCCGCGGGCATGTACCAGAGACGGCCAGGAGCCCCCGCAGACACCAGAAGAGGCGGACCAGATGGAAGAGGCTTCGGGAGAAGATGAAGTCCCCGTGGGAGCTGACCCAGGTGAGTTACCCGGCTGCCAGGAGGACTTGCTTCCCCGGGCCGTTCCTGTCCCAGCTCTCTC
>NW_008825059.1:10156-11564 GCF_000699105.1 Pygoscelis adeliae | reverse complement strand
CCGTCGGGAGCCCCCGCTGACGCACGTCGGAGACGGTCAGGAGCCCCCGCGGACACCAGAAGAGGCGGACCAGATGGAAGGGGCTTCGGGAGAAGATGGAGTCCCCGCGGGAGCTGACCCAGGTGAGTTACCCGGCTGCCAGGGGGAGGTGGCAGTTCCTGTCGAGGCTTTGTCAGGAGACCTCCCAGCAGTGTCTTCGTTAAAAATGAACTGCTCCGAGGGTCTGTTGACTGTATTGACTAAACCTCCACGGAGTACCTTGAATCCTTCTTCCAAGAGGAACGTTTATGCTCGGTCAGATGAATCTCGTGGAGAAAAACAGACGGCGCCTGTCAGGAGGGGCTGGGATGGAGTCTGGAGCGGTGGGACAGACCTCTTGTGATCCCTTCCAGTCCTTTTTCTGTGCGGTTCGGCAATCCTTCTTCACCTGGTGGCATGCATGAGCCCTAGGGCTTCTAAAGACACTCCTGCTTGCCATGGTGAGAGAGGAGACGTGGTGGGAAGTGAGGAATCTGGGAACCTGCAGTGGGAGGAGGAGGCTGGAGCAGCTCTGCTGGTGCTGGGGGGGGCAGAAGCGGTCAGGATTGCCTTGGGGCGTGGCATGGGAGAGCTGGAAACGTCAGTCGTTAGGAGTGCGAAGGCTGGGCAAGAAAGGCAGGAGATGCTGGAAAGGGACAGGCAGACCCTGGCAGAGCCAAGAGAAGAAGAACCGCGTGGGCAGAGCTGCGGTCAAGAGCTCTTTCCGGCAGGACCGAGGGGTCGGGGGCTAAAGAAGCCCCAGGAGAGGCCGGGCGAGCGCTGGAGGGGGCAGAGGGCAGAGCAGGCTCTGTCCTTTGGGGAACGTTACCCAGAAGCGATACCAGCCCCCAGGTGTGTGTTTGGGGGTTGGTTTGTCGAGTGCTCCCGGGGAGAGAGGAAAAAGATGTTGTGCAGACAGAGGCTCTCCCTCCCCGCGATGTTCTGCTACTTCGATTCTCAGATGTTCGCGTTCCGCTATTTAGATTCTCTCTGCACGTGAGCTACAGCTGTGCTCGTGGGTGGATCCTGCCGCAGGGCCAGGAGAGCGGCACCACCTTTCCAGTGAGAGCACGGATCATGGGTTTGCGTCTCTCCGTACCGCCTGCTTGCTGGGGGGGTTAGGGAGAGGAGGGTCGCTTTGAGAGCGCGGCAGAACGAAGCTGCAGCCAGTTCCTAACAAAGCACGCTGTCCCCTGCTCCTCTGCCCCGTGAGCAGACTATGCCGTGTCCAAGCCTGACATCTTGGCCCGGATCGAGAGGGATGAAGAGCTCTGCGTCCCAGACCGTCGGGAGCCCCCGCTGACGCACGTCGGAGACGGTCAGGAGCCCCCGCGGACACCAGAAGAGGTGGACCGGATGGAAGGGGCTTCGGGGGGAGATGGAGTCCCCG